>NC_134484.1:88623264-88953264 GCF_040206685.1 Ascaphus truei | reverse complement strand
TTTATATACTGTACTTTTCGAAATAAACCTACGTTTCTATGAAAATTTAAGTTTTTGTTTTTTTGCGGCCAACCTAATCTTAAACCTTGTTTATTTGGCCCGTGTTAGCCTTTGAGTTTGACATGCTTGCTCTACGGGCATGTTAAAAAGCCCAGAAAATATTAGCCCTCTTTCTGTGATACCTTCTCAAAGGACATATATCTACCTCTGGTTCTAAATATGATATTAAGACACAATGTAATTACTGTAACTTATTGTAGGCGCAAAAGAACAGTGTATACAGTGTATCTGTGCTTTCATATGCCACTTAGAAGTTTACTAGATGTAATCAGTAAAATGAAGGAGATTTTTAATATCCTAAATAATTACTTGTGAAAAATGTTCTTGATTTTTTTCTAGATATTACAATTTAAATCCCATCCAGTTCAATATGGTATGATCTATAGAGTCTTTATTACCAAGTTGTTGTTGCATTTCTCTGTTGTCTTATCTCTGAGCATACTTGAAAACGTAATTATTTATCATTGTATAAAGCAAATAGGTCAGAGAATACCCCCTAATCCACTTAAATCCTTAGGTGTCCTGGGAAAAAAGGACCCCACAATCCCTCAATAGCATAGACAATATTAGTTAACCTCAGCACTCATACAAAAACCCCACATTTGAGTCATATAATAAATGTAAATAAATGTAATGCGAACAGTATTTAGCAATACTGTATATACATTGGTAATGAGCAATAGTTGGGCTCGTCAGACCCTTTGTACATTGATAATCAAGCTGTAATATTATCACAGAACTATTTTTAAGTTATACGTATCCACAGTGTAAATAGAAGTCCAGGTAAGTGTGACAATGTGCGCAAGGAGGCACAGTGCAACAAAATGAAAACTTTCACTATAATAACACAGTACAAGAGATCCATAAAGCAAAGAATTTAAAAGTTCACTACAAGGGGGCTACTGGTAATAGGGGCAACATTCTGCTTTCTAGCTCCTTCTTCTGGCCCGTTCGCACAGCTCCAAACAAATGGACTATGGTACTTTCCTTTCAGTGAAAAAATGCACTTGCAGATCCTCCTCTCTGTCTAGAGCACACTACAGCAACAGCAACAGTGCGCAAAACAAATATCAATGCCAGATTTTCACTAGGCTGATAAAGGCCTGTAATCTGTTGATGACTATAATCTGCTTTTAAGTGTGTGAGGCGGGTTCTTTGAATTGACTAATTCACCTAGATAGTAAATTCAAACCGCGCTCTTGCTTCCTAGCAGGATCTTGAAATAGATCAACTCTTCCCTCTTGCAGCTGATGTGATGTGAAGGCACCCCTCCTCCACCGATACCGTCGTAGGATGGCTCCAAACGTCAGGTGTCAATGAAAAATTAAACACAAAAGCGCACCAAGGGTCAAGATTTAATAAAACAATGTAGTAAAATAACAAGTCAAAACTTACATATAAGGATATATACGTCCAGTAGAGCAGTGCATGGGCAACAGTCCTGGTGGAATCCTAGGCGCAGGGGGTAGGTGCTGAGGCTTGCAGATCAGTCCGCGAGCTGGGGCTGGCTTGCTCGGCACCACGTTGTTGTCACTTCCGGGTTGTGGCTTCTCGCAGGACCCGTGTATGGTAGCCCACCACGATCGCCGGTTCTCCAGCATGAAACTCACACAGGCAAACCGAAAGAGTCTCTAGCTGTTTGTAGGAGTGCTGGGGCTTATTCCACCAATTAACTGTGTACCAATAGCACTGTGTGAGCTCCGCAACGCGTTTCACACGATACTGTGCTTCATCAGGCAGTGTCTAGGACACCTACATGGGGGCCTTTTATACAGTCACTCCGAGGTCTCAATTAAATAATTAATTAATCAATATGCGTAGCATGCACTGAGTGCAGTGCAGCAGCTAAGTTGAGACGGTGTGTTACATCATCTAGTAGTGCATAGTGTAGATTTAGCATTTGTATATGTCAATATATAAATATATATGTGTAATGAGTATTCAATTAGTGATGACGTTTTGAATGGAGTATTAAAGTAAAATTACTGTTAAAGGCCACCCGTATAGATGATAAAAACATAAATAGTCAGGCAATAATACAATAATATCACAAGACCACACATATGATCACAATAATACATACAATAAATTACATAAAAATACATTGAAGTATAAAGGGAAAATGGGGTAAGGGAAAAGAAGGGGGGGAAGGGGGAAAGGAGGGAAAGGTAAAGAAGGGAGGGGGGAATGAAAGGGAAGGGGGGAACGAGGGGGGGGAGAGGGGAAGAAAGAGTGGCCGGGGGTGGGGGGGGGGGGGGAGGGAAGGGGAATAAGAACCAAGAACAATAAATGTAATTAAAAACCTAAATGGTCATGTTGCAAACCCTACTCCCCATCTATCTCAATAAAGGTGTAAGTTCAATATAGTCATTGAGACCCCCCGGGTGCTTCGACTGCAGGGTAAAGATCCAAAATTGCTCTCGTTTGGCAAGTTGTAGATCTCTATCTCCTGCCCTCGCATCACCCATAATCATCTCAATTCCCATATATTGTACACCCACTGTACTACAGTTATGCACATCTTTGAAGTGGGCCAAGAGGTGGGTGAGAGGTTTGGAGGTGGCTTCTAATTTGGGAATATTAGTGATGTTGCGTAGGTGCTCCATGATGCGCAGCTTCAGATTTCGCTTTGTTCTGCCCACGTATTGTAGTCCACAGCTGCACTGCAATATGTACACTACATACGTGGACAGACAATCAATGAAATTGGATATTTTATAGTTTGGCCCTGTAACGTGAGATTTGAAGGTTTGCAAGTAAGCATTTTTGGACAAACCTTGCACCTAGCGCATCTGTGGTTTCCCACTACTCCCAATGTATCCCTTAGGTCTCTCTTTAGTTGTTTGTCTGTGCCTTTTAACAAACTGGGGGCAAGAATGGTTTTTAGTGTTTGTGCTTTTTTAAAAACAATTGGTGGTTTTTTGGCAAGAAATTTATTTAAAATTGGATCCATAAGTAAAATGTGCCAATGTTTGGTCAAGATGTTTTTAATGGAAATATGAGATGAATTAAATTGGGTTACAAAAAATGGCGTCTCCTGTTTGTCTTTTTTGTAGTTTACAGAAAAGGAATTAGCTACGTGTATATTGTCAGCTTGTGA
The DNA here is from genome assembly GCF_040206685.1 of Ascaphus truei. Taxonomy (NCBI): domain Eukaryota; kingdom Metazoa; phylum Chordata; class Amphibia; order Anura; family Ascaphidae; genus Ascaphus; species Ascaphus truei. The sequence goes on along the minus strand of NC_134484.1, from coordinate 88,950,104 downwards.
GCCACTAGGATTACATACTTTATTTTTTGCGCTAGACTGTTTTCTATTTTTCTTTTTTAATAATGAATCTCTATTTTTATTCAATGCTTTGAGGTAGGATTCAGATACAAGTTCCTCCTGGTAACCTTTTTGCCTGAAACGTTTAATAAGTATTTTTGACTGTTCCATATAAGTATCAATAGTTGCACAATTTCTCCTGATGCGGAGAAATTGGCTATATGGAATATTGGCAATGCACTTTTTTTGGTGTCCACTTTTAGGATGTAAGTAGGAATTAACGTTCGTTTCTTTGAAAAAGGTTTGAGTTAGGAGGGAATCCCCCTGAATATAAATAGATAAGTCCAAGAAGGTAACATGATCCTTCTGGACATTGCTGGTAAAAATAAGATTAAAATTATTAATATTAATCCTATCAACAAAGTTGTCAAATGACGCCTTATCGCCATCCCAGATAACTAGAATATTGTCGATGTATCTCTTCCAAAGTTTTAGCTGAGGGGGCGATACATCGATACCCCATATGTGCACTGACTCCCACCATCCCATATAGAGGTTGGCAAAAGATGGTGCAAAGCGTGTCCCCATTGCAGTACCACAGTGCTGTAAGTAAAATTCGTGTTGAAATAGAAAATAATTGTGTTGTAAAATAAACTCAATAGAATCGTGAATAAAGTGACGCTGAATAAGTGGAAGTGTATCGTGAAGTGCTAAGTAAAAATCTATAGCCTCTAATCCACCTTGATGTGGTATCGATGTGTAAAGTGCCTGTACGTCTAGAGTGGCTAATAAGTAAGTGTTCACCCAAGGAAAATCATTAAGTAGAGTAAGAACCGAAGTAGTGTCTAATAAGTGTGAAGGTAATGTCGGCACAAGTGGTTGTAAAAATGTGTCCACATAATGGGAAAGGTTAGCTGTAAGAGAATTAATGCCGGAAATAATTGGTCGCCCAGGGGGGTCAGTGAGTGATTTGTGAATTTTAGGTAAGTGATAAAGAATAGGGATGGTGGGAGCAGTGCAAAAGAGGTAATCATATTCTGCCTTGCTTAACACACCAGAATGTCGTGCTCTTTCTAGTAATAATTTGAGATCTTCCTGGTATTGTATAGTGGGATCTTTAGGTAATTTGCAATAAGAATTGCTGTCAGATAACAACCGTATTGCCTCCTTACAGTAGTCAGTCCTATTTTGAAGGACAATGGCCCCACCCTTATCTGCCTCACTTATAATGACATCCTGATTAGTTTTTAATTCTTGTAATACCAATTTTTCTTGGGTGGTTAGGTTGCTGGTATGTTTATACTTCCCTTCTTGTGTTTGGCATAATTCTCCAAAGTCCTTCTCTACTAATTTATTAAAAATTTCAATATAGTGGCCGCGAGAGTGATAAGGATAAAAAACTGATCGAGGTTTATAGTTGGTATGGTTCACTGGATATTCAAGATGGGCATCCATATGCCCTTCATCAGCTAGTTTAGTAAGGTCAACCAGCACAGCCTGTTCCTCAATAGTGAAATCCTCAATATTGGAACATACATTAAGGGGTGCTGGTTCTAAGACATTAGGGCAGTTGAAAAATGTCTGCCCAATGTGAGTTTCCTAGTGAATTTTTGAAGATCCACATATAGGTCAATGTTTTTAACCTTACATGTGGGGGCAAATGATAAACCTTTACTTAGCAACATCATAAGGGTGTGATCTATAGTAATAGACGATAGTTTAAAAATACCATTATTGATCAGTGTAGTATTGTCTGGGTAGATTTTTTGAAGGGGTGTGGTGATTCGTCCTCTCCCCCTTGTTCCCCTTCGGAATTCTCTCTTTTCCTGGATACTAGATATGTAGGTGTCCTAAACACTGCCTGATGAAGCACAGTATCGTGTGAAACGCGTTGCGGAGTTCACACAGTGCTATTGGTACACAGTTAATTGGTGGAATAAGCCCCAGCACTCCTACAAACAGCTAGAGACTCTTTCGGTTTGCCTGAGTGAGTTTCATGCTGGAGAACCGGCGATCGTGGTGGGCTACCATACACGGGTCCTGCGAGAAGCCGCAACGCGGGACTGATCTGTAAGCCTCAGCACCTACCCCCTGCGCCTAGGATTCCACCAGGACTGTTGCCCATGCACTGCTCTACTGGACTTATATATCCTTATATGTAAGTTTTGACTTGTTATTTTACTACATTGTTTTATTAAATCTTGACCCTTGGTGCATTTTTCATTGACTAATTCACCTAGGTTGGATTAATTAGAGACTCCATCCAGTTTTTCACTTTTTAAGGTCTTCTTTTAAAAACATTTGTAAACAAACACATATCAGTTGTGGTTTTTCTGCTTCAGTCTGTAAATGGGAAAAGTGATATACATGATGCACACCAATCATTATAATTGGGCCTATTCACTAATCTTTGATAAGTGTATTAATGCTGGTTTGATGCCCTTTTAAAGCGCTTTTGCATGTGTACTATAGCTATTCACAAAGCTTCGATAACATGGCAATATCGCACTAAAACGGCTTTTTATTGAGCAATAACACTCTGGCTATAACACTAGTGCGGTACATGAAAACATGCCCACTCGCATTTTTTGCCAGCAACTGCTATTCACTAAACTCTGATATGCATATCGTACTGTAAAACCTTGTATAAGTTTCTCGCAATCTTAAAGGGTAACAAAATCGGAATTGCGATTTGCATATCAAGGAGTTCCTTTTATTTTTACTGCATATGATTGAATCCGGGGGTCTCCGGAGCTGACCCGCATTCATTTCAGCTCTGGAGAACCCCAGATTCAATCCTAGGTAATTAAAATAAAATTGCAGACAGTTTCATTACCTTAGCGTCTAACCGCTAAGGTAATGAAAAGGTTAAATGGCAGGAACTGATTTGTTGTTGGTACAGTGGGTGGGTGAAAGTGGTAGTTGCCCCAGGGTGGGTGTTTTGGCTTTGCGGACGGGTTTCAGTAGAAACAACCCCTTCATTACCTTAGCAGTTACAGCCGTGAAGTTAATGAAGGGGTTAACCCGTCGCGCTATGCTCCCGCAAAGTCTCAACACCCAACCAGAGCAACTACCCCCTGCACCCACCCACTCTACCAACACCACCACACAGGAATGGGCAAAAGGTCTATTAGCCAAAGATGGATAATAGCGCTTTCCCCCATTCATAAAACCATTACAGTGCAATACATAAAATAAAAAAAATACTTCCCAACACCCCCTGTAATAAGCACAATTCCTATTATCCAGATATGCATGCATGCATGCATGTATATATGTCTTTATATAGCACCATTAATGTAAATAACACTTTACAGCAGTACATCTGGATAATATCACATTTGCATATTAAAAATAAAACCGCCAGCATAAAGTAAATTAAAATTGTACTTACCCCTGCCAGGATGAAGGCTGTCCTTGTCCTTATCACCATCCTCCCTGTTCTCCGTGGTCACTAACATTGAAATAAATTGGTCATATCAAGTCACCTATGTACTGTACGTATAAGCACTCTCTGTCTAATGGCTAAATTTACTAATGAATACAATTGTCATAAAGGTGAATATGTTTAATGACACTAACAACAGACCGGAATTACAGCAAAAATGTAAGCAAATGTGTAAGCAAAAAACAGTGTCACATTGGGAAAAGTCTCAAAGTGAGGGGTGAAGGGAAAAGAAAGAGAAGGGGAAAAAAACATGAAACATAAGGAAATACACAAATTGGAGAGAACAAAGCAAGCTCGGGGGGGGGGGGGGGGTTATGTTTCGAGTGATTATCTCTTCATCGGCCCATTCCCCCTGGTCCCAAAGGGTACCAGAGGTGCTTCCTTTTGCGAACTCTGTCCTGTCTACAGTGTATGACTAGTATCAGCTTTCTGTGGTGGCTGGTTGGACCTTCTGTAGGGGAGGGAAGGTATAGTCACTGAACTTATTTAATGTTACATTCTACGATACCACCAAAGCAGTGACAAAAAATATATATGTATATATATATATATATATATATACAGTGGTCGACAAATCACCAAAAAATCTACTCGCCACCTAGTACCACACGTGTGCTGCTTGGGCCAATAGGAACTCGCCACGATGTTAAATCCACTCGCCCGGGGCATGCAAATGTATTTATGTAATATATGTAATATATATATTTATATATACTATGCAACTACTATGCAACTACTGTTTCATATAGTCTTATGAACTAAATAATTTGTCTTAGGAAAGATGAATATTTATCTGATACTCAAAACAGGACAAATGCATTGATTAAACATTTGGAAACTAAGTTTGGTCTTCTCTACATCGTATACAATTACGCCAAAGTCATGGGCTTAAATGTACCACTGTTATCTATCAGAACTACAGAACAGATTTGTTATGTAATTTTATTGTAAATACAGGATACATGGTTACATTTGAGCTTAAAAGACATATTTAGTAAGTTCTCTCATGCCAGAAAGCACATTCCTGGAGAGTTGGAACACTCCTTGCAGCCTATTGACTTGAATGGGCTGTAAGGTGACAAGTGTCGGAAGGAGCCTTATGGCAGAAGACTGCTCAGTAAATATGGTCCATAATCCTAAAGTAAACTGATTTTTTTTTACATATACATAATAAATGATCATTACTATTATTATGTTACTTTATAATAATTGTGAGTATATTTAAGTATTACACATTTTGGTGTGAACAATTCTAAATGTATTATATTTGTATTAGTTGTTAATTAGATACTTGACTGTGGTTTATGACAGCTTTCAAGGGTAACAGTAGTTCACTTTCAGTCAATTCCTTACTTAATTCAAATTTTGCATTGTTATACAGTATGTACAGTATATATATATATATATATATATATATATATATATAGTCATTCTCTTTGTATATGTATTTGCAGTAGTGCAGATAATGAATCTGTCTTCCTGCTCGTCTAAAGAACAGTTTCATGGGAAGCTTTGCTCTTTCAAGCAGTAATAGTGTTAAATTAGTTTGTACCATGCTATTGCGAGAGAAAAAAAAGTAATGAAAAAATGTTACGAAAAAAAACATATGAATTTTCTTGAATGCTTCCACTTGTGAATTCAGAAGTTCATTTTTAAGGTTTTAACCATTCCATGTAAACCATTTCTTATCATCAAAGGTTTATTTTGACATTGCACTGGGATAGAACTATACAGTAAATAATAAATTGTGGGATGCAGCCAAGCTTGCAGAAAATAACTATTTGAGGGATGGTGCATGAGCAGAAAGCTGTAATTTTGACAGGTGGCAAGGTGTCGTGTCACCAAGCCCTTCTAAAGCCTTATATCTCATACCTATTGATTAATGACTCTAATTAAGGAATGAAATCAAGCATGTGAAGACAGGGGATCGCTCTAGGTCCTTGTTTGGTAGTTTTCTCTTCCTGGCACACAACTCATCCATCTAAATATCACTGCTCTTTCATTCATTACAGCTGGATGATACCAAAAAGGAACAAGCAGGGGTGCAAGCTGATCTTATTGTGGCCATGCAGGAACGAAACATGACAAAGAAAGAGGTAGGAAAACATGTAAAGCCTCTTTTGAAAGATTGCTGTACGAAGCTACCAGTTTATAAAGATCAGGGGGTTCAAATGGATGTAATGTATTAAATTCATTTTCTTTTATTGATTTTATTATTCGTCAGATCTTCTCTGGGGCTCGGGTTTTTGTAACTCTGTAACCACTTGTTCCAAAAGTAAGCCACTTAATGTCAGATGACCTGATCTGTGATTTGTTGATAAACACAGAACCAAAACTACAAACTGTGTTTCCAAACTTTTGACACGTATATCATGGAGAACTCTTAACGTTTCGTTATCTTGTGATAAGTTTGTATTTTTTTTATTTCAAATCTTTGGCTTTTTTAAAGGAGCAGTCCGTGTTGTTTTTTTTTTTTTTAATACAAGATTGAAGCAGGTGGTCTCTGGAGCTGAACCCCTGTTCATTTCAGCTCTGGGACCCTCTGCTTCCAGAGATACTTGCCTCCGAAGGGGGTGCCAGTATCTCCTGCAGTTTTCTGCAGTTTAAAGCTCCCACATCCCATGAGTCAATAGGAAGCCGCACTGGGTGACGTCACAGCCGTGGGAGCTTTAAAAAAAATGGCCATAATGTGAACCCTGGAGTGGTTACCGGCACCTAATCCGGAGGTAAATATCTCCGGAAGAAGGGGGTCCCCAGAGCTTAAATGAATGGGTATCAGTTCCAGAGAACCGTGCTTCAATCCTGTATAAAAAAAAAAGAAGCGGAAAAAACAAAACTTGTCGTTGTAACTGTACACTCCATATAAGCAATAACAACAATTCGAAACACACAGTGCTAAGATATTAACAAAGTGCATTCCCTATTCTCCAAACCCCTTGCAGCTTCTTCTGATCACTTTCCCTCACATTCCTGGACACAAAACATGTAACACAGTTTGCTATATAGTCCATTGAAAGTACATAAACACAGGTGTTGAGCAGGATACTGGTAAGAGAACTAGTCATAGTGTAGTCCATCTATGGTAGCTACCAAAGATGGACTACACTATGATGAGTTCTCTTACTAGTATCCTGCTCAACACCTGTGTTTATGTACTTTCAATGGACTAAATAGCAAACTACTTCTTTCCTGCATCATCATGTGTTACATGTTTTGTGTTCCCCCATTCACCATTGTCACTTTGTTCATGGGCTGTGTCTCCTATTCTTGCCCTCTAGCCCCATCCCAGGGACTCCCCCAGGACTCACATATTTGCCTCTGCCTTCGTTTTGCTTTCATTTGACAGCGGTATCGTTGTTTAGCAGCCAGGGACGCTCCCTCAGGAGAATCTATCCAGAAGCGCACAGAGTGCATGAGCATGCTGCCACCGCAATGGAGTACACAGCTACTCATGCACCGCAACCCATATAGATGCGAGATGCTAGATGAGGTTGCAACAATTCAACATACACATGCCTACCAGGAGCTTGCGCAAGCACATTACAGTATTTCAATGGCCGACGAATCTCCGAATCCAAGATGGCCCCTGCAACTAATTTGAATGCATTACAGGAGCTATTTTTGGCGTGATTCTACCAGCTGTCAGGGATTGGGAGCTGGCTGTTTGATTTTTTTCATTGTTTAATTGCTGTGTCACATGGATGATTAGGGGGTATATAAAGCTGCATGTAGTGCCACTTCCCCACTGCACCACCCTGAGGAAGGTCACGCTCCAAGGATCGAAACATTGGATGTACCGTGCCTTTTTAAAAAAAAATACAACTTTTGTTCTCAAACCCTTGTGTGCTGTCTCGTGATTTCGTGGATCCAAACACGGTATTGTTACTTTATCTTTCTGTATGGGACCTGCACCTACCAATATCAATTGCTTCTGGAGTGCTGACTGACTTTATTTAATATATATATATATATATATATATATATATATATATATATATATATATAATATATATAAATATTATAATAAATATTATAAATAATTAGGCAGGTCTGCAACCCTGCCTTTCACCTTTATCCCCAGCATACAGTGCTTCCACTGCAGCAAGGGATTCTGGGAAATTACATGCAAATGAGCACACAATGTGTCACCTTTTGTCTGAAAAACCATTGTTACATGGAGCCCATATAAGCTAATGCTTGCTGTTAACACAGCTTTATAGCACAGCATGGTATATATAATGTTTTATATTCTATTCTGACCCACTCTCTTTGGCTGTGTGCCATATACCCATTTTTTTCTGATGTAATAGCATTGTAACTGCTGACGAAGACCAAAAACAGTACTTGCTTCAAGTTGTGCAACAGAATAGAAAAAGGGTGTATGAACACCAATGCTATACAACCCGTAATCCAGTCTCGTGTCCAGGCAGGAAGCTCGCAGCCGCCCGTAACACAGCAAGTCACCACCACCGACGTCCCCACCCTGATGGAGGGGTCCCTATTTCGTTTATCCTGCTAGTATGTTTGCAAGTGTTGGTTTACCCTAACACTGTTATGTACATTAACTCGGTCACACTAAGGGCATTTTTTTGGTTGTCTGTACCCCGTTGAGTTAAAGACAAGCCAACGAGTATTCTAAAGCGTGCTTAAACTTCCCTTAAACTAGCCAGTTTACATGCTGGGTACATTTCAGTGACATTTCTGCAGAGGCTAATGGCCCATCGGATTAACACAGCAGGGGTTCCTGGAAGTTCCATTCAGTTTGAATGGGACGGCCAGGAACCCCCGCTGTTAATCCGATGGGCCATTAGTCTGTCTGCAGAAATGTGTGGAATGTTGCAGCATGTACCCAGCATGTACCCAGCATATACCCAGCATGTTCCTGGGTCTTTTTGGAGATTGCCCCAGGTTTGTTTTAGAATAATCGTCGGCACTACAGTACCCGATGGGATTCAGGATCAGACAATAAGTAAGGGAGCGGTTTTGTCTTACTATTTTGTACTGTTTACACACAGATGGCATGCTGCCTCTATCCTGCTTTTCAGTAACATTACAGCTCCACACTTACTCTGTATTAACACAAAGAATCGTCAAGTGTCTTTTATTAGCTTAGGCTTGTATACATGGCAGTGTGTCAGGATAGTAGCAAAGAATACATGTTACACTTTATATAGTGCCTTACAGTGCCTGATATTAGTTCATCTGTATCTACATTCAATTTGTTGCTATACAGGTCAGCTGACCATGTGATTAAGGGACAACTGTTTTCTCACGGATTAGCTAACAGGAGTTCAGTTTTAGGAGACTTAGATATGCTTATAGACATATTCTACTGCATATGTTTTGCATCTAGGGATCAATGCTCCCACCGTGAAAAGTTTACCTAGCATGGGCTTAGGAGAAGCCTTATAACTCTGTTACACAGCATCACTACCACCTATATTTTAGTACACTTGTATATGTTCCCTACACACCCCCTGTTATATCCTGATTACTATCAAGTTTGAATAAAATTTTATTGTTTTGCGTCAATCGGCATTTATTAGGTTGTTCACCTAGGGACTATATATTTTATCCCACTTGATTTTGCCCCCACAGAGTGCAACTTTGGGATTCTTTTTTGGCCAGGAGTCTAGTTCTGAACATTTTATCGTATAGCAGTATACCATATTCCCTTATGCACCATGGGAGGTTACATTTCTCTGTTTGTACTTGGAGAGCGATAGGCATTCTTTTGTGATTTTATGGATTGGCTTGTTTATAGTTTCATAGGCACCTCTTTCTTGAAGTAATTTTAGGTCATTCTTTGGAGAAGAAACATGGAGATTTGCAGTAAACCATGCGGTCAAGTACAATGAAAATGCATATATCACAAAGCCTTCTTTTTTCTGGTATGGAAAGCTTGAACTGGCTTCTAAACATCCATAGTTTGAAAGCATACAAGCCTTTGCTCGTCCATCTTGCATGGTGAAATGCCTCAGGTGTCCTAAATCACACTCCTTGGGGTGGAATTTTGCCAAGGAAAATAATTGGCAGTTCAAGGAATTCCTCGATAATCATCTCTGGTTTGTTGCAATTGAAGCTGACTAAATGCTAAGGCCAAAATAACATCATTTTCAGGATTCACAGCAACCACAGCTCTTTCACAGGTGATTCAATTTTCAAACTGGGTTTTATAAATTTTGACCAATGACTGATTGAAACGTTTGAAAATTGTTACTTGTGGACCAGATGCCAGTCCCATGCATTTGCTAAAAACACCTTCCAACACAATTTCCAGCACATGGTGACGTAATGCTAAATACAAGAGATCCTTTTCAAGCTTCTGTTGCAAGAGTACACATGCTCCATTTCTATGCCCAGTGTTGCATCGAAGCACATGGCTTTTACATTGTCACGAATCCTCCAGTCTCCTAACAAATTTGACACAGCAGAGGCCTGGCACTCTCAGGAACCAGATTCCAATTTAGGTACACAATTCAAGGAATCGAACACAGGACCTTTCATATGCTAGTACCAATTCTCTACCTGCAAGCCACAGGGTTTGTGTGATGTCACAGACTCTAAAAAAACTTAACATATAGTCCAGTGCACTGTGCTGTAGATGTTAAGTATATTTATAGTCTGTTTTATCACACCAACCCTTTGGCGTAGCATATAGGGAATTGGTACTAGCATATGAAACGTCCTGGGTTCTATTCCTGCATGTGTATTATATAAAATGTATTCATGTTCAATTCCCACATGGTGTGTGTGTATGTGTGTGTGTGTGTGTGTGTGTGTGTGTGTGTGTGTGTGTGTGTGTGTGTGTGTGTGTGTGTGTGTGTGTGTGTGTGTTCGTTAGCAATAAAGCATTGAATGTTTAAAAAAAATGTTACAAAATTCCCACATGGTGTGTGTTTGTGTCATGTGACCATCCTCTGCGCTAGAAAATGTATGTAAGTGCCACGCAAGTGGACGCAGCCTGATGAAGCAGAGAGGAGAGAGCTGCAGATGCCGGTAAGTTCTCGCACGGCAAAATGTTATAACGTGGTCTCATTCTGTGGACCCCGAGGACCGCGTTATAACAGGGTTTAGCTGTACCTAGGTTTATTTTTTTGCTATTATTTTTATCCCCAACTTTAACGTCGGCTGTATTTCTTTTTTCTAATGCACTGTGTATGTGGTAGTTTAAAAGTAAAATCATTTTAAGACAAACTGAGCAACTAGCATTTTTATTCCTTTATAAAGCACTAATATATTTCATTGTGGCTTAGTCTAAACTGATTTGACTTACATTGAGACTAAAGTCAAGATTTAACAGATAGTCTCGATTTTGTGGAGTCTCGGCCCTCCTTCCTTGCTGTTTAGTCTCATCCAGATCTAATTTTCTGGAGTTTCTACTTTAATGTGAGATTAAAAATATAGCATTTATAGAAGGTATAACTCTTCCAGTGAACTTAAAAGGTGGGAGATTCACGTTAAGTGGACACTTAATTTAAAAATATAATTTATTTATAAAAAGTTTTTATTTTGAAAGCAGCCTAGTCTGCATTGTCACGATCAACTTTTCTTTAAATGTAATATTTTTTACTTTTAAGTTTTGAAATCTTGATCCAGGGAGGTCTTAAGTTTTCTCCATGGCTAGTTCAGTTGCAGCTCCAACATCTGTTTTTCTTAACTCCTCCTTTCATGCTTCATATTATTATAAAAGATAATTAATTCCATAAAAGACTCTTCAAAATTAGTTTATTCTTTGCCCTTTCTAAATCAGATTTGGTAAAATCATTATTTGCTGAGGGAAATATCCTTACAATACATCTATGCAAATTAAGATCTTCACACAGTATATTTTTAATAATTATTTAGAAGATAATCTTTGTAACCGTGCAATAGGAAATGACTACAAAGAATGGCATTTTAACTAATGTATCACTCATAGCTAATACATATTATGGACACTTATGTACACGTAATACGTTTTATCGTATGTTTTCTATTGTCTTGACTTCATTTACGTAATAATGAGAATATTAAACAACGTATACTTAAAAAAAAGGGGGATGGGGGGATTACCCTTAACCAGGAAGATTTTAAACGATAATAGGAAAATCTTTTAACACTTCAAGAACATTATACTAGAAGATTAGGATTATTTTCCCACGGTGTCTTCTCCATTATCTATTTACTGTTGATTGAGTTCTACTTGATGTGTGAGTTTTCTTCTTTTTTTTTCCCCCTTTAAACTACGATTCTTCTACTATGCAATGCCTGTGTGAATTGGGTTACTGCTGTGAAATTTCCATGCATCTATTAGTATTTCTGCAGTGAGTGTATACTGTAGTATGCATACTTAAAATAACATTGAAAATCATCCCCATTTAATACAGTATCCCCTTTCCTGTGGAATCATAATTTCAAATAATTGTGTAATTTATATTGTACTGTATATCAGGTTATTCAATTACTTTAAATTTGAATAATGTTATATACGCTCTATAAAGTGAACCTGATTGTAAGTAAGATTTGCAGAAAATCTGCTAAAGGAGTTATGAAAGGGATTGGTTTAATATTTTATACCATATTTAGAGAAAATATGCACAAGGTTTTCCTTCCTGAATTGTTCGATTAACTTTGCTACAACATAATGCATTCCATAAATTAATTTTCAAGATTACCTCATTCTTTTCATCTAGATTTTAAGAGCCCTTCATTTCAGATTAGAAATAGTGATAAAATCATTGCTTACTGAGGCAAATAGTCTTTGAATCTAGCTATGCACATTAGGAAGATGTTACACACAGCATACTTTTAATAATGATCATTTAGAAGATAATTTTAGCATCCACACAAGGGAAAAATGGATTTTAGATGAGTTCTTGTATGACCATATGTGGTATTAGTCAGTGTGAGGTATTGCTAGCAAGCTCATTGCTTTCAAAAATCAAAGTTAAATGGTTCATCTATCATCTGAATTTGTGTCTGGGCGACTTGTCTGAACATCAGTATGATTTATGGTTTGAATTGGAGGAGTCAACCATGCATGTTTCTTAGTTTATCGTTTTATGCTGTCTTCAATTAAATGTCTATAAACATAGTGATGGCTTTATGACATTGTCCATCAATAAGGACTATCACATTTTGCATGAGAATATGTAAAATAGAAACATAATGACCTTTTGACTTTTATGTGCCCTGTTATAGATGCAATATGTATTTTGCGTCTATGCAATATGCATCTTCTTGGAATGCACCGAATGCTTTTTTTTATACACACTTCAGAATAATTAAGCTTGTAAATGTATTAAAACAGGTCACTGACATTCTCAGCTTTTTAATGTCTTCATTTTTTTCTAAGCAATTAGAAGTTCTTGAGAGTATCTATTTTATATTAAATAATGCAGAAGGCGGAAGGTTTCCACGAAACTCTTGAATGTATCTGATATTTATAACAGATTAGATGTATCTGGTTCTGCTCTTTGCTTGCTAATTTACAATTAACTTATCTATATACTGCGTACTGTATATGCGATTTATATGTATATAAGCAAATTGTGTGTATGTATGTATATATATATATATATATATATATATTTATTTTCTTCATACAGTGTGTGTATTTAAACAAAATCTAGTCTGGTAAAGTGATGTGGGAGTTAAAATGAAAATAAATCATTCCAGAAGAAGAATACATAGTTGAAAACACAGACTTTCATTTTCTTCTGGGACATTGAATAATGGTATGTTCACCATTCATATATATGAATATATAGTGTTTGCAGTAGCAGCAGCAGCATATGGAGGCTGAATCATTTTCTGCACAGCTGTGTCCTAATATGGCTGCCAGCAGCTATACATTCATTGTGGCAAAGAATCAGAATTTGAAACTGTGTGATACATTAAATAGGTTTCCATCGGCTTTCAACATAAAATATCCTATATATATATTTTTCTTTTCCATGTATGTGTTTTTGCAAAGCTTTTCTAAAAAAACAGAAATGAAATAAAGTCAAATAACCTTTTATTTATAAAAACATACTTAACCCATTATGTTTATTGGTTAATTTCAATATTTTATATTTAACTTATCAGATCATAAGCCAAATACCTCTATTATTCCCCATGTTTATTTATTTATAAAATATTTTACCAGGAAGTAATACATTGAGAGTTACCTCTCGTTTTCAAGTATGTCCTGGGCACAAGAGTAAAACAAATAATACAAGTACAGTTACATAAATGAACAAGGTATACATTATATACAAGACATTGCGTGCACAGTTAAAGAAAATATATATTATGAGCGTATGAAACAGTTACAGACCAGATTAAAGTGTGAGACAGCCTTAGATTTGAAAGAACTTAAGCTGGTGGTGGATATGAGAGTCTCTGGTAGGTTGTTCCAGTTTTGGGGTGCACGGAAGGAGAAGGAGGAACGTCCGGATACTTTGTTGAGCCTTGGGACATGAACAGTCTTTTGGAGTCTGATCTCAGGTGATAGGTGCTGTATGTGGTAGGGGTGAGGAGCTTGTTCAGGTAGCTGGGTAGCTTGCCCAGAAAGTATTTAAGGTGAGACAGGAAAGGTGAACTTTGCGCCTAGACTCTAGTGATGACCAATCTAGTTCTTTGAGCATTTCGCAGTTATGTGTGTTGTAGTTGCATTGGAGAACAAAACGACAAATTGAATTGTGGAGGGTGTCAAGTTTGCTAAGGTGGGTTTGAGGAGCCGAGCCATATACTATGTCTCCATAGTTAATAATTGGCATTAGCATCTGCTGTGCGATACGCTTTCTGACCAGGAGACTTAGGGAGGATTTGTTCCTGTAAAGTACCCCTAGTTTGGCATAGGTCTTGGTTGTCAGGGTATCAATGTGCATCCCGAATGTTAAGTGGGAGTCAAACCATAAGCCCAGGTATTTAAAACTAGTGACAGGTGTTAGGGTGGTGTTAGCGTTGGTTCTAATCAGGAGCTCAGTCACTGGAATCTTTACAAATTTAGTCTTGGTCCCAAATACCATTGTTACAGTCTTGTCAGTGTTTAAAAACAGTTTGTTTTGGGAAATCCAGTTTTTGAGTCTCAAAAAGCCAGACTGAAGTATGTGTTGTAGGTCAGAGAGGCTATGGCTGTGTGCATATAGGATTGTGTCATCTGCATACATGTGTATTGAGGCTTCCTTACAAGCTGTGGGAAGATCATTAATGAACACTGAGAAGAGTAGGGGCCCCAGAACAGAGCCTTGCGGGACACCACAGGTGATATCCAGGGGGTTGGAGTTAGAGCCTGAGATGGACACATGTTGGGATCTTCCTGATAGGTAGGACTGAAACCAGTTTAAAGCATGTTTCCCTATTCCAGAGCTCTGGAGTTTGTTAAGCAGGATAGCATGATCAACTGTGTCAAAAGCCTTTGCAAAATCTAGGAATACTGCACCAGTGAGTTGTCCCCGTTCCATTCCACACTGGATTTCATTGCAAACTTTTAGCAGGGTAGTTACGGTGGAGTGTTTGGGACGAAACCCAGCCTGGAATTGGCTAGGGAAATTTGTCTTGGTGTAGAAATCGCTTAATTGGGAGTGGACACCTTTTTCCATTACTTTGGATAGAATTGTGAGAAGTGAGATTGGCCTGTAGTTTGAGACAGTGTTTCTGTCCCCACTTTTGAAGATTGGGACAACTCTGGCAGTTTTCCCGGTCTTAGGGATATTGCCTGCAGACAGGATAGAGTTGACTATGGACGCAATTGGTTTGGCAATGGCTGGGGCACCAAGTCGTAGGAACCTAGATTGTAGTAAGTCGGGTCCACATTGGCTGCTTTGTTTTAGTTTGAGGAGCGCTTGTGTAATCTCCTCTTCAGATTCTGGGCTAAATTGAAAATTGTGGGCAGTGTTGGGAGGGGGTGGGACTGTAGGGATACTCCCAGGATGAGATTCATGTTTGGGGTTTGTGCTGCGTTTCGCTAATAAGTTAGTGGCACACCCCACAAAGTAATCATTGAATGCATTTGCAATGTCAGTGGGGTTTGTCAGAGTAATATCCCCCTTAGTGATATTACTTGGTTGTTGATGGTTAGGAGGCTGGAATATATTGTTGATAACCTTCCAGAAGTTAGCTGGGTTTGATGTATTTTGGTGGAGATTGTCAGAGTAATATTGTGCTTTTGCATGCCTTGTTTGCCTTGTGCACATGTTCCGCATGCATCTGTAGTGATTGAGATCCTTGGTAGTGCCAGTTACTTTGTAGCTTTTCCACAAGGCATCCCTGAACTGGTAGAGTGCTATAAGGTCAGGTGTAACCCATGGAAGGTGGGCCCCCCGTACCCTTATTTTGCGTAGTGGAGCATGGGTATCGCAGAGTTTTAAGAACTCGGATTGGAAATAGTTGAGCACAGAATCGGGGTCGGTAATTAAATCGATTCTGTGCCATGGGCAGTTGGTAAGGTCATCCAGAAACTGTTGTGGGTTAAAGTTTTTAAATGTTCTATTGTTTATAGTTATAGTTTATATAGTTTATAGTTCTATTGACTCTTGGGTTAAGACTAGTGGAAAATTATAGAAGAGACATGTTTTACATTTCATTTGTAATGAGCTAGTGGACATTATTATACATTTTCTAGTGCTATCAGATATTTTTTTGTATGCCATTTGTCTCCATTGTCTTATTTTCCAACAAATGAATAAATCATAACCCCAGCAAAAAAATAATACAATGGCAAGCATGATATTCTTTATATGAACAATTTATAATGCAGTTACAGTACATGCAAGTTAAATGTTACCTAAACAAAGGCATCATCTCTAATGTACTGGAAAAAAAACGGTTTGCTATCACTGCAGTTGCCCAATTGGTTGGTGTTCAGTTTGCCATTGGACGATCACTGACTCGAGTAAAGCATATATTAATTATATATATATATATATATATATATATATATATATATATATATATATACATATATACATATATATATATATATATATAGAGAGAGAGAGAGAGAAGCACAACCCTGATGAAGGTCCCTTTGGGTGACCGAAACGTTGGTTGCAGTGCCCTGTGATTCAATACAGTTTTTTTTCTGAAGACTACATGCAGTGTGCTGTCTCTTTTTTTGCTGGTCCCCAATCTGGTAAATATACATTTTATTCTATTCATATGGGATAAGCATCTGTTTTTGCCTGGTTAGTAGTGTGCCAACTGCCTTCTCATATATATATATATATATATATATATATATATATATATATATATATATATATATATATATATATATATACACACACACACACTGGAAGAACATAAATTATGTTGTGGGCCTTAATAAAGTTAGAAGAATGGATGAAGGCCTCATTGAGCTTGAATAAGAATTAATTATGCAGAGCTTTGTAAAACAATCTGCAAATGTATAACTGAAGAATTAAGTAAATGTAACTGTGATATGGTGGCGAAGCCTATTGAAGATAACAAAAGCTTTAAGAAAACAAAAAGCAGCGGCGTATGGCTGGGAAGAAGCTAAATATTGCACTCAAACAAGGTGACGGTGCACTTATCATAAAGAGAGTTGAGGACTTCTACATTAAATTGTACGTGAACGCAGATAATACAGGGCATAATCCAGTAGAGAAGAAGCGAGAAGAAACTACCAATAATGTACCATGCGTCCTTCCTGAATATGTTGCAAAAGCAATACATTTCAGGAAGACTGGGAAGGCTCCCATGGATGATGGAATTACAACTTGAATCTTGAAAGTAATGGGGGAAGAAGTAGAATAAATCCTTGCAAAGCTCTTAAAATGCTTCTTGAGGAAGAGGAAAATTCCAGAGCAATGGTGTTATGCCATAGTTATCCTCATCCACAAGAAACGAGGCAAAGAAGACCTTAAGAACTCTCAAGAACTTCAGACCAGTCTACTTCCAATCACTTTTTTAAGATTTTCATGAAGATACTCACTAATAGGCTTTAGTAAACCCTGAACTTTGCCCAGCCTAGAGAACAAGAGGGGATTTAGCAGTAGATACAATGGACCACATCCAAGCCGTACAAGAAGGGATTTCCCGAAGTAATTAATACAATCTACCACACGGTTTGGGATTCGGTGATTACGAAAAAGTATTGGATTCTGTCTACACCTCAGTGGTCCTACATGCAGTAAGAAGACAAAATGTTCAAAGTACATTGATATTATAAAGAACATTTTCAAGAATGCCACATCAACCATTAGATTACATGAAGATACAACCACGATGAGGATCAGCAAGGCATTGCGACAGAGAAACAATGTTATCAAAGCTTTTTAACTGCAACAAGACAATAGATTGAGAGGAAAAATGAATCTAATCAACCATGAATCAAGAACAGAAATAACTGAAAGAATTGCTAACAAAAAATAGGGTAAGAAAATATCTGATAGGACAAAAAAATGTATGCTTAGATGACAAGAAATGAAGCAATCCCAAAACACAAGAATAATAATTTATTATGCAGAGCTGTGCAAGGCAATCCGCAAATGTATAACTGAAGATACAAGTAAATGTGCCTGTGATATGGTGAAGAAGACTATTGAATATAACAAAAGCTTAATACTGAATACTTGAATCACCTACGATTTGCAGATGACATTGTTATTTTTCCAGAAGGCCAAAAAATTGGAGAACTCGCCTAAGCAGTCTGTGAGCCTCCATACTGTATGAATCTCAGCAAGACCTAAGTGATGATCAACAAATGTGTCAAGGCTCAAAGATTGAAATAAATGGAAAAGAACTAGTAGAAGTCGAAGACTATGTTTATCTTGGCCGGTCAAATAACAATGGAAAGGAGAATAAAGATGAGATGTAGCACATTTGGAAGAAACAAGACAATATTTCAAGGGAATCATTCACTGTGCCTCAAGAAGAAGGATTTCCACCAGTGTATTCTGCCCCTATTCACGTATAGATGTGAAACTTGGACCCTCAATGTGAAGATAATTCAAACCCCTTAGACAACGCAAAGACTTATGGAGAGATGTATGCTGGGTATTCCCCGAAGAGACAGGAAAAATAATGAATGGGTTCGAAATCAAGCAAAAGTCTGTGACCTGATCATACGTATAAAGAAATTAAAATGGGCAAAAATTCATAATGATGGTACTTAATTGGATAAGCCAGCAGTGCGCAAAGTGGGGGACATGAGATTAACGATGGGGGGCGTGGGGTTTACAGAGGCCCTGCGCGATTCCAGAAGGCACTTAAATTAAGTGCCGGGGGAGCTGCAGGGCCTCTGTAAACCTACTTACCTTGATTCAGCCGGCATCTGGAGACGCATCGCCATGGCAACGCGGCGTCAAATGATGCCGCAGGGTCATGCGACGGCAACGTGACGTCCAGACGTCGGGAATAAAGATGAGGAGGAGGAAGGGGGGCGCGCGGAGAGGAAGACATCCTGCAGGGGGGCGCAGGGAAAAAAGTTTGGGCCCCCCAGGGATAAGCGACCAAAAGACGAAAATGGAGACCAAAAGTAACATGGGAGGATGAAATCAGAAAAGTTGTTGGAGCAACGTGGAGAAGAGAGGCTTGCAGCCGCAGTACCTGGAAGATTATTGGGGAGGACTTCATCCAGCAGTGGATCAACAAGGGCTGAAGAATTTATATATACTGTACATACATATACGAAGCTGAACAGAAAGTTAGTTATGAGTTAAAGCAGTTCTGTAAGGAGGAATGAGCAACATTTCCTCAAAACCGATGTAAGAGACTGACCAGCAGTTACAGGAAACGCTAAGTTGAAGTCATTGCTGCTCAAGGGGGTGCCACCAGGTACTGAATCTAAAGGTTCACATACAGTACGCACATGGATATTTGTGGTTAAATAAATATTGAAAAATTATCATGTTTTTATGTAATTTGTTTGATCAGGTTATCTTTATCTATTATTAGGGCATGGATTAAGATCTCATAACATTTTAGGTTTGAAATATGTGAAAATCCCAAAGGGTTCACATACTTTTTTTTACCATTGTGTGTGTGTGTGTGTGTACAGGTTCAAGGTCCATGTCACACAGGGAGTTGGAGATCCTTGGCAGAGAAGCCAGTTTGCTGGGGAACTGGGCTTAGGGCGTAGTTTACCCCTTATTAGTAATACTGAGACAAGTTCCGTACATTGGGCCCTAGTGTGGGGGTAGCTGCCACCCGGTCATCAAGGGGTAGGGACACATTAAAAAAATTATTTATAAAATAATTGACATCACCAACAGCACACACCATTCTCTCTCCCTCTCCAATCTTTCCATTCTCTCTCCCCCATCCTTCCATTCTTTCTCTCCCCCTCCCCATTCCATGTGTATGAGTCTCTCTCCCCGATTCTGTTCATCCCTTCCCCCCCATTCTGTACGTCTTTCCTCCCCCCCATTCTGTACGTCTCTCCTCCCCCCCATTCTGTACGTCTCTTCTCCCCCCCCATTCTGTACGTCTCTCCTCCCCCCCATTCTGTGCGTCTCTCCTCCCCCAATTCTGTGCGTCTCTTTCCACCGATTCTGTGCGTCTCTCTCTACCCCCATTATCTGCGTCTCACCCCATTCTGTACATCTCTCACCCCATCGTCTCTGACGTGCGGGTGCTTTTATATATATATTATATATATATTTATATATCAAACGACAGGGGGTGCCCAGTGCTACATCCAAATGACAAAACATACATGGTAATAATTACAAGAAATAATGCTTCAGTACTAATAATAATGCTAATAATAATAAAATATGTTTTTTTAGTTAGATTTTTTGGCCAAAGCATCATAAAGCTTGCACACCGAATCGTCAAGGTAAACCATAATAAGTGCAAGTCCTACACTACACTGCATTCTGTTCCCTATACCTCTGTATGAGGGGGAAGAATCATAATAGATTCCTTACCTGCAGAAAAATGAGAAGATCCACCATTAAAAGGGGGGAGGTGACGTTTTTGGTGTGCAAGCTAATGATGCTTTGGCCAAAATATCTAACTAAAAAAACATATTTTATTATTATTAGTATTAGCATTATTATTAGTACTGAAGCATTATTTCTTGTAATAATTACCATGTATGTTTTGTCATTTGGATGTAGCACTGTTACGTAATACAGTAACAAATAAAGGATATTTTCCATGTCATAGGTGTACTGCGTGCAAATATAGCAAAAAAACATCCAACTATATATCTAAAAATACATCCAAAAATTATATTATCCAACAACACATCACTTGTAAAAGTTCATTTGTAATATACCTATTGGAATGTCCATGTGGTCTGCAATATGTGGGTATGACCACTAGACCTGTCCAAAGACGCATATACAGGTATGAACATATATATAACATCAAGAGAGGGTTAGCAACGCACAACGTATCGCATCATTTTCAGCAAGTGCACAACCAAGATCCCACTGGTTTGAAATGTACGGCAATTGAAACCATCACTCCAAATTGGAGAGGAGGAAACGCTGTGAGCCAACTGGGGAGACGTGAGTCCTATTGGATATACGAGTTAAAGACACTATCCCCACTAGGCCTCAACGTTGACTTCAATCTAAAATCCTTTTTGGTAAATTAATATTAAATGTCATTTGTCCATTTTAGTTTTGCTCTTTTCTTTCATATTAATGGTTGTTGTAGAGCCAACAAAATTCATCATATAGACCTTGTGATTCCAGATAATCTTAATACTGAATTTTAACTTCTATAATGGATTATTGTAATGCATGTATAAATGTATAATATGTATGTGTAATAAAAATGTATGTAATATGAAATACACTTAGTAAGCACCAATACTTTAGTATCACAAATAAAATGGATAATTTTATGTAATAATAATCATTGTATATTTTCACCCATTTATCACCTCTTTTACTTAGATAATGTCACTTTAATTAATTATTAATTAAGCACAAACAAAACTGATTAAAAATATCTGTATATTATATGTTAATTCATTTATTAATATTATAAGTTTTATATTTCACACAGATTAATATTATTCACATATTTAATTCTAATTATTAATATTCACACCAAATACACAAGTCTAGAATATATTTCATAATATTTAATCACATTATGTATTATAGTACACACACATAGTAGGTTAGGTTTATAGTATAGTCACATATATAAAGCTTACAAATAGGGTATAGATTTGCTATATGCACGTATCACATTATTGTTATTATAATTTTTCATCAGCTGAGATCGTTAATTTAACTTTGTATTATTTATTTATTTTTCTGCTATTATCTTGCACTGCGCATGTGTGGACAAACGGACATCAGTCTCCCCATAATATTGAATGCGCATGTGCAACATTCTAATTAGGGTGATTTGCGGACTTAATTGGACTCCTATAAAAGAGGACACTATGGGTCATATCTTTAGAACCCCTGAGGAAGAGAGCAGCTCGCTCTCGAAACGCGTAGGGTTAAATTGTTGGGACGCAAACCACTACGCCTGGAGGTGCTACCCGTGCCGTGACGAATCAGCTATATCAGCTTGTACTCAAAACTATCGCGAATCTGCCGCGGTGAACCTGCCACCAGCCACAAGTAGGAAGGAGCGCCGAGGAGAAGTAAGCCCACGCAGCTTGGCGTGTGTAGCTGATATCCTGGCCCCGAATCCGGTGGTAACAGCTGTGTGAGCAGCACGCAATTGCTACGTTTCATCTACCATCAGCTGCGACGAGGAACAAGAGCCAGGGGAGAAACACACGCGGTCTGGCGTGTGCAGCTATCATCTTGGCCCTGATTCCTGTGCAGTGGCTGTGTGAGCTGAAAAGAGAGGGGATACTCTCAAATATATCCACCGCTTGCATACCATTTTCGTCCGGTGAGTGGGCACTCCACTTGGTGTAGTTGAAGCTTGGTCCCATACCAATTGTCCTTAAATTGTTATAAATTAATTGTGTATATTATTTGTATATGTTTTTATGTCCAGTGTTTTTAAACTATTTTATTAAATGTTGTAAAATTCCTATCACCCCTGATCTCAGCTGATATATATTTTTTATATATTTTCTAGTATTAGTGGTTTAGTATATGTTGTTTGTCTCTTATACATACAGTATTATACTATGTTTTGTGTTTTCTACATTTTCTTTAAGCACATCTCTACCGTCTGGAATCCAATTCGGTTTCTTCCTGTTGGTGAATATATCCTTTACCTGCCGGCGCCTTTTTAACACTATCCTTTTTTTTTTCTTGTTCTGTTATCTGACCAGGGGGTCAGTTTTAGTGTTTAGGCAGCCCCTTATGCAAGGGTACTACCTGCATTAGGGTTACAATATATATAGTTAGCGCCACCTATTCTGTGTTAGCATTATTATTAGTACTGAAGCATTATTTCTTGTAATAATTACCATGTATGTTTTGTCATTTGGATGTAGCACTGGGCACCCCCTGTCGTTTGTTATATTCACCTGCCACAGCCCAGTGGCACTCTGTGTGGCATTACATATAGTCAAGATTAGGTGGGTGTGGGCGTTTGAGCTTGCTGTGATTGTGTGTGCTAATATATTAATATATATATATATATATATATATATATATATGTGCTGTCGAGGTTAGCAATTAATGGTTCTATTTGTGTAACATGCCGAGATATAATAATAACGGTAATGACCATATAATGTTATATCTATCTATAGTGTACAAGCACAGTGCATCGTAGTGTGAGTGGCCATATTAAATATTGCCCTTTGGGTGTCCCAAAACCTAGTCACTACATCAAGGTGTCATGCCGCAGAGTGTTTTTTTTTTTTTAAGATTAGATAGTGTCCTGTGTTCCACTGGAGCGCAGGACGCAATCTGCAATGACGGGAAATCGTAGAGGACTCCTTTTCCATTTCTGGGTTAAGGACTGTTGCTAGCACATGATCACGCTGTGCCTAGGCCCCTCACGCACTCAAAGGGTTAAACACATAAATAGATGTTGGGCTACAGAACCTTATGTGACTATTTCACTTAAATATATATATATATAAATATATATATATATATAGTGCTGTGTGCTGGGTGATAATGGGGAAAGGCGGGGTTGCAGACCTGCCTAAGACATGCAGATGAGCATAATGTTGTATTTACATTTGCATATATATATATATATATATACTGTATATATATATTTTTTTCATATATATATATATATATATATATATATATATATATATATATATACAGTATGTCTTTTTTTATAGTATTTTTTCATAATGGTGTGTCTGTGATGTGTTTATTTCTTTGCAAAATCACTAACTAATATAGATTTTCTATACACAAGTGTTAAAAGGCACCTGATCTCTCAAAAAGCAATTTTAAAAGAAATATTGTTGCATGGTAATAACTAGTTTAATGCAATGAATTAATCTGAATTAATTTCATTCTGGAGATAAGTGTCACTACAGACAATTCAGAGCACAGCTGTCATGTTTTGCATTAATTTCACAGCAATCCTATTTTTGGAGAAAACCCTTAGTAGGAGTAAATAATTAGGTCATTGTGATGTATTGCAACTGCGTTGCACAATTTTCATATCTTAAAGGCACAATCCCACATTCGGTGGCCACAATAATATTTGTACAAATTGTATTTACATTGTGTTTTTCTGATTGCATAAATCATTGTAATTCAACCAATATTAGTACATTATACATTGTATTGTATATAAACAATGTTTGCAAGTTATCTCATGTTGTCTTTATTAATCTACACTAATCACCACTAGTTTTGAAACTACTAAATTAATTCTTCGTTTAGCCAGGAACACATAACTGGATGCAAGTAAAAGTTGAATATTATCCTGTAATATCTGTTGTGCTTTTAATAGCTAGCCATCAGGACATACATTTGCAAAGCTCTTCAATAAATCACAGTTTATAAAACAGCCATAAAAAAACTGTACAGATATTGGTATAGTTCTTTCCCTTGATGTTGCTAAGTATTATAGAGTCTTTAAGAAGCCAAGTTACACACGTGGACAGATTGGACTGTATGATTAGACTGCTTATTACTGCTCACTCCCAGCGCCCAATTGCTTTTTCTTAACTTTTAAATATTAATAACTTACCTTCAGGAATACTATGCAGGCTTTGTGTTCCCTATCACAATGCATTATTTTCACTTTCAGAGTACATCTTTTATATGTATATCCAATGATATATTACATTCACATAGCATAACCAATAGTAGATCGCTGTTCATTCCAGGCCAGTGTTGCTCAGAGGCTTCTGTTCTATATAGCTGGTTATTTATTTAAACTTCATTCATTTCACTAAGGATTAAATCTTCCCAAGCATAGGGTGGACAACTTCACTGCATAATAAAAACGGGCTCAAGGGTTCAAACATCTCGAAAATGGTTTCTATTGTTTATAGTTGGCACCCTTTATTCGGGTAATTAATTATAATAATGTAATGGTGACGTGGTGCACTCCACTACACTGTTGTCAATAACACGTGTTACTATTGACAGCTTGCCCATGTATTCCTTTTCTGTTTAAGTTACTACTGTATGTGTAAAAACCATTGGACCTTTACACCATTACTGTGAGATAGAATGAGTATTTTCTTTAGATTACCAGAAAAACAAAAATATATTAAATATATTTTTCCTCTCCAGTACTAGTCCTTGTGGGAGCTGTGATTAGGGGAAACTCTCTCCTAGTGACTTTGAGGAAGTCACTATCTCCTTGCACGTCAGGTATTCACATTGATGCGTGGCTCTTTAGCTCACTACGGCTATATATAGTTATAATTATAGATTTTGCCAATTATAAACAAACATAAATCCAACATAAAAACAACATATAAAACAAGGAAACATTTGGACAGTATGGGGAAATGGACACAATAAGAAAAAAAGGGGGAGGGAAAGATGCAGCCGAAAAATAAAATTAAAAACGAAAACCTTGAAAATAATAATAAAAACACTGGAATTTCCAACACGCAGCTATCCGCAGGATCAACCACCTTCCTCAATACTTCTTAAAGACAAAAAGGGACAGCGCGGGCTCCATAGTGTAATGGGTCTCAGGTTTTAATATCACAAGCTACAGTATAATCAGGTCACTTACAACAATTCAGTAAAATATGCACATTGGTTGTAAACATCAGTCCTCCATTGTGCGTCTTCCGGTATGGGGCTCCAAATCTCCTGGCTGGGAATGTGTGTCTCCTTCTGCTTTACAGCCTGGTATCTCAAGTGTTGTGCGTTGTCACACAGGTCCCCTGGCTACAGCAATATCACTCCTCCAAGTTCCACAGCTCCCCTCCGTGGTTACAAAAAACTATACAGCAGTCTCCTGGCACAGCCAATGGCATCACACTCTTACACGTTTAATCGCTTAGGTTATAGCGACTTCATCAGAGACCTGATTTTAGCTTTAGAGATTATATATATAATGATTATGATAATTATTGTCCTCTCTATTTCTCTTATATCAACACTTTGTTTGGTAGGGATAAGGCTAAATGATGTGACTTCAATGTGCTTTTCGGCACCTGAGGTTCTTCTTTTATGAAGTCCTGATCCTGCTGAGTGGGGTTAGAAGTTTTGAGTTTAAAAGGTTGGTCTGTTTGATGCTATATCTATTCACCAATCTTCTAAACCAGATACTTAACATAATATCTATGTATCATTCATAACAAAAAGGATTATAAATGGCACACCACTGTTTAAAGAAATTTTAACGAGGTGATTGCTTTTGGTGCTCACCTTCCGTTGATCCTGGCGTCGCAAAGCTGGATCCTAAATACTGGCAAAGTAGGAGAAAAAAGAAGGAGCACACAAAATATGGTGGTATCAAAAGATTACCAAATGTATTAATGCATCAGAGCGTTATGTAGTAACGTTTCAGGATACAAAGTCCCTTCCTCAGACCAAACACCTGTCTGTTCTACGGAGCTGAACCGCGTTGATTTCAGGTCCGGGGACCCTCTTCTTCCCGAGATGCAGGCCTCTTTATGAGGCGCCGGTATCCCTCTGCATTTAAGTGTCCCGATCACGTGACCGCGGAATGTAAACAAAGCAGAGGGATACCGGCACCCCATAAAGGGTCCTGTATCTCTGGAAGCAGGGGGTCCTCGGACCTAAAGCAAAGCGGTTCAGCTCCGGAGACCCTCTGCACATCTACACTATGAGTAAAACACACATATAAATAAACAATCATTCCTTACCTCAGCGGCTGTCCGCTATGGTAATTAAGCAGCCTTAATGTATTTTTAATAATATTGTGCGGGAGCAAGGGGTCCCCTGAGCTGAACCGCATTGATTTTTGGCTCAGGGACCCCCTGCTTCCCGAGTTACAGGCCCCGGTAAGGGGCATCGGGTGCCAGTGTCGCCGCCATCTTTATAGAGCCCACGTCGCGTCTTGGACGCTATAAAGATGGTGGCGACACTGGAACCGATGCCCCAAACCGGGGCCTGTAATTCAGGAAGCAGGGGGTCCCTGAACCACAAATCAATGCGGTTCAGCTCAGGGGACCCCCTGCTTCTGCACAATATTATTAAAATACATTAATGCTGCTTCATTACCATAGCGGATAGCCGCTAAGGCAATGAAGGGGTTAAGGCATAATACAGTAATGGGCAAAATTACTATTATCCACAAATGGATAATAGTGCATTTGTCCATTTAAAATACATAAAGAACAATAAAAACATTAAATACATATAGCACTAACCCATGTCCGGCTGCCACGACGAAGGCCATCCTCATATTCATCCTGCCCATGCCCCCTCCGATGCTGCAAAACAGAAACAAGAATAAAAACATCCAATGTAATGTCCCCTAACCCCTTAATCACCATAGCGGTTATTAACCGCTACAGTCATTAAGGGGTTAACCCACCCTCACCCACCACTTGGGAGGCCTACATACCCTCCCCCACTAACCCCCCACCCCGTGAGGCCTAACCACCCTCACCCACTACCCACAAGGAAGGCCTACCCACATACCCTTGGGGCCAATACCCTCTCCCCCCACCCCCAGTACCCACAATTAAAACAATACACTGCCCTACAATAAACATCATTATATTTATTAAATACATAACCCACCCCCTGTGCCCCCCCCCCATAAATACATGATTTATCCTTCTACATACAGGGTTCATACCCCAGGCCCACGCGAGTCCCCGACGGGCCTGACAGACCTACAGGGTACCAGCAACTTATTTCATACAGGTTCTGGAGACCTGTTGGTGGGTCCCGCCAAGCGCCATGGCCCCCAGGTGGTCTCCTCGGGTCACCGTGGGCCACAATTGGGTCCCCACGGTAGGCCCGCGGATGTCTGGGAGCCCCGGGTCAGACCCACAGGTGTCTGAGGGGCCTCGGGTGGTTCTCACGGGGGTCTGGGGACCCACGGGTGGGCACTATGGGTCCGCGGTGCCCCCACAGATGTGGGACCACCGGTTCTTCCCCGCAGACTACGGGTCCGTGGTGCCCCCACAGATGTGGGGCCACCAGTTCTTCCCCACAGGTGTCCCCCATTGACCCACCAGCCTGGTACCCGTGAGATACCCGAGGATACCGCAGGCTCTAGTAGACCATGTGACAGAGGCTTGGGGAAGAACGGATGTGACGTCATTGAAAGCCTGTCACATGGTACTAGAGCCAATCAGAGTTGGGATGGAGTTCCCGTGCTCTGATTGGCTACCGTACCATGTGAGGCCGGCCATGTTTCTTTTCATAACGTCATCTTAAAGGCAATTGAAGCAAAGCCATTCTGATTGGCTGTGCTTTCATTGCCTTTAAATGACGTCATCATTTTTTTTTTCTCGGACAAAACACATGGTTTGCACGGCCCAATCAGGGCCGTGGGAACCATGACGAAAATGGGACGTCATAGGCCGTTAAAAGCCTATGTCGTCTCATTTGGAAGGCAGACGCTGAGGAGGAAGGATCTCCTATGAAGAAAGAAGACCAGGGCGTGGCCGAAGACGACAAGAAGACCCCGGAAGAAGATACAAGAAAGAAGAATACAGATGAAGATGGATTACAAATAGAAGACCCCTGGATTGTCGTGTTTTATTATTTAATGGTTTATTATTTTATGGTTAATATTTTATGGGTTCCTGTGCGTGGATTGGTTTGAGAGTAAGCTGTTCAACGGGAGTCGGTGAGTGGGTCAAGTAATGGTAAGTGAACAAATAAATGTATTTTATTTAACTTGTTCTTTTTTTTTTTGTACATGTGTGTTTTTTTTTTTTTTTGGTATATCATTTCTTGCCACTGTATGTATATGTCTAGATCGATATATACCTACAAGGTAAGAAATTATGTTGTTTTAAAAGCTTGTTTTGCTGTGTTTAAAATGTTTTTGCTTATGCTGCTATGCATACATGTGTGAGTAATGTATTTAAAAATTAGATAGATGTAATTGTTGGTCTTGTATGGTGTACTTTAGGTCAGGGTGAGGCTTGCTTTTGTATATTGTATTCTTTTTGGTACTTTTATTTTGTCTGATGGTAACTTGTTCTGTTTAACGATTGAAATAGTTAATTGCCAATGAATGTTAACAATAACATATTCCAAACAAAATACCAATACATCCAAACAAGTATACTATTTAAACCAATCAAGTAACCATAAATCAATTAGCATTCATTAATTAAATCACTAAACAATTTAAATTCCATCCATAACAATTAAACAGAGTGTTCATGGTGCATAGATTGTATGCATCATGTATACAATGTAAATGCAATGTTTTGAGTGTCATTTGAGGCTTTTGATTGGCATTTGAGGATTTTGATTGGAAAATGAGATTGGATTTTTGTTAGGAAATATGATTTTATTGTACTGTGTCTGTATGGAGAAGTGGTATTTGTAGTAGAGCATGTTTTTGATAACCCTTCTACATTTATTTGTATATTGGTTCATCATGTGTGTATCTCTCTCTTTCTCTCTCTTTCTCTCTATATATATATATACAGTGGTTGACAAATCACCAAAAAATCTACTCGCCACACAAAAAAATCTACTCGCCACCTAGTGCCAAACGTGTGCTGCTTGGGCCAATATTTACTCGCCCGGGGGTTAAATCCACTCGCCCGGGGCGAGCAAATGTATAGGTTTGTCGAACACTGTATATATATATATATATATATATATATATATATATATGTATGTGTATATATATATATATATAGTTGCATGATGAAGCCACTGTACAAATGAATGGGTGAAGAGTGGGAATCGGGCCAGGGTGGCTTAACCACTTAATTACCTTTGCGGTTATTATCCGATAAGGTGATTAAGGGGTTAATTGATATCTGAATGTAATTGCAATGTATTGGCTATGTATTTTGTGGGCAACGGAAGACAAGGATTGTGCTGGCGACGGGGGCTTCTTATTGATGAGGTCAGTAGAACTTTATTAATTTTAATATGCTAGTTAATGTGTTTAATAATGGGCAAATAATCTATTATCCATATCTGGATAATAGTTATTTGGCACATTATTGTACTGTAGGTGTTGGGGGATTGATGTATTGAATGTATAGGTCAGGTTTATTTATTTTACATTCAGGGTTTGTTCCTTTTGGTTCTGCGTGAGACCTCTGGTGACCACCTGCGGTATCCTCGGTTATCTCACGGGTACCAGGCTGGTGGGTCCATGGGGGACACCTGCGGGGAAGAACCGGTGGCGCCACATCTGTGGGAGCACCGCGGACCCGTAGTCTGTGGGGAAGAACCGGTGGTCCCACATCTGTGGGGTCATCGCGGACCCGTAGTGCCCACCCGTGGGTCCCCAGACCCCCGTGAGAACCACCGAGGCCCCTCAGACACCTGTGGGTCTGACCCGGGGCTCCCAGACATCCGCGTGCCTACCGTGGGGACCCAATTGTGGCCCATAGTGACCAGAGGAGACCACCTGGGGGCCATGGCGCTTGGCGGGACCCACCAACAGGCCTCCAGAACCTGTATGAAACAAGTTGCTGGTACCCTGTCGGTCTGTCAGGTGACCCGTCAGGCCCGCCGGGGACTCGCGTGGGCCTGGGGTATGAACCCTGTATGTAAAAGGATAAATCATGTATTTATGGGGCGGCACAGGGGGTGGGTTATGTATTTAATAAATATAATGATGTTTATTGTGGGGCAGTGTATTGTTTTTATTGTGGGTACTGGGGGTGGGGGGAGAGGGTATTGGCCCCAAGGGTATGTGGGTAGGCCTCCCTTGTGGGTAGTGGGTGAGGGTGGTTAGGCCTCACGGGGTGTGGGGTTAGTGGGGGAGGGTATGTAGGCCTCACGAGTGGTGGGTGAGGTGGGTTAACCCCTTAATGACTGTAGAGGTTAATAACCGCTATGGTGATTAAGGGGTTAGGGAACATTACATTGGATGTTTTTTTTCTTGTTTCTGTTTTGCAGCAGCGGATGGGGCATGGGCAGGATGAAGATGAGGATGGCCTTCATCGTGGCAGCCGGACATGGGTGAGTGCTATATCTATTTAATGTATTTATTGTTCTTTATGTATTTAAAATGGGCACATTCACTATTATCCATTTGTGGATACTAGTAACTGTGCCCAATACTATACTGTATGTGCATATATGTGTATGTTAGGGGGGTATAGGTGTTGTTGGGGTAATATATATATATATTTATATTTATTTATTTAGTGTGGGGCTGTTGTGTGTGTTTTCTTTTTATTGTGGGTAGCGGGGGTGGATGAAGGAGGTATTTGGCCCTTGTTGTTTGTTTAGGGCTTGCGGGTCGGTAGCGGGAGGGCTTAACCCCTTCATGACCGTAGCGCTATTAACCGTTACGGTCGTGAAGGTGTTAAGTGCACCCGCAACCCCCCCGCAAGCCATAAACAAACAACAAGGGCCAAATACCCCCTTCACCCACCCCCGCTACCCACAATAAACCTGGCACGGCGGCTTAACCCCTTCATTGCCTTAGCGGTTAGCCACTAAGGTAATGAAGTGGCCTTTAAATGCATTTTTCCTGCCTCGGATGCATGCCGGGGGGCTCCGGTGCTGGTATTAGCGGGTATCAGCTCAGAGACCCCCGGCATCAATCCCAGGCCGGAAAAAGGCCTGATTTTTTCTAAGTGTCGCCCTTGCTGATGCTTATACACCACCAATCCGCCAACTTAAAGTTGGCGGGACGGATTGGCAAAAAAATCTCTTTTCGGCAGTGCCGATCAGCAGCGAAAAGCTAATCGGGGCTACCTGAATGCAGCCGAGTTCAAAAAGTGCCGATAAGTGGCTTATTGGCACCCGGTAATTTTTATCGGGAAGAAAAATTGCCGATTTTGGCCACTTATCGGCGCTTACTGAATCGCAAAGGCTTTTTTGTCGAGAAAATGGCGATAAAACGCTTTTCGGCGCTTAGTGCATGAGGCCTCTAGTGAGGACCGTAACGTCGATCTTCCTGGTTAATAAAGCCTTTTATATTTTTGACTAAAGAGGAGAGCAATACTTTCCTTTTGATTTGTATCACAAATCATCCCTGTGCGTGGTTCTAATTGGAAGTGCACCCGTGGCGGCTTGCCGCAGTAGTGTGAGTGCTCGTTTTAAAAATATTAAACATATCATTGACATTTGCTCAATGAGTTTATATGTGAGACTGCAATGTAACCTCTCTGTGCAATATTTTATCATTATATACATATGCATACAATTATCTCATAATCCTGAGGTAGGCAACACAATTTTGCATGATTTTAGCTGTCAATTTCTAACTCACAGTTTATTGAACAGCATTAGAGGGCTTAATAATGGGATATTTGTCCATACAAATTTGACAAACCAAAATGAAATTGCTACCTAACAAACACTTATCACACAGTTTAGGCATGCGAGAAGTGTTAAATGAAGACATTGTGATGCGTTTCCAAGCAATATCACCCTTTACTGTTGAAAAGGTACATTTTCTTAGTTTATATGTCTCATTATTCTGCAAAGGCAATGAGTCTATTGAATGTAACATTGCATATGGACTTAGTACTTATCATGATAAATTGGTGTTGAAATCACAAGATGTGTAAAATCAGATTATTTTTTTATTATTTTATTGAATATATATAATATATATACACATATATATATATATATATATATATATATATATATATAAAAAAAAATATATATATATATATATATATATATATAATCTTTATTAGTACATCGACCTTTTAACAACAATCAGGGAAGATGTAAGCAGTGTGTTACACAAGTGTTGTACAAAAACACAAAATCCCTCGTCATTCAATAAATATTTTCAGGGTTAAAAATGTGGTACAAAACTAAAATAATGTCTGCCCTATTTGGGTAGAGCTTTATTCATTTCACCCAAGTATATTTTAATGGCTTTCAGTTCATGTAATTTCCAGCTTATATGGCTTGGTTTCTGCTTTAGCCTGCTTTGTCCCAAATCTTTAAAGTGGTTTGTAGGGATAACTAATATCCTTGCCACTGGATTTTCGGTTCTAATCCTCACAGATTCACTAGATTAGTGATGGAATAAGCAAGCCATCCTAGATTAATTTTGTACATAGTTGTATATTGGTGAGACATTTAGTAAAGTATTGTATTTACGTTTTGTAAAATACCTGTTGATGAGCTAAAGTACTTTTTAAGTTTTACATAAATGAAACAGTAAAAGCATGCACAATTAAATTCCATAAACCAAGACCACCATTTCCTGGTTCCCCAATGCCTTAACAGCTGAAACGGATTCATCCACAGGTAAAGCATTGTCCCCTGTCTCACAGTCTGCTGAATGATATAGAAAGTGCATCAGCCAACCCCCGTATAGAAATAGTAGCTGACATTTCACTGCCAGTACACAAACCAACCTAAAAACTCAGGGCATCATGTTCATAATCTAATGTTTTTGCACTTCTATGCTTTGTATGCTATATTTTTTTATCACAAATTGGCATATGGTTTATGATCACGCTGATAATGAAATAAAGTTCTCACCGAGTAGGGAAAGGTTGACAGGTTTTAGAACGATACTCTGAAGCACCCTAGGTCATATTAAGAGTGCAGTCGTAACTATAGTATAGAATAGTGTTCTGATTTCACGACTCCTAAAAAAATTGAACAAAACCTAAATTAAAATGGCTGCCAAGCCCCTCTCAGGGGGTATTTCAATATACTCCGAAAGCGATCGACCAAAATCCCCCATTTATGTCAATAGAACCTTGTCTGAGACGGTTAAGATAAAGATAGCTTTTCTAATAAAACCCGTCTGCATAGAATACTGTTCTGTTATGCTACTGTAGGTGGAGAAGAGAAAGTGAGACTAAACAGCAAGAATTGCCGTGTGAACACTTTACTGCAAGCTTTGGACCTTTTAAAATACACTTTAAAATAAAATCATAAACAGCTAGGAAAAAAATAAGATTGGTAATCTGCTTTAGAAGATCTCGCTTTTTTTTTTATATAGGTAATTTTTGGAGGGAACTTCACTTTTAAATTAATTATTGCATTATAATTAAGAAAATAGTAAACCATTTGTAAAATAATAGCAGTTTTTCTAATCGTTTTTTGCAGTACTGCTAAAGATATTATGCTAACAGCAGAATGTTCGGTGTCACTTACGCCACACCTGTGAGCATGTGACCTTCATACGGGACAGGGGTTAATACACAACTCTCAAGCTGGCCCACTTTTCCCCGTCACAAAAGGTCCCTTAAATGAACCATATCTCCCCCTACTCTGTGCCAGTATATCATCTGTCACAAACAGCTCACAAGTGAGCACGTGTCTTAGATATGCAACCAGGGTTAATACACACGGCTACTCTAGCTAACTCACCTTTGTCCTGTGCAAGGTACTTTTAATGAGTTAATATTAACCCCTTACTCCATTGCAATCATATCTATACACTGCCACCACCTGAGAAATTATGAAAAATATGTAATTAATATACAAAAAGTATAAGGTATAGACAACACTCAGAATGAAACATATGGAAAAATATAGAGCAACGATGCATGGGAACAAAAAGAGGGACCCCAGAAGCCCTCAAAAATACTCAAACAAAACACTCAGAGTTCCAGTCTTCAGGTTTTTATTTTAAGCTACAACTGCTTTTCTGGATGTACTGAGGAAAAAAATGATTCCTAATGGCACTATCTGCAGTTCTCTAATAGCATCTTACTGAGATACTGAAGAAAATGAGTTGTCAAACTGCTAATTTCTTCATGCTCAATACCGAAACAAAGTCATTTGATTAAAAAAGTCTCCACTTCAAATTGGTGTGTGTATCAATAAAATGACTTAATTGCAAAGCATTGTGATGACAAGGTAATAACTGAAGTGGCAGTTCTCTTAAGTCCAAAACCTTCATGTGCAGAGTGAATAAATTAGTATAATAAACAATTACACAAGCTATATATAAATCGGTGTGATTTTTAAACTGACAACCATGAGGGTTTGCCAAGTGCTATATGGGCAATATTGACCAAACTAGATGGCTTAATGTGCATTAATACCTTTGAGCAAAGTTGATAAGGGGAAATTGTGCCTCCTAAGGATGTTGCCTCTGGAAATATTCAGCTCTTTGATGAATTGGGTTACTGCCTCATCCCATCTCTCTGCCTTTACCTGCCAGCAGGATCCAAGTGAGAATCTAAAAGTGGCAAAGACTGTAGCATTGTACAGATGAGCAAAATCTCTGTGCACTTAAACATTTTTTATAGTATTATGACAGCAAATGTTGTTGTTTTCTTTTGTAAGTGTTTACTCCAAGGTTAATTTGCTTTCCCTTTCTTCCTTCTTGATGTTTTTTGGGAAGGTAGGAAGAAGGAATCGGAATGTGAGTTTATTATATACACATATATTATGTGCATCGGGATTCTAGTCTTGTAAAATAATAGACCTTAGCATTACTATAACCTCCTACTTATTTTAAAAAAAGTTATACAAGGCAGCATGTGTATTTTGTGTTTTAGCAGAGCTACAGTATTTCCCTCCCAACATGAACTGCTGATCTCACTTTGGATTATTATTAGAAGAAACATCCTTACGCTAATTAAACATTTTTGTCATCTTGTTAGTTGCTTTGGGTAATCAAACAGCCTAATAATAATAATAATACTGTAGATAAAAACAATTGCTAATTTTAAGGAATGAGACCTTGAAATACCGCTTTGAAAAATATTTGGCTCGCTATGGAGGCCTGACTTATTAATCACCCTTTGTGGTTGTAGGCCAATTTACTTGTCAGAAATAATGCCACTATGGTTGTGGTTTTTAACTAATGTATGTAGATCATGGCAGTCTGCCTTACAATATATTGCTGAGGTAGACATTCGACTCATGTTACTCCATTTTCTTAAATAAATCATTTTAATGTGGCACAATGCCATATTAACTGAAAAGTACACTTAATATAAACGTGACTAAATGTCCTAAAGCAATTATGTTAGCATATTTCATATGGCCTGTTTAATTTGGATATTGATTATATTCATATTTGAATAAAAATGAAACATATAAGTTATAAGTCTCTTGTTAAGTACCCAGTAACAGTTATGTTTACCATATTATTTAGATATTAATTTGGTTTTGTAATTTCTATGCACTCATGGGCTGTTAAAAATGCTAGCAAGATAACTCCAGTCCCTTTCTCAGAGTTATAAAAGAAAAATAAAAAGACAAACACAGACCTCTTTTAGATAAATGAAAGATATATATTAGGCCACAAGCCCCTCACCTTCATTACAAGTAAAGAATTTGTAGTGCAGCATCAGATGAGTACAAGGATAAGTTGTCACCGTAATAAAGAACACTTGTCCCATCAAATTGAATGTAAATACCGTTCTTGTATGGGTCACGTTGAAATGTCCCTTAATATCTCCCGGTGATGGCCCGTCAGGAATGCCCGGTTAGGAAATGCGCCTCAGGAACGCTGCAATCACAGAACTCCCCGCACCGTGATCCGTGCTGTCTTCCGGGTTCTCGTGTCTGACGTCACGGTGTCATCTCTGGCCGTGTCCCAAGAAAACTTTACTATCCTTGCAAGTCTCTAATGAAAGGATACAGCACCACCATGCGAACCGAACTAGTTTAGCTCCTACAGCTTCGTCAGGAACCCAGCCCTTTGAAGACAACGCATTTGATCTTCTTCACTTCAATTTGTTCTGGGCTATGGGTAGAGCACTGGTAATTTGTTTGCCTTTCTCAGAGTTATCACTTTACATTTTAGGGGAATCATAATAAAAGTGTGAAAATACAATATGGTAGGGATTTTGTCACTTTTTTTTTAACTCGCCATAACATACTTTATGTACCTGGTTTCTAACCAACACCAGCTTCATAATTCTTGGCCAGTAACTATGCTCACACTGACCCTAAAGGTCAAAACAGCTGTCTGTGAGTTGGTTTACAAGCCATGTACAGTATGTATACTGTATCTTTATTTATATAGCACCATTATTGTACATAGGTACTTCGCAGCAGTAATACATGTGACATAATATAAATAACAAATAATACATATAATGGGAATAAGCGCTTTAGACATAAAAGTAACATTAGGAGAAGGAGTTTCTGCCCAAAGAGCTTACATTCTAATTGGTAATTAGGAAGAACATTCAGAAACAGTAGGAAGTGTTCTGGTAAGTGTGTCTGCAAGGGGCCAAGATTTATGTATGAGGTGTATAGTATCAGTCACGGAGCTACCTATATGCTTCGTTAAGGAGGTGGGTTTTAAGATAGGTCTTAAAGGTGGATCGAGAGGGTGCTTGTCGGATATTGAGGGGAAGGACATTCCAGAGGTGTGTGGCAATTAGTGAGAAAGATTTAAGGCGGGAGAGGGCTTAGACACAAAGGGATAGAGAGCAGACATCCTTGAGCAGAACGCAAGACTTGGGATGGTGTACAGCGAGAAATTAGGCCTGAGATGTAAGGAGGGGAAGAAGAGTGTAAAGCTTTAAATGTGAGGAGGAGAATTGAGTGTGTATTACGGGATTTGATAGGAAGTCAGGAGAGGGATTTCAGTAGGGGAGACGCTGAGACAGATTTAGGAAAGAGTGAAGTGATTCTGGCAGCAGCGTTTAGTATAGATTATAGGGGAGACAAGTGAGAGGAAGGAAGGTCGTACAGCAAGGGGTTACAGTAGTCGAGACGGGAGAGAATGAGAGCCTACAGTATGTCAGAGTTTTAGCAGTAGAGCAACAGAGAAAAGGGTGTATCTTTGTAATATTGTGGATGAAAAGACGACAGGTTTTAAGCTACATTTTGAATGTGAGAGAGGAGTCAAATGTGACCCTTAAGCAGCGTGCTTGTGATACTGGGTGTATGATCGTGCTTCCAACAGTAATGTATAAGGAGGTAGTAGGGCCAAGTTTGGGAGGAAATATGAGGACCTCCGTTTTTGATATGTTAAGTTTGTCGCTGGAGGGCAAGCCAAGATGATATAGTGGAGAGATTCAGGAACTTTGGTCTGTTCAGCAGGTGTAAGCTCAGGGATTTTTGTACTGTTTTACACTTCTTTAACCCAGACTTTGCTTTAAAAGCTGTGTAAAATAGCAGACATAAGCTTATAAGGATCCATGTAAAAGGGGATACGGAAAATGTGACACACTGCAAGTGCTAATTTGCATGTTATTAACCGGAATCCTTTGCTACTGTGGAAGCATTCCCAACATAATTTGCTCTGCAGGTTTGTGGACAGGGTCTGACATGTGAAAGTGCTCATACCTGTTCTTTATCCTTGCTAAAATACAGTTAGAAATTCAGATGGAATATAACAAGGCTTAAAATGAAAGTTTCCAACTCCCAATGCTGTTGCTTATCAGCCAGTAATTTCTGAATAATAATAATAGTTTTCTTGTATATGGCTGACAGTGTATGCAATGATGTATATAACATTTTTATATTAAACATTTCTTTATTGAAAGTCCCCAGTGTGCCGCAACAGTTTTTGAGTTGATGTATATACTGTACTCCCACATTCTTGGCACCTGGGTTGGTAATCACATAGTGCCTTCACATCTCTCCCTCTCCTTTTTATTTTTTGTGTCAATTTGCTGTAAAACATTTGTACTAAATTGTGTAAAACAATTTATTGGAGAGGAATGTATACAGTGTGAGCATACAAACGTGTTTGAGCACATTGCATTGCTCAAGTGGTATGAATGAAGGACTGGTTTAGGGAGTTAACCCTTTGAGTGTCTGAGGGGGCCACAGTACAGAGTACCCTTAACCTTGAAACAGAAGTGGAGTCCTCTTCCTTTCCCCTTAACTTGAGGCTGCTCCATGGGAACATATGAGGCGATCTAGGCTTAAAAAAAACAGCGCCTTACAGGCGTGAAACATGCAGGAGGTGTCCATGGAGATTGCGGTTTGTCCAAATAAAGCTCTTTTTTGAACTTACCTGAGTGCTGCTTATCTCGGATTCTGCTGTTCAGTTGCTGATCCGGATGTTCTCTCTTTTTTGTTATAAAAAACACTGCTTAGCATGACACAGCCACTACGTCATGGGGACCCTGGAGTGTCAGACCCCATGACGTAGTGGCTACGTCTTGGGGAACCCAAAGGGCTAAAGGTGCAGTCCCATATAGGAGAAAATTGAACTAATAGAATAAAACAATATTGATTACCATGCTCTTTGCAAGTGAAAATAATAAAAAATACGCCCCACATTCAAATAGTATTTTAATCCATTAAGCATATCACTGTCATTAGTTGAGTTTGCGGTGTGCCCCACACGATGGGGAAGACTCTCCGGGTCTGCAGTGTCTCCTGTTGTTAGAGGGTTGGCTTTGCATGCAATTCTGAGGCACAAACAGGACATGAGAAATTAAACTGAATGTGCTTTAGTTACACAAACATTAATTGCAAAATGGCTCTTAACAGAAACAAATTAATAAAGTAAAATAAACCTGTCTCCCACTAACTTCTTGCAGGCATCGCACCACCTATGTAGACCTAACTGCTCCCCCTGTGCCTACCCCTAATTAATTAAGGCTTTGAAATCTCTAAAAAAAAAAAAAATGCTTAACACTGCTCTGGAGATTGTCAGATTTGCACAGGGTCCTTTTTCCTAACCTGGGAGCTGCAGGGATCACCTCCTTCCTATACTGATCTTTCTCAGATTCTCTTTCCTATAGAGTTTATGCAGCTTCTTGATTGAAACACCTGTTTTCCTGATTGATAGGCTGCAGGCAGTCTGACCTAGATAACCAGCCACCATGAAATCTTGGTTTGGGTTCTTATTAATTTCTCCTTTCAGTTGCAGCATCCTTTAAATTATTATTATACTTTTTTTTATTTTTAAAGCAAACAAATTATTAGCCATGAAATTTACATCACCTGAGACTGCATTTTTGTTGTAGAAGATAATGCTCAGAGAAGCAGAATAATGCTTCCACAACATGTTACATACTTTTTGGTGTGTTCATCTTTTAAATCTTCAAATTACAATTACACACACTTTAAGTACTGTACGGGATTACAAGACAGGTTGCACTGCAATTAGATTTTTAAGACAATAATTCACGGTCGCCCACTTGA
Organism: Ascaphus truei; assembly: GCF_040206685.1. Classification (NCBI taxonomy): domain Eukaryota; kingdom Metazoa; phylum Chordata; class Amphibia; order Anura; family Ascaphidae; genus Ascaphus; species Ascaphus truei. Next base: position 88,910,210 of record NC_134484.1, on the reverse strand, counting down.
GGTTCTCGACTGTATTGCAGAATACGCTAAAATTCAATTTTCTGCAATCGACCAAAACACTAGTAAACTTGCGCCTTAACGCGGGAAAATTTCAAGAAATCACGCACCAAGCCGGGTGTGCCACGGATTTAAACCCTTGAAAAGGTGTGATAACGACCACTGCATCTGTATAATGGGTTTTTTCATGTAATTCCTTTGTAGAGGAACATTCATTATACTGAGATAAAAAAAAAAAGTGCACAATCATCCAATAAAAAAAGACTGTTAGTAGCATAAAGTAAAAATCAGGTGCTTTCCATTACGCAATAGGATTTCTATATGCAAAAATGAGGCTACTAAAAAAACTAATTTGCATGCAGTTTTCGTGGCGAAAGTAAGTTGTGACACAATTTATTGGTCCTCGCCGCTCCTTCATGATGCTTTGCAACGGCTTCCCAGTGCTGGAGAAGATTTTAGACCCATTCATTGGAATTGAGCTGACTTCTCCAGCATGAGAAAGTCACTACACAGCATATTAAATATGGCCTAAATCCCATATTTGCACTCCCCAAAGCACAAGCTGTTGTACAAAGAGAAAATTGAAAGGCATTTCAATGTCAATGCACAGCATTGTACTTTGCTCCAGAGTGTGGTGATCGGTTCTATCTATATTCTGTATTCTACCATTTTGGCACACAAAAGGTTCATTTTAGTTTCAAGTTAAGTCTTAAATATAAATGTTTTTGGTTTTTTAACTCAAAGCTATTTTTGGGGTCAGGGCTGTATGACCCTAAAACAGTACAGGAGCTTTACAGTATGACCCTAGCCTCTTTTATGTGTTTTCTAAAAGTGGGGTTATTTAAGAGCACTTTGAACTGTAAATTGTCAACCAGAGTACCAGAGCCTAACCTTGGGTTATCATTGATGATCCACTAAAATTATATGTATATATTATGAACGTCTGGTGACAGTACCCAGACCTGCCAGAGGTCTTTGTCATCCTCAAAGGGACCCTACATTCCTATATTCCCCCCACCCCCCTTTGAGTAACATTCAGTCCCATGTCTTTACTAAAAATAAGAGATATACTCCATCTGATATGATTCACAAGAATAACTAATATATCTTTGTGATATTTTAAATCGGACTAATTAAATGATGTTAAACAATCCATGATTGTGCGGGTGCGACGGTCAAATATTTGTTTGCTCCTGAAATTTAGGAGTAGCTCAGTCAAGACTAAGGCCTCGGCCAGGCTCCCTGCTTGCTCGCTGAGGTGCGCTGAGGCTCAGGGAAAGCGGGTGCTTTCCCTGGCCTTGCGGTTGCTTACCGCACGCGCTGTCAGGGGGCAGGCCGGGGGCGGGCACGTCACTGGCCGGGGGCGGGCCAGGGATGTCACGGAGCTGGTTCACCCTCATTGGGCAAACCGCTCACGTGACCGGCCTGTCGCGCCGGCAAGCGGGGGAATTTTAAATTCCCCTAAGACCTACACTTCCACACACTTGCAGAAGCATAGGTGAGCCCCTACTAAAGCCGCTCTAATTGCAGCTGTAGGGGCTCAGTGCTGAGGCTTCCGCCAGCAAGCAGGGAACATGGCCGCGGCCTAAGCTATATGCCTACTGCAAACTCCTGAATGCAATAAGGCGGGTCACATTCTTTTAGATGTTATAGAAAGAAAGTTATGTGGTATTTGTTATACTTTTTTCATTAAAAAAATATTTTCTCTCCCGAAATCTTTAAAATGTCATTAGATAGTGATGAGGGGGAGTTAAGCACATACCTCATAAGGTGGGCTTTTTCAGTTCCAAAAACCATGTACAGTATTTGGTATACAAATTTTGAATTCAATAGAGGAGTGATTGAAGTCAACAAAAAAATTGTCAAGTCATGACCTCTTGGAGACATCTGATATTGTTACTGTATGTCTTAACGTAATTATATTTTCTGATTTGATCCAGATTATTTTATTAAACTGTCTGCATCTATTATACTGTATGTTTCTTGCAAAATTATTTTCTGTAACTAAGAACTATAATGATGTTATAGATTAGATCTTAAATTGTATAAGTATTGTTTTGGGGCCCTAATTGAACTTTGCACACTTTGAAGTGTAACTGCATTTTCGGACACATTTTGCTACAATAGCTTTTTGTGTGTTAATTACATATTCTTTTTAGTAAACAGGAACGAAGAAACCTGCAAGTAAAACTTGACATTATTTTTGGTACAAAAACAAAACAGAATAGGGATACCCGCTCATCCTCAATGAAGTAGAAAGGTAGATGCACTACGAGAAGGGTCAAACACTGCGAAACAAAGGGTACAAACCTAAGGATTCTCTCCAGGCAACTATGTTGCCGTTTTGGTTCAGTAATTAGAAACCAGCAGTAATATCATGAAGCTAATTTATACCGCAACGTTTGGAGGTGGAAGGATGTCTGTGTTATTTGAATGAGAGTGGCTAACTAAATAAATAAACAATTTAGCAGTGGTTGGGTTGGTGATGAGATTATAATAATAATCAAATTCAAATACAATAAATAGGGAGCAAAAAGAAACAGACACTTTATTGGGTGCAACATAAACTTTAATTTAAAGTGAATTAAAAGGACATACAGTATGTCTGATCAGATCTTAAGATGAACTTAGTGTGATTTGCCTAATGTTTCAAAGGCAGGTTGGACCTATACTACTGACCAGAGAATCTCTGTGTGATAAGGTTAGATAACCATTACAGAGCAGAATTTCTCTTGTTATAAGTTCAACTGGCTGCAATTATAAATAAGCTCTGGACAGTAAATGCAGTCTACTGCAGTTGTGACTGCAAGCTATGCACCTAAGTAATTGTAATTGTGACTTGCCTAGAATGTAGTGTAACACAACCTCAGAATTCTAAAAAAAAGACACACACAATCCATTATGTCCCTTAATCACAATAATGCCTTACAATAGGGATAGTGGAGAGTAGGGTAAAAGTAGTACAGGTAGCCCTAAGAAGACTGCGATGTATGCCCTCATTACTGACTGTAATCGGTGTAATGAGTTTGGGCAAAAACGAAGTGCAAAAAGAACACAGATAATGATTTAGGTGCAATACGCTGCAGTAGTTACTACTATCTAGGTACCAGAGTAAATTCAGTTGTGGCTTGTCATTAATGGAGAATTGTCTACAATGCATTCAGCATAGCTTGCCCGATGCTGTATACAGATGAGGAGCGTAAAGAAATGCTCTAGTACCAGGCTAGTAATATAATTAAATCCAGATTATAGACAACATGGGTGAATCCATATTCATATAAGCAATTGAATGAGTATATCCGTGAAGTCTACTCAAAAGACAAGTAATCCCTGAAAAACAGGAGATAAGTGATGTTGTCACCAACCCTCTATTTCATTGGGAGTGTCCACTTCAAATGACAAATGAGAAATTGTTATACTCACAATCACCCACTTCGAAGACTGGATAAGATGTGCAGCTGCTGACAAAGGACCCAAGTAGCGAATGAAAAAGTAGTGCACAGTCAAAAAGAGCAAGGCGAGGATCCAATAATGCAAACAATGATTTAATGGAGAATCAAGGCATAGAGAATAACCTCCTACGCATTTCGAACTACAGTATATGTTCTTTCTCAAGAACTCCTTGAGATTTGTGCACTACTTTTTCTTTGCTACTTGGATCCGAGTCTGTATACAGCTACAAAGTCTATCGTTCTAAAAAGTCAGACTCGATCTCTCCTACAATAGGGATGGGTGCAAAGGTATAATCAGGAAGACATATATTGGATTACATTTACCTTGACTTTTATTTAGCCCGTAACTTCAAATAATACAGCTTTAAGGCAGTATACAAATAAACAAATAAGAGCCTATCCCTTTGTAAGGGCTAACTCATACTTCCGAGTCCATATCTGCTTGGAGGTTAGGCCTCTTGCAAACCTCTGAACCCAAAGTCCAAAGAGGTACCTGGTATCAAGGTGCTCTTTCTGGCAAGGAGACTATGAATCTCTTTCCGAGAGACTTCGATCTCAGTTCTGAGGCTGTCAAACCTCTTTCGAGAACTTCCGAGCTCTGCCCCGAGACTGAGAGACTCCATCTGAGATAATCCAAGCTCTACCCTGAGGTGGAGGGCTTTCTTTTGAGCCGCCTCCTGCATCTGCTGCAAATTAGCAATAATTGTGTCTGAGCGGCTCTGGTTCTTGTCCATGGTGGTAATATAAGCGTTCGCTGTCTCAAGAGCCATCAGAGCTGTCATCATTTGAGCCTCCCTTTCCACATGTCGCTGGGATAGCTGTTGAAAATTCTGACGTATTGTGGCAGTTTGCTTCACCTGCTTGTACAGAAACTCTTTTACAAATTGTTCCTGGGCTGATTGCTGTGTTTTTTGGGGGTTGGTCAAGGGATCGTCCCTTACCTGTACCAGCACTGGTTCCCTGGTATGGTGTAACAGGGGACTTAGCCTTGTTCAGTAATGTGCCTTTAATCTAGCAGTGTGGTAGTTAATTACTAAACACCACCTGCCTGATTAGATTGTTTACAAAAAGCCTGCCTTTGAGACAGGAAGTGACTCCTCCTTAGCTCTGACTGAGAGCTGACCTTTGGAGACAGTGCATGTCTTGAGCTCTGTCAGAAAACACAGCAGAGCTGATTTCAAGACACAGGAAAACTACTAAACCTGAAGCTGACAAACCCTGAGTGAAGGCAGCTGAACCAGGAACTGAGAAGATTTTCCCTCCAAGAACCAAATAAGACTTCTAAACCTGGATGCTGATATTTTTCTGTGCACGCATGGGTGCGGTTCCAGAAGAGCTGAGAAGCTTACTCTACAGCAACTAAACAGATAAGACTTTCCTTATTAAGAGACTGCTTATATCTGCTTATTTTCATGTTATGTGTTTGGGCTGGGAGAAGCTTAACTAATGGAGATGTGAACTAATTGCAAGGATTTCACTAGAAATACTCCCAAGTGAATGGAAGCTTTGTCCCCCCCCCCCTGTGTTTGGATAATTTCCTGATGAAAAGGAAAAGGCACAATAAAGCCTATTATAATTTCGCATTATAACGACTCCAATTGTGTACCTCTGTGAACGTCCGTCTACATATGGTTTCTCCCTATCAGGACAGTAGAGAGTGTCAAGAGTTGAGCTTCGGCTGGAGAGGATCCCAGTGGCAGGAACAGCAGGGAGCGTGGTCGGTGTCACAAGCAGAGGTCAGGGGCAGGCGGCAGATTGCGTAGTCGAGGTCACAAGCAAAGGTCAGAAGCACGTGGCAGATAGCGTAGTCAAGGTCACAAGCAGAGGTCGGCAATGAGGAGACAGGACCAGGACAATAGCAGCAGCAAACACAGGAGCCTAGCAAGAGCTGGAGGAACCAGTATAAACAGGCACTGACAGACATGAAGGGAAAGTGTATACAGGCAGGCTGAGAGGTAGAGCACAGGTGCAGTAGTGTCAGGTTTCAGGGTCTGGAATGTTCTTTGAGAGAGCTAGAAGAGTAGCAGCAGTCCCGGTGGATAAGCATCGGTATTACAGGCTAGAACATGACATTGATAGAGCTTGCAGAATAGCAGCAGTCCCAGTGGATAAGCATGGGTACTGCAGGCTAGAACATGACATTACTCCCCCCTCCCATGAGCGTTCTCTGGATGATCCTTCCTAGGCTTGTCTGGATATCTCTGGTGGAAGGCTCTGACTAGTCTTGCAGCATGTACAAACTCTTTGGGTACCCAGGACCTCTCCTCTAGGCCAGTGGTTCCCAACTCCAGTCCTTAAGGACCACTAAAAGTGCAGGTTTTAAGTCAATCCTCTCATTAGCACAGGTGGCCCAATCATTGTGCAGTGCAGGTTTGAAGGCAATCCTCTTATTAGCACAGGTGGCCCAATCATTGTGACTGAACCACCTGTGCTCAAGCCGGGATATCCTTAAATCCTGCACTGTTACTGGTCCTTGAGGACTGGGGTTGGGAACCGCAGCACTAGGCCATAGCCCTCCCCAGTGGACCAGGTACTGTTGTCGTCCTCGGTATAACCTGGAGTCCAACATTCTCTCCACAATGAATTGCTCTTCGTTGCCCACAAGGACAGGGTCAGGAGCAAGAAGTTTCCGTCCAGCAAACGGATTCTCGCGGATTGGCTTCAGCAGGGAAGTACGAAAAACAGGGTGTATTTTAATGGCCTCTGGAAGGTCTAATCTAAAGGACACTGGATTTATTAGTGCTGAAATGCAAAATGACCCAATGTACACTACCGACACACTTTATTAAAGTGTGGCCGGTACCGCAAGCCGGGAGATTTCCCGGCTTGCTAGTGGCCGCACGCGTCTTCGGGAGCGTGCGCCCCCTGCACGCGCGTCCAGGGGCTCCCCGAGGGAGCCCTGGTGTCCCGCGATCGCGGGACAGCGGCAGGGGGTTCCGGGGGACCCGGCGGACCCGGCAGCGGTAGGGAGAGCGCCCCGATCGGAGGGCGCTCTTCCGCTGCTTCGGCGCGCGCCCGTCACTCTCGGGCGCGCGCCAGGCTACTGCTGCGGCCAAGAACGGGCAAATGCTCGAATAAACTTGGCCGCAGCAGTATTTTTGTCCCAATTTAATGGTTGGAACCTTTAATCTTAGATTTCTCGTAGAAAAGCCAGACCTTATCCCCAACGTGAAATTCTGGGGAGGGTATGCAGTGTTTGTCTTCTGCTCTTTTGTACCTTACTTTAGCCTCACGAAGTGTCTCCTTGACGTCTATCGCAGAATCTCAAGTTTCTGTATAACTGCCGGAATAGGATCCAAAGGTGGAAAACGAGGAATAACGGTTGGATGAAAGCCAAAATTTTAGAAGAAGGGACTCTTCTGTGTCGAATGATGTGAATTGTTGTATGAAAACTCAGCTAGTGGTAGAAAATCAATCCAGTCATGCTGGAGATAGCAAACAAAACATCGTAAGTATTGTTCCAATGTCTAATTGGTCCTTTCGGACTGGCCATTGGATGATAGCCAGATGATACATTTAAACGAATTCCGAGAGAGGAACAGAAAGTCCTCCAAACTTTTGAAGTGAATTGCACACTGTAGGCGGACTCTCACAGAGGTATGCAAGGGAGACTGGTTATGGCGAAATTAAATAAGGCTTTTATTGCGCCTGTTTCCTTAATATCAGGAAACCATCCAAACAGGGGTAAACAAAGCTTCTATTCACTTGGGAGTATTTCTAGTGAAATACTATGCAGTCCACAACTCCCTTTAGATAAGCATGTCTCCCAGCCCCAAACATATATCATGAAATGAGCAGATATTAAAAGTCTTATAAATGAAAGTCTTATCTGTTCCTTGTGGTTTGGAGGGAAAATCTTCTCTGTTCCTGGTTGCTACCTTTTCTCCAGGGTTTGTCAGCATTCAGGTTTAGAAGTTTCCCTTGTGTCTTGCAAGCAGCCTCTTCTGGTAGACTCAAGACGCCTGTCCCCATGTCAGTCTCACAAGTTGTGAGAGTAAGGGACAATCTTCCTTCCTGTCTCAAAAGACAGGCTTTTCTAAGCAATCTAATCAGGCAGGTGGTGTTTGTTAATTGACTACCAGCAGTTAACCACCACACTGCTGGATTAGAGGCACATTACCTGAACAGGGATAACTCCCCTGTTACACACACCTCTATCAGATATGATCTCATCTGGAGCCCCGTGAAGCTCTCTTATATCTCTTTTACGATCAACTTGGCTGTCTGGTTTGCTGAAGGGAGATTCTGTGCAGCAATGAAGTGAGCCATTTTTGTAAGTCGATCCACTACTACCAGAATGGTATTATGTCTGCTTGATCTATGTAGGTCAACAATAAAATCCATTGATATAGACAGTGGTCGACAAATCACCAAAAAATCTACTCGCCGAACAAAAAAATCTACTCACCACCTAGTACCACACGTGTGCTGCTTGGGCCAATAAGGAGCTCGCCACGATGTTAAATCCACTCGCCCGGGGCGTGCAAATGTATAGGTTTGTCGAACACTGGATATAGACACCCAAGGACTAATAGGAATCGGAAGAGGCTGCAGCAAACCCATAGGGGATGCTCGTGGAGTCTTGGTCCTAGAACAGGTCTCTCAGGAGAGGACATGATCTTTAACATGTTGTGCTAATTTGGGCCACCAAAAAGAGCGGGGCAACAGTTCCTGTGTCTTGAGGACACCTGGGTGACCAGCGGGTCGGGAGTCGTGCATTAATGACCTCCTTAGGGACGAACAGACGGTCCTCACAGTTCCACAGGCCATCACATAGAAATAGTTCAGCTTCCGGTGGAGGTTTATTAAGAATAGAGTCGTTTGAGTAGGCTCTCTTAATTCGTGGGAGGCGATCGTCGGAAAACGTAACGCCTAGAAAATGTTTATTTGGAAGAATAGTTTCTTGCTCTTTATCTGAACTAGGATTAGGCAATAACCATGACAAGGTGCCAGCTTTTGCATTCTTGGAGCCGGGGCGGTATGAGATGTGGAACTGAAATCTTGCGAAGAAGAGAGCTCACCTGGCTTGTCGTGCAGACAGTCTCTTTGCGGATAGAATGAATTCCACGTTCCTGTGATCCGTAAAGATGGTAACCGGGTAATTGGCCCTCTCAAGTAAATGCCTCCACTCTGAGAATGCGGCTTTTATTGCCAAAAGTTCCTTATTTCCGATGTCATAATTTCTTTCTGCTGTTGACATTTGGTAAGAATAGAAAGTGCAAGGATGAAGGAGCATCTTGGGTTTGATTCTTTGTGAAAGGATGGCACCAACAGTGGAGTCGGATGCATCCACTTCCATGACAAATGGTAGCTCTGGATTTGTATGAATGAGGATAGGGGCAGATGTGAAAGTGACTTCAACTGTTCAATTGCGTCATCCGCTTCAGGAGACCATTTTAAGGGAAATTCTTTCTTTCCGTGTGATCTGGGTGATTGGGGCAATAATGCCAGAGACATTTTAAATAAAATGTCTATAGAAATTAGCAAAGCCCACAAATCTCTGAATGTCCTCATTTCGAGGAATTCACCATTCCACCATGGCTTGAATCTTGCCTGGGTCCATACTGAAACCCTCAGGGGAGGTGACATAACAAAGATATTGCATGCTGGTCTTTTCAAATTCACATTTCTCTAATTTCATGTACAATTTGTATTTTTGGACCCGCTCTAGAACAATCCGGACATGTTTCTGGTGGTCCATGATGTTATCTGAGAATATTAGGATATCGTCCAGGTACGCCACTACGAATTGGTTCAGTAGCTCTTGGAGAACATCATTGATTAAATGCTGGAAAGTAGCAGGACCATTACAGAGTCCAAATGGCATCATCAGTTATTCATATTGCCCATAACGGGTTCGTAAGGCTGTCTTCCACTCGTCACCGGGTTGGATGTGGACCAAATTATACGCTCCTCAGATCTAATTTGGTAAAGATCTTAGCTGGCCGAATTCTTTCCAATAGTTCGGGAATCGGAGGTAACTGATACCTGTTCTTAACTGTGATTTTATTTAATTCCCGATAGTCAATGCAGGGACGTAGCGAACCGTCTTTCTTTCCCATGAAGAAGAGAGCAGCACCTGCTGGGGAAGTAGAAGGATGAAACCCTTTGGCAGGTTCTCTTGTAGGTAGCCATTGAGACACTCAACTCTGGCTCTGAGAGGGAATAGATTCTTCCGAGCGGAATGGCAGCACCCGGTTATAATGGGACACTCATAAGCAGTGTTCGACAAATCACCCAAAAATCTACTCGCCCAACCAAAAAATCTACTCGCCACCTAGTCCCAACCCCAACCCCGCCCCTAGTCCTGCCCCCAACCCCGCCCCTAGTCCCGCCCCCAACCCCGCTTTAAAATAAAATATATAAATAAAATACATTTAATAAATTCCTAGTCAGAACAACATTCGTTTTTGACAAATGTATTTATTGTATTACATTATACTACAATTAGTCCTTGTTACGTGTGTGTGTGTGTAAATGTCGGATCTAGAATTAAAAGCCAGGTGTGAATGACTAGTTTCCTGAACCCCTTAACCAGTGTCTGGATGCCCCCACTTCACAATATCTAAAGCAGCAATCCCACCTGGGATCTTACCTGATCCGCAGTCCCTCAATGTCCAGGTACCCTCATTCCCTCAATGTTATACATTGGAGGGGGGGTGTTCCCTACCTGTCTTCTGGGTTAGTGGGGGTTCCGATGTCTTCCGTGTGAAGCTTGAGCCAGATCTGGAAGAAAGCAGTATAGGGCAGTTAAGATTTCGGTGTGGTATAGGGCAGTTAAGATATATAGGGTAAATAAGAGATCCAGATCCAGAGTGTGAGTGACAGAGAGAGAGAGAGTGTGGGGGAGAGAGAGAGAGAGAGAGAGAGAGAGAGTGTGGGGGAGAGAGAGAGAGAGAGAGTGTGGGGGAGAGAGAGAGAGTGTGGGGGAGAGAGAGAGAGAGTGTGTGGGGGAGAGAGAGAGAGAGTGTGTGGGGGAGAGAGAGAGAGTGTAGGGGAGAGAGAGAGTGTAGGGGAGAGATAGAGAGTGTAGGGGAGAGAGAGAGAGTGTGGGGGAGAGAGAGAGTGTGGGGGAGAGAGAGAGTGTGGGGGAGAGAGAGAGAGTGTGGGGGAGAGGGAGAGAGTGTGGGGGAGAGGGAGAGAGTGTGGGGGAGAGAGAGAGAGAGTGGGGGGAGAGAGAGAGAGTATGGGGGAGAGAGAGAGAGTGTGGGGGAGAGAGAGAGAGAGTGTGGGGGAGAGAGAGAGAGTGTATGGGGGAGAGAGAGAGAGTGTGGGGGAGAGAGAGAGAGTGTGGGGGAGAGAGAGAGAGAGAGTGTGTGGGGGAGAGAGAGAGAGAGTGTGGGGGAGAGAGAGAGAGTGTGGAGGAGAGAGAGAGAGTGGGGGAGAGAGAGTGTGGGGGAGAGAGAGAAAGAGAGTGTGGGAGAGAGAGAGTGTGGGGGAGAGAGAGAGTGTGGGGGAGAGAGAGAGAGTGTGGGAGTGAGAGAGAGAGTGTGGGGGAGAGAGAGAGTGTGTGGGGGAGAGAGAAAGAGAGTGTGGGGGAGAGAGAGAGAGTGTGGGGGAGAGAGAAAGAGGTTGTGGGGGAGAGAGAGAGAGTGTGGGGACAGAGAGAGAGTGTGGGGGAGAGAGAGAGTGTGGGGGAGAGAGAGAGTGTGGGGGAGAGAGAGTGTGGGGGGAGAGAGAGAGTGTGGGGGGAGAGAGAGAATGTGGGGGGAGAGAGTGTGGGGGAGACAGAGGAGTGAAACGGTGGGTGACACACACAGAGGTTGGGTGATACACAGAGAGAGAGAGCCTGGGTGAGTGACTGGCTGGGTGAGTGGCTGGCTGGGTGAGTGGCTTGCTGGGTGAGTGGCTGGGTGGGGCAGGGGTGACTGGGTGGGTGGGTGAGTGACTGACACTGACTGGGGCAGGGGTGACTGACACTGACTGGGGCAGGGGTGACTGACACTGACTGAGGTGGGGGTGACTGACACTGACTGGGGCAGGAGTGACTGACACTGACTGGGGCAGGGGTGACTGACACTGACTGGGGCAGGGGTGACTGACACTGACTGGGGCAGGGGTGACTGACACTGACTGGGGCAGGGGTGACTGACACTGACTGGGGCAGGGGTGACTGACACTGACTGGGGGTGGGGTGACTGACATTGACTGGGGGTGGGGGGGTGACTGACACTGACTGGGGGTGGGGGGTGACTGACACTGACTGGGGGTGGGGGGGTGATTGACACTGACTGGGGGTGGGGGGTGACTGACACTGACTGGGGGTGTGGGGGTGACTGACACTGACTGGGGGTGGGGGGGTGACTGACACTGACTGGGGGTCGGGGGGTGACTGACACTGACTGGGGGTGGGGGGGGTGACTGACACTGACTGGGGGTGGGGGGGTGACTGACTGACTGGGGGTGGGGGTGACTGACACTGACTGGGGGTGGGGGGTGACTGACATTGACTGTGGGTGGGGGTGACTGACACTGACTGAGGGTGGGGGGGTGACTGACACTGACTGGGGGTGGGGGGTGACTGACACTGACTGGGGGGGGTGACTGACGGGGGGTGACTGATGGGGGGGGTGACTGACTGGGGGGTTACTGACTGGGGGGGGTTACTGACTGGGTGGGGTTACTGACTGGGGGGGGAGGTTACTGAATGGGGGGGGGGTTACTGATTGGGGGAGAGGTTACGGATTGGGGGGGTACCTCTGGTGTCACACACATACACATACTCCCATACACACATACATTCATTCACACACATATACACATTCTCAAACGCAAACAGGGGAGGAAAGGCCGCGACCAGCATCACGCTCCTCCCCCACCCACCCGCGCCCATCTCCCACTCGTGTGGGGGGGGGGGGCAGGCCGACATCCCCCCCCCAATCAGCAGGGTGGGTGGGAGTTATGTGGCGAGGTATCCCCCACCGAGCGCCCCAGGGGACAGTCAGCCCCGCCGTGGCCGCCACTGCCCTGCTCCCCTCGCCGGCATGTCACAGTGCACGGCCAAGCAGCTTTGCAGGCTGCTTCTTTCCCCCTAGCCCGCGGTGGCATGAAGCTCGTGGGGGGGGGGAGGGGAGCCAGGCCGACATCCCCCCACCTCATGCGGCGGCTGCGCCATCATGAAGGTAGCTGGCGCATGGGAGGCACGTGGTGAGGGCCGAGGCCCCCCTCCCCCCGCAAGCCAATCGGGCTGCAGCAGCGGGGACCTCCCGCCCCGGACATCGATCGGTGGATCGAGGGGAAGGGGACAGGAGGAGGGGAAGGGGACAGGAGGAGGGGAAGGGTGACAGGAGCAGGAGGAGGGGAAGGGGACAGGAGGAGGGGAAGGGGACAGGAGGAGGGGAAGGGGACAGGAGCAGGAGGAGGGGAAGGGGACAGGAGGAGGGGAAGGGGACAGGAGCAGGAGGAGGGGAAGGGGACAGGAGGAGGGGAAGGGGACAGGAGCAGGGGAAGGGGACAGGAGCAGGAGGAGGGGACAGGAGCAGGGGACAGGAGGAGGGGAAGGGGACAGGAGCAGGGGACAGGAGGAGGGGAAGGGGACAGGAGCAGGGGACAGGAGGAGGGGAAGGGGACAGGAGCAGGGGACAGGAGAGCTGCCGCGGTGGGGAGTAGGGAGCCATTTGGGGACCAGGGAGATCGCAGGAAAGGAGCAGAGGGGCCGCAGCATGGAGAGTACTTACCCTCCAACAGATCTCTGGGCAGAAAGAATGGCCGTTCGTTGGGGGCGGGCTCATATAGAGCCTGGCCACGCGCCCACAAAGCCTGGGAGCGCGCGCCAATCAGCTGTCAGGTAGGGGGAGTTTTTTTTGTTTTTTTTTTTAGAGCGAGCAGGGAAATTTCAGCGCGAACGGGGGAATTTAAAAAAAAACACGTGTGCTGCTTGGGCCAATATTTACTCGCCTGGGGGTTAAATCCACCCGCCCCGGGCGTGTAAATGTATAGGATTGTCGAACACTGCTCATAAGAATGATGTGGGTTCTTCCTGTCATACATATCCAAAAACTCAGCGTATGGAGTTGGCAGTAGATTTTCTTGGGACGAGGAAAACTTGTATATTCCCACACACTATGGTATAGGAGTTTTAGGTAGGCAGGCTAGCTGGCAGTGCTCCTAGGGAAACAGGAGTGTTGTGGTCTTCCAGTAAATTAGTGGGTTGTGGATCACGAGCTATGGAATTCCCAGAATCACTGGAAACAAAGGTGAAGGAATGAAACTAAATTAGATCTTCTTCTGAGGATTGAGCTCTTTGATTAGTGTTAAATTACTTGTTTCATGGGTAACAGGTCCAGAGCTCATAGGAGAACCGTCAATGACTTCCATCCTTTCTTGTGATTCCTTGGCTATAAAAGGTACCGAATGGCCCTTGGTGAAATCTATGTCCATAAAATTCCCTGCCGCTCTTGAGTCGACCATTACTGTGGTTGAAAAACGATGTGTTCCTCCTCGATTATAACGGGGACCAGGAGGTGTGGATGTAGAGAAGCAGAGAACACAGTCTTTGAAATGGCGTGCAGCTAATTTCTCCTAGGGCTCTGGAAAGAAGACCGCCCGGACTTATTTGGGCAATCAGCAAGATAGTGTCCCTCATTTTCGCAATATAAACAGAGATATTTTGTTTGGCATCTATTCCTTTCTCCAGTTGAAATAGGTCCCCACAATGTGTTTACTTGCATCCACTCCTCCTCAGTCTCCCTGGAACGTCTTGGGGTGCTGACATCTCTAACCCCTGAGTTATTTGGCATAAACCCCTGTCTCTCCAATCGTCTTTCTGTAAGCATTCGATCGATCTGAATGCATGAACAGACAAATTCATCAAATCCCTCTGGAAGCACCATCATGGCCACTTCGTCTTTAATTTGATCAGAGAGACCCTGCCGAAAATGATATCACTGGGCGGCCTCATTCCAATCACTATCGGTAACCCATCTGCGGAACTCGGCGGTGTACTCAGCTGTCGAGCATCTTCCTTGACGAAGGTTGTTCAGAGTTACCTCAGGGGTTGCACCATGGTTTGGGTCATCAAAAATCAGGCTCATGGCTTCGATAAATCCCTCCAGATTCCTTAGTAGTGGGCTATTTTGTTCTAACATAGGGGAGACCCAAGCAAGGGCCTAATCCTTGAACAGGGTGATAATTAGTCCCACCTTGGCCTCCTCAGTATTATATATTGTGGGCTGTAACTGAAATAGAAGTCTGCATTGGAACCCGTATAAACAGGAACTGAAAGACAGGAAGGGGAAGTTTATATAGGCAGGCTGAGAGGTAGAGCACAGGTGCAGAGGTGTCAGGTTTCAGGGTCTGGAATGTTCTTTGAGAGAGCTAGCAGAGCAGCAGCAGTCCCGGTGGATAATAGAAAAAATGGAGCAAAACTCTATATCTATGCTCTTAAAAGTGAGCATAAGACATTTTGAAACAAAATGAGTGTAGCATTTTCAAATGATCATGATGTAACAACGTATCAACAATTAATACAGGAATCTTCTGAATGAAATGCTTGCCAGTGTGTCCAGTTATTTATAATGCACCTATTAGGGGGAGTTACGTTAATGAAGGGCCATGTAGTGGGATGACCAGGTTGACCAAAGTGTATGGACAAACAGCCCCCACCATAAAACACCTTATGTATGTATGTATGTATGTATGTATGTACTGTAGTGCCGACGAGTATTCTAAAACAAATCTGGGGCAATCACCAACAAGACCCAGGTGCATCCTGAGTACATGCTGCAACATTTCATTGACATTTCTGCAGGCAGACTATTGGCCCATTAGATTAACAGCGGGGTCCCTGGCAGTCCGATTCAAACTGAATGGGACTGCCAGGGATGCCTGCTGTGTTAATTCGATGGGCCATTAGTCTCTGCAGAAATGTCACTGAAATGTTTGCAGCATGTACCCAGCATGTACTTGGATCTTGTTGGTGATAGCCCCAGATTTTCCAAGGCAAGTTTAAGGCAAGTTTTAGAATACTCGTCGGCACACCTGTATGTATGTATGTCTTTATTTACATAGCGCCATTAATGTACATAGCGCTTCACAGTAGTAATAAACGGGGTAATCAAATAAATAACAGATAATATAAATAACATGTAATGGGAATAAGTGCTTCAGACATAAAAGTAACATTAAGGAAGAGGAGTCCAAGCTCCGAGGAGCTTACAATCTAATTAAACTAATGTCCAGAATCACCCCCTGGTGCTAGACTGGATAAGTTTAAGAGTACTGAAACACAGAAATTGATTGAAGTTTTCAAGTACTCACACTTGGCATCAATGTATCCTGTTGTCAGCGTGCTGCTGTTCCTTTTGTACAGGCAGAGAGTATCCCATGGAGGGAGGTGCAAACAGTGCACAGCTTGTTGAATTAAAGAACAAAAAAATATGGTGGCTGGATCAAAAGAGTTGATAAAATGATTTCTTTTTATTGGGTCACATCACCAAGCACTCACAAAGCCTTGTGAGAGGAACATCTGACACGTTTCGGGCTGGCCTGCCCTTTGTCAAAGATGGTGGACGGTGGATAAGCATGGGTATTGCAGCCTAGAACATGACAGAGAGACAATTTTTCTGGGTTCACGTGCACTGTCTTGGGCCCTCTGGAGACTCCGTCATTCCTCAAGTCTGCCGGGCATCTCGGCCCCCCTTTTTCTCCGTAGGGTCTGTGGACGTGTCTGACCCTTCCATGTTAAGCGGAGAACCTTGTTCCTTTTTTTTCCCTCCACCTTTTTGCTTTTGACGACTGTCCCATCAGGCATACTGGGGTCTCATTCTTTGTTTGAAACTTCAGCAGTTTCACTGCAACCACCATGCTTTTCTTTTAGTTGCATTAACTGGCGAAAATATTTGGCGTTCAGCTGGTCCTGCTCTTTCTGTAGTCAATCATCTTCACGGTCATGGTGGAGACCTATCTTTTCGGGGCTTACAGGGTACAGGTAGCTCCACCATCCTAGAGGTGATTTGTGGGTGTGTCACCTTTCTGGGCCCACACAAGAGACATCATCATCAGTATCCTCATAAGACTGGAAGGGACACTCTTCCTTGTGGCCTAGTTAATTACAGGAACATTTACCTGATGATAGGTTGCACTATATTGTGTCTCTTTATCTCTTACATGGAAACGCTGTGAACATTTGCGCTCCCCTTGCTTTGGAAGAATACCATAATTACAGGAACATCATGTTTTGCCCTCCAGACGTAAAAAATATTGAAAGAAAATATTTGTTTGCTTGCCCCTCCGGCAGTTGAAAGGTTAAAATTGTAATGGGATTATATGAGAGCGGCATACTTGTATGGCAGGAAAGGGGTTAAGTAAGTTCTACCCCCTGAAGCAAGCCACCAAGAAGATGAAGATGAAGCGAAAATCAGAATGTAATTCAAATTAAACGTGTATTATCTGGGTAGGGGGGAAGAGGGGAGAAGGATTTTAAGTTTTTCATAAAAGATACATGTTGCATTTTACAATTCTACACACGCGTGCAACCATCCGTAATAAGAACATCCAGAAGCCGCAATCTGCAGGGGGCAGCTGCCCAAATCTTTTTCAACTAACCCAAAGTTTTTCCACTTCTATGTTCATAATCATTGGAAGGACGGCCTTACACAGCATCAGGCAAACTATGCTGGGTGCATTGTAGGCACTTCTCCATCAATGACAAACAGCAACTGAATTTACTGAGGTACCTAGGTAGTAACTACTGCAGTTCATCCCTATTTTTGAGCCGTAATTGGACACCTACCAATGTCTATAGCCCAATAACTGCTGCAGTTTATGGCACTACTGAATGGAGTTCACCCAGACCTCTGAATCATAGCTGCAATTGCACTCAGTTATCTCCCAATCAGATTATGCAGATTAGTCAGTATTGAGGGCAAACATAGCTTTCCTCAGGGCTACCACTATTACTTTTACCCTCCCCTATTTCTATTCTAGGGCAATATTGAGATTGAGGGAGATTATGGGTTACAGTATGTTTGTTTTTTCGAATTCTGAGGTTTTGTAGCCCTATTTAGTGACTGGCAAACTGCGTTTAGCACACTGCAGACATTCCTGCATTCTAGGCAAGCCACAATTATAATTACTTAGGTGCCTAGCTTGCAGTCACAACTTCAGTACATCGCACCCTTATTACTAGGGTGTTTACTTGCCCTCCCCTGTGTCTGACTGGCACTCACACAGTTAGTGCACTGCAGACACTTTTTGCCGAGCTCTAATAGGATACATTTACTGTCCAGAGCTCATTTATAGTTGCAGCCATTATATAACAAGAGAAATCCTGCTCTTTATATAATGGCTATTTAACCTTAGGTTACAGAAATTCTCTGGTCAGTAATAAAGGTCCAACCTGCCTTTTGAAATATTAGACAAGCCACACTGAATTTATTTTATAATCTGATGATGCGTCCTTTTCAGTTTGTTGCACCCAATCAAGTGTCTTATTTGTTTTAGCTCCCTATTTATTATATTTGAGTTTGATTGTTATTAAAATGTGATCTTTTAATTTGGTCTCCAACCCAACCACTGCTAAATCTTATACTATATGGGGCTTACTTATGTAGCCATGGCTGATACTGGCTATCCTTCTTCCCCTCCCTGTCATGTATGTCCTGATATCTGCAGACTGTGACAGGCTGTCATCTTGGTTTTCCCCACACTCACGCAGCCTCTCTGAGTGACCAGGGTGGAGGTGATCTGGGTCTGTGTGCAGCCAATCAGGGTGCAGACCTTGTGCCCTCCCCCTCTGTACTGGAGAGGATGCATGTCTAATTACAGTCAGTCTGAGTCCCTCTTGGCTGGGAGTGAGACGTTCTCTCAGCCCCTTAGAGGGCTGAATAGATCTACCAGATTGCAAAGGCCTAAATTCTGAGAGAAGGTCAGGCACCATCCAGAGGCCTGGGATCCTGCTGATAAATGTATTCACTATAATAACACCTGCAGTGGATGCAATAAAAGAGGATCCTGTTTTATATACCCCTGTCTGAGTCTACAGTCTATTGGGTAGGAGCATGCAGTATGACTTTCACAGCGGGGACTGTCTCCAGCACACCTGGAGCCCAAAGTGAATGGAGGCGTTGCACCAGACATGAGAAGAACCAAGCCTGTTGACATCCAAAAGCCTGTCCTGTTTCCCCATACCATTGTGGACCCTCAGCATCTCCTGGAACCTCACAGGTATGAAGCACCACAACACCGGTAGCAAAGGCCAGATCTCCCAGAGAATGGGGGGGAGTGGTGGTGGGGGGAGGGGAGGGGGAAAGCTGCGCTACACATATTTAGTTAGCCACTCATCCAAATAACACAGACATCCTTCCACCTCCAAAGGTTGCGGTATAAATTAGCTCCATGATATTACCAATGGTTTCTAATTACTGATTCAAAATGGCAGCATAGGTATTGAGTGCACACAATTGAGTGCTTTCCTACCTACTCTCCATCCTTGGGAGAATCCTTAGGTTCGGACCCTTTGTTTCAAGCTTTTTTTGGTGGTGGCAGCGATTTAGGATATATATTGTGACAGATTGAGGAGAGATATTACTAATTTTAGGGACCCTGCAGTGAGATTAGTGAGTCAGCAAAATAGCTGTGTGTATTAACCCTCGTCACATACACAAATCACTTGCTCACAGGTGTGCTGTTCGTGACACAGAGCGTTAGTATAGCTCCAAAATGTCTGATACATAAAAACTGTGATTTTGAATTTTTTTATATTGATGGTAATATAAAATATATATATTTAGAATACAAATATTTTTTTCCTAATATAGCGCTGACAATACATTCATTACTGTAAATAAAAATAAGGCTCAATACGTTTTTGCCCCAAGGTGCTTGCAATCTAATTTTAGTGCCTTTGGCACATGGTGATAAAGTTACTACCCCAAGGTCACAAAGAGAGTTTATAAAGGGATTCAGACCAGGTTCAGTTGCTTCAAAGTCGGTGACATTAGGTAAAGTGGGTTCTGATTGTGGGACGGAGTATACCTCAGGATGGCTATGGTCCAGTTGCACAGCTGGTCCCATTAAGGTTTGGGTGTGTAAATGTTATGGGGTGTTAGATAGTGCAGTGTTTGGTCCAACCGCACAGCTGGTGCCAATAGGGTTGGAAGGAGGAGGGTGGAGTGGTGGATGTTAGGGGTATTTAACCCCTGACGAAGCTTTGTTCAGGAGTGAAACATGTTGGGCACTTTGTTTGTGAATATTACCATGGGGGCTTGTCCTGTTTTTACCACGTTGCATCTGAGTATACAGCTGACCCTGCATATTCTAGTCAGGAGTATAACCCACACTGATACTCCTCTGCGATACTTCCTCTTTTTAATTATTTGTTAGTGATATTTGTCTTAGTTTTAGGAATAAATGTAAAGTTGTAGTATGTGTATGTTTTGCTTCCAAGAGAATGTCTTTCTTAGAGTGGAATATCTTTTTCACTTTTTGTTTGATGTTGTGGGTATGCCAGAAAGGCTTCCTTAAAAGGGGGATTTTTCATAGAGTTTTTAAATGTCTGAAAGCTGGTAGGGAATTTAATCTATTTTTGTATTTATTTATTTTCTATTCTTAACTGGGTGTTAACTACTTTCCTGTGCTTAACTGTCCAAGTCATTATAATTTGTGGTGTCCAAGTCACTATGATGCTACTATAAATCCCAATCCTGGATCAAATTTTTTCTTTTCTTTTTGTCCTACCATTTGTTTTGGTCAAACACTAGCAGGACTGAAAAAACGAATTTGTAAAACGACATATTGTTCAGGAGTGGGAGCAGCTCAATCAATGTGCTATTGATTATGCAATCAGACAGTCGCATTCTCGTCTTCGGGCGTGTGTTTCAGCAGAAGGACATTTTGAGTATATACTTTGATCCATACTTTGAACTCAAACTTTATAGTAATTTTAGTGTTTCAAATTAGATTACATCAGTTTAATTCATTTACGAGGTACGAAGAAAAAACTCCTATTTTTTGTTTAATGAACATGAACTTACTGCAGTGTACACAGCTGGTACGTCTTGAAATAATACAGTGACAACAGTTTAGTTAAGATCGGTTTATTGTCTACATTGTGC
This sequence comes from Ascaphus truei, assembly GCF_040206685.1. Lineage (NCBI taxonomy): Eukaryota > Metazoa > Chordata > Amphibia > Anura > Ascaphidae > Ascaphus > Ascaphus truei. The sequence continues at coordinate 88,889,707 of NC_134484.1, read as the reverse complement.
GTCTTATATAGTGTTAATCTACATAACAAAACCTACAATTGCGCACATTTTTATGGGGATTGAACGAGAAATATATAAAATATGATGAAAAACGAAAGAATATGGTGTATAGTAATTCCAAATCTGAAAAATGGGATCTTTTCTTCAATAGTTGTACGTGTAAATACACACATTAGTAATACTACACAAATATAAAATGTTATTACTTCTTTTATTCATCTGTTTCGGAAAACAAAAATGTGTATTTGCATCCACAAGCTATTTCATGTTAATGAATACAAGAAATTATGTATGATGTAATAATACAGCAAATCAGATGAATTATTATCCTATATTTTGATTTGCAAGAGCTGTTAATTCTAGGTTATCATCAGCGTTGCAGTGTTCACTACCATTCTGTACCGCTGCTTCATTGCCCTAATTCAATACTGTAGGGTTATGTAAACTGTCACTACATACTATAAGAAAGAGTAAAGTGGCAGTGAATGACCTCTAAACTCCAAATACCAAGTTCATGTTTCCACTTTGAGTCGGGTGGTTTTAAAATAATTGTATATTTTATTTTAATATATGATGGTTTGATTTTTGTATTCAACCTTTTTTATATAAAAAAAATATTTGGAGCGACTTTTATAGATTGTCTTTACTGTCTGTTTGTTATTCAGTTCAATACTTTCATACAGGTGCAACTGCCTTTTGTCGACCCTTTGCTTTAACAATTCTGCACAAACCTGTCCCACACCGCGAGATTCCAGCAGGCCACACAAATAGCCCATCGAATTAACACAGCGGGGGTCCCTCTGTTTTAATGGGACTTGCGCTATGTGAATACTATCGGGTTCCACCTGTAAGAGACGCGCAGTAAGAGATAGACTGAATCAGCCACTCTACCTGCTCGCCTCTAACAGGCAATCATGGGGCTTTTATTTTAATAACACGGCCCACGTGATCTGGAGATTTGAACAAACCAGAGGGATACCGGCACCCCATAACGGGGCCTGTAACTCGGGAAGCAGGGGGTCTCTCTGGAGACCCACTGCTACAATAATATGTTATCAAAATAAAATAAAAGCAGCTTCATTACCTTAGTGGCTAACTGCTAAGGCAATAAGTGGTTAAGCCAGACTACCTGGTTTATTGGTGGTAGAGGTGGTGTGTGAACGTGGTAGCTGCCCCACAGGGAGGCTAGGCTTACCGGGAAGGTTTCGGGAAGGGTTAACCCCTTAATTACCGTAGCGGTAGTAACCGCTATAGTAATGAAATGGTTAACCCTCCCACTACCCAACCGAGAGGCCTAACCACCCACCCTGGGGCAACTACCCGGTAGCCAAAATGAATTTTCTTTGGCAAGCAGTCGACAACCGTCCGGCAGTTGCAACTGTACTTTCAGGTTTTCATACTTTTTACTGCTAATCAACATAGCCAAATGGACATGCTTGCAATATTCTTTCTACAGGTATTCGTATTTACTTAATGTGGTCTTCACACAGATTAATCCATTAAAAGAGCCTCAAATAGGAAGCATGTACTGCTCTTTATTTATTTAATTCTTGACGGCTTATTCAAGCCATTCATGTTAGCTCACTTGAAGGAAAAATTATGATCTGCAAAATTCTCATATAGATTATAGTGAAGGAAAATCAATTAGTGCACTTAAGTGACTGTTAGCTACTGTACAGTATTTCTATATGTGTGGCAGAGCTTCAGATTACAAATATCTTCTTTTTGTATTTTCTTTTATTGTTCACTTGTAGCCTAACTTGATTTTGCTACATCCCTATACGCCTGCACAATCCTAACTCTTTCAGAAGATGTGGTTTGGCGTTAATATGTCTGCAAAAATCAATCCTTTTTAATATAGAGGCAATATTCAGTCAGTCACAACTCCCAATTGAAATGAGAATTCCGTTATACATTGTTATACACAACCTTCAGTTTAACTGTTGTGTTTTCAGTTTTTCTTTATGCTGTATGTATATGATAAAATCAGACACACACAATTGCCTAATTTTCAGACTCTTGACTGGTCTTTTGCATAGAAGAATTTTTGGCAAGGTTTAATTTTTTTGTATTATTACTTTTGAAAATTCAAGCATGAGCTAGGCAATAATTACTACTACTGCTAAAAACATAAATAAATAAATAAAAATCCTTACCGCCTTTGCAATGGTTACAGCACACTTAATAGAGGAAGATTGAAAAAAAAATATATATATAAAATCAAAAATGAATAGACGATACCGTTCTGTGGCTAACGAAATGCTTTTATTTATGCAAGCTTTCAAGATACACTGATCTCTTCTTCCGGCTATGGTACATTGAATAAAGCAGGCAAGGGGTTTACTCAAAAACAGTGCATCTTGGAATGTGGCTAGAGACCATCCCCCCCCCCCCCCCCCCCTGTGTAGTGTGCGATTTATGCCTAGAGGTGTTAAATAGTCCCTGAATGTGAGTGATGTGTGTGTGTGTGTGTGTGTGTATGAATGTATGTATATATAATATATATAGTGCAGAATAAATGAATTCTTCAGTATTAGGTGATACCTTTTTTATTTGGACTAACAATTTATGTCATAGGACAAGCTTTCGAGAGTTCTCATCTCTTCCTCAGGTCGGCAATACCGATTTACAAAGGAATCTATGTCTAAAACAGTGTAAGGGAGAGCAAAAAAAACAACAGTGATGTACTTAGCAATAGATAAGGTGGGGTGAAAAAGTGTTTGAAGCCATGGAAGGGTAACAAGGAACAGCATGGGGGTGGGGGAGGGGGGGGGGAAGAAGGTGTTGATAAGAAGAGAGACAGGCAGGATGATTACAAACAATTCTGATAGTGTGTGAGAAACCCCATATCCACATTAAGGCCTTTTGTTTTGGTGTCAAAGAGTCTTATCATTCTGAGTTCAAATGTTTTCCGTTCTTGGGTGTGTTTAAACATTCCATTGAGGATTTTGATTTTTAAGTCATTTATGGAAATATCTGGTTGTGAGAAATGATGTCCCACAGGTGAGCAGTATCTTCCTTCTTCGGCGGGTGATGTATAGAGTGTCGGTGCATATTCATTCTGCCTTGAAGTTTTTGGCTGGTTTCACTAATGTACATCCTTGGTCACATTTGTTGCATTGCATAATATACACTACATTCCTGGATGTGCAGCAGTGTGATCCTTTAACATTGCGTGTTCCATTGTTGTGACTGGCTGTGGGATCTTGGCATATATGTTTGCAGAGTTTGCAACATGTGTTGTTGCACGGTTTTGTGCCATTATCAGTGTCTTTAAGTTTGTTGTGAAGTTTTCTGTTGACTAATTTCTGTTTGAGGTTTGGTGGTTGCCGGAACGCAAGAATAGGAAGTTTGGGAAAGATTTATTTTAATGTCACATCCTCTGCCAGCATGGGTTGCAGATCTTTGATTATTTTTCGTATACCCTCTAGGGTAGGGTTGTATGTGGCCACTAGTGGTATGTGTTCGGTCAGGGTTGTGATATGCCGGTTTCTGTCTTCAGTGTCAGAGCATATGCGGTGGTATCTTATAGCCTGGCTGTGTATGTTACCTTGTTTGGTATGAGTGGGATGGACGCTGGAGTTGTGGAGGTAACTAACTGCATCTGTCTGTTGGTTTCTTGTATACAGATGTGTGTAGTTTGCCATTTTTCAGTGTTACTGTTGTATCTAGAAGTTTACTAGGTTTGCCGAATAATCCATTTTGAGTTTCCGTTTTATATCTATAAGTCTCAAATAATGTTTGTGTGTGTATGTCTTCCCCCTGTGTGATTGGCCCTGTGTCATTGGCCACGGACGTCCCCCCCCCCAACCCCCTCACCCCACCCCTCACATTGCACCTCTTGCCCTCACTTGGATTAGGAATCTCACTTAGCAGGACCATCCACACCACTACCACCCGCCGCCGGCCTCACCTCTCCCCCACCCCCCAGTCACACGACTCTGTGTCCCTGTCTCCCGCTGAGGCCCCCTGCCCCCGGGTATCACCTGCCCCCCCCCCCGGGTAGCGCACCCCCATGCCCCCCGGGTGTCACCCCCCCCACTGCCCCCTGTCTGTCCACCCCGGACCCTGCCCCCCCCTTTCCCCGGTGCCCCCCTGTCACCCCCCCTTTTCCCCGGTGCCCAGTGTCACATGCACGTTGCACGTGTGCTCCAGCAGCCTGCGCACGCTGCGGCTCCAGCCTGCCGCTGCTCCCGGTCATCGGGCACTTCAGCCTCCTCCCGACGCAGGCTCACGCCCACTCAGGGTTACCGTGTGCTCGGCGGCCTCCACTGCATGCTCCCTGCATGTAACCCAGAAAAAATAGAAACTACAATAGTGCACACTGTATATACATAGAGGTAGGATATGCGTGAAACTCTTGGCTCATATGTGATAACACTTACAGGAAACAAATACAGAGAAGATATTAGAACTATAGGCTGTTGCATGCCTCTTTACTCCATGTCTTGTCTCGCCGGTCCCAGGGTTCATCAGTAGCCCCACTGTCTCCGATGTGTATGGATAGGTATCCCTCAAATAAAGACAAGGCAATAGTGTAGATCACCAATGAAACAAAGTGTTTAGTGTGCACAAGGATATATACTCACACTTTGACAGAATATCACAGGCAATATGAAGTATAGTTCTGTAATGCAGACTTCCCCTCAGCCGTGTACCCTGGAAAGCAGCTCCCCACGCTGCTGCGGTGTGCGGATGATCACAATTCCCCTCTACCATAAAAGCCGGCGTTTGACGTCACTCTTTGGGGGCGTGTTTCTATCGCGCAAACCAGCTTATCGGAACAGTGCTTCCGCTCTCTCGTTCTCCCTCAAGACAGCACGGCAAGGCTCTCAACGGCTATCAGGGATCACTGCCACACAAATATTTCTCTCTCGCGTTTCACGGCACTCTGCCGCTTCGTCAGGAGGAGCCCCCCCCCCCACATCCTCAAATCTTTACTTCCTCTAAACTTTTAATTAAAAATCATAGGCATGGATCTTAAATGGAAGAAATAATTGCTTGTTAACTCTTTAAAGTGCTGTGCACTGTTTGTGCTGGCATTGTAGATCTAAGAATGTGCCAATGCCTTTCAAGGATACCTCTTGCTAGGTGCCACTGTTTATGGTAGATGCCAATGAACATAACTAGTTTCTCATCTGTATTGGGAGTTTAATCAATCAGGAGCTCACTGCGCGGTAGGTTCTTCGCTCTTTTGTACGCCTTTTTAAGTGATTTCATACTGTACCTCCTTTCCTGAAAGCGCTTAGTCATGATGGATGCCTGAGCTTCAAATTCATCATTATTACTGCAATTCTGCCTGATCCTTAGGAATTGACCCATCGGGATACCCTGGATTAGAGTGCGGTGTGATGACTGGAGGCCTCCTGGAGGTTGTTGGTAGCAGTGGGCAGAACACACTAGTTTCAATATGATCCTCCGGCCCCTTGATATTATCAGGTCCAGGAAGCATATTTTGCAACATCGTGCTCCAATGTGAGGTATAAATTCAGCTGGTTTCTGTTGAGAATACCAATGAATTCATGGAGCAATGCCAGGGTGCCCTCCCATAGGATGAGCACGTCATCGATAAAGCATACCCATAGGGTGATGTGTGAGTTAAGGTGTTCAAGCTCTTCTGTGAAAAAAACCTTAGACTCCCACCAACCTAAGTATAGTTTGGCGTAGGATGGTGCGCACTTAGTACCCATCGCCATGCCCTGTTTTGGTGGTATATTTTGTTCCAAAAACAAGAAGTTTTTAGTTAGTACGAATGTTAGCAGATATAGTACAAACTTCTTATGAGTAGTATACAGCTGTCCTCTAGTTTGGAGAAAATGGGACACCACCTAAAGGCCTTTATGGTGATAAATGTTAGTGTATAAGCCTTCTACATCCAGGCTCACTAGTATAGTATCACCACCCCTTTCAATCTCTGTAAGACATCTTTCGTGTCTCTAAGGTAAGAGGGTTGTGATACCACGAATGACCTGAATACCTGATCTACATAACAACAAGCATTCTCAGTCAGATTGCCTACCCCTGACACAATAGGGCGGCCTAGTGGTGTTCTCTTCTTGTGGATCTTGGGTAGACAGTAGAATGTAGCAATCTTAGGACATTTAACAACAATAAAGTCATACTCTTGTTTGGAGATGACTTTGTCCATCAGACCTTTATTGAGAATGGCTATGAGTTCAGAAGTGTATTTGATTGTGGGATCCCTATCCATGATCTCATAGCATGCTGTATCTGACAATAATTTCAAATTCTCCGTTTTATAATCAGATGTGCTTAAGATTACAAGATTACCACCTTTATCAGAGGGTTTAGCTACTATCTCTTTGTTAGCTTCCAGCTCGTTAAGGGCTGATAGTTATAAGTTGGTGAGTGTAAGAGACGTGTGCAGAGGTACGCAACAGAGACTGGTTTTAAGGTGAACTAAAAAAAGGCTTTTATAGAAAATCATCAAACGTATGCAAATAAGGGGCTAAACAAAGCTTCTGCTCCACTTGGGAGTATTTCTAGGTAAACATATGTAGTCCAGAACTCCCTTTAGATAGCATGTTTCCCAGGCCCAAACATATAGTTTGATATGTGCAGATATACAACAGTCTCAGAAAGTAAAGCTTATCTGTCTCTCTCGTAGCAGTAGGGGGGAATCCTTCTCTGCTCTCCTGGCATAGCCTTTTTGTCGTAAGGCGCTTTCAGGTTTTAGAAGTCTTCTCCCCTTGTTGTCTTGTTGTCTGGCTTTCAGTCTACAGCTCTCAAGACCTTTCTGTCCCTTCCTGCTTCAGCCCACGTGGGAGCTCAGGAGTCTCTCCTTCCTGTTTCAGAGGATCCTTTTCTCTAACAAACCTCCAATCTGCCAGGTGCTGGATTAGAGGCAAGTTTTCTGAACAGGGATAAGTCCCCTGTTACAGTGAGGTTGTCCAACATTCTCCGCTTGGGTAGTTTCTCAAGGTCTGTGGTGACCAATTCAACAAAGACATTTATGTTGGCAAAATTCTCACTGTACGGCAAGAATTTTGATTTTGGCCGGAGGTTAGTGAAGGGCCCTTCTCCTGGAATTCTGTCTGATTCTGCCAGTAGGGATGAAAGGTTATCAAGAACAGCTCTGTCAGTGGGGTCTAAAAGTGGAACATCTAGTGAATTAGCAACCATAAGTTCACGCATCCTGAAGAATTTTTGAAGCTTGAGCTTTCTGGCAAAAGGTTAAAACATCATTGTGGGAAACATCCCAGCGAAACACACAGGCTCGGTGGACGCCACTCCGATGGAGGGTTAGTTGTATGCGTCGATGTGTCTCCGGTAGATGACGTCAAAGGACGTGACAACGTTAAAATGTCCGTAATAGAACTTGTAGCTGTATCTTTGCTCGCAGCTGTCAGCTTGATACTCAATCACTTGGGTATAAGGATATGAGCTATGAGATCAATGGCAGGGAACCCACATAACCCTTCACATTTTGCTTAAAAAAAGCTTCATCAGGGAAATAACATATGACCCTATCTGTCTTTCTATAGGTGGTCAAATGCAATGATAGATTGATTGCCTGTGAGCGATAGCAATAAATCAATTCACTGTGTAAAACATTATTAATTAAAACACAATGTCAAAGTTAGATTTATACATATATAAGATTATAACATGGCACAGAAAAATGGTTATTAACCAAGATCAGCTTATATAATATAATAGGGCACAATATAGCGATCTCAACAGAGGGAGAACTACATTATGATTAAAAAATAGAATACTCATATTAAGGAGAGCCTTCTATTTGTTTTTAATCATATTGGTTGTCAAAGTTCTGTTTGGGGTAGTGTTGACTACATCCTCCTATACTTGCTTATATTATTGGTAACCTATATCTTCCATAACTCACTCTCAACACCAGCTTTCCTCTCAAACTATCTGAGAAGTTTATGTTCTCTTTTATTAGATACAGTATTCCCAGTTCATATTTTCTCCAATGGTACCCTCAGGTTGCTTACTTAACTAAAATTGATTTAAAACAAAATTGTGAATCACATTTATGCAGTAAAATACAAGGTTAATAACTTCTAGCCACAAAAATCTCAGACATGTTTGATACCTATTGATCACCATATTCTCATTCTTCACTCTCATTGTGTTTGTGGGTTTGCCTGTCTTAGCTCTTTGTTTAGCTGTACTACCATTTTTTCAAGCTCATTTCCTCAGGGTAACTATTCATGGTGTATTGAGGTTCCAAGTCTGAAATGGCGTACTCTTTTTTTTTTCCTCTCGAAATGATGGTGTCCTACTTGACTCTTTATTTCAGATATCATCTTCATATTGATAACAGTGAATGGTTTTTGTAATATATTACCAGTGATTTATTTCTAAATATAGTACTGTTTTTCAGTGAAACCAACTGGATAGTAACCAACTGACTTAAAAGAATTAATCATTCTTCCAGAGATTTCAAATGAGCTCATTTGTTCTTTTTTCCTGGGCTACAAGTGCAACGAAATAAAGTAAGTCTGAAAAGGGATAATAAAAAAGTATGAGAGACATACAAAATAATTACTCATTAGGAGTTGGTATTTTAAGCAGTATCCTGTCACAAAAATGCAATCCCTAAGTGACGTATCCGAGATCCAGAAAGCTTGTATGTGGCACTATATGTTTTAATTATTAGTTCTGAGAGCTACACTTGCTTTTACATACCGTTCTTCTGCCTACTATGAAACTTGCCAGTCTTTGCTTCAGCTCAATTTTCTCCTCATTTTTTATCGGAAGAATGCAAAAGAAGTGAATAACCTCTTTTACGTGGTGTTAATGGCAAAAAGAACACTATACTGTATACTAAAACTACTACGTATTTTGCCTTGCAATAAAAATGCAAATAAAATACTGTTTTAGGTGGTACAGTTCATTCAGTGAAAAAAATCTAGAAGTTTGTTAGTACAAGAAAAGAAGTAAGAAGTACTGTTGCAGGAAAACCATTACTTTAAAGCCAATTGGTTACTATCCAATTAGATGGTAGAAGGAATTGAAAAGCATTGCCTTGAGAGCTAAACAGCCAGGCAGATTGAAAATGTACGCACACTGCCTCTAAATGCACTAATGTGGTTGCAGTTGTATGAATGTATGTTGAAAACAGTATAAATGAAAGGAAACATTTTAAAGACCTTTTTTTGTAGATTGCATAATCCTCTGTAGTGATATTTCGGTAATTTGGCAGTGAGTTAAATTTTAGATTCAAAAGGAACCTGTTATGCTGATCCTAATGAATCTTGACTGAAATCTCGAGTAGCCTTGAAAAAGATACAACTTATCATTTAATGTTTTGCTCTTTAAAATCTTGGTTCTTGACATAGACCTAGACTAGAGTGTTCAAACTGAATTAATATTGCACCCAGTAAAAACAAAAAAAATATTGTATGAAAAACCAGTACAAGAAAAAATCTGCAAGAATGCAATGATTTTTAATCCAAGGAGGATATCATCTATCCCAGACTGCACATCTCAGCACTTAACGATTGCTGTGATACCACCTTTATTTTTTATATTTGCTGTAACCTCACTTCTTTTCAAATTATGCACTTCCTTCCACCAGCCTCATCATGTCTCTAACTCTATTCATATATCTTCATCTCTCCTTCCTTCACCACTTCTCAGTTCACATGAACTCCTTTCCTACCTGCGCCCTCTGACAAGCCACAGCTATACCCCCTTCACTAAAACACACCCCTACAAATCATCCTCACACATTCTCTTTCTATCCATGCTTCTCCTCCTTGCTTCTGGGGATATCTCTCCCAATCCTGGTCCCTGCCTTATTTCTACTTGCTCTCCTTCGCCTTCCACATGCAACTTCTACTCCTTCTGGTGTAAACCCCTCAAACCTCATACCCATCCACTACCACCCTCCCTCCTCTCTCCCTTTCTCCTGTGCCCTTTGGAATGCTCGCTCCCTCTCCAACAAGTTCCTCTCTGTGCATGTCTTCTTTCTCTCTCACTCTCTGCTCCTATTTTCTATAACTGAGACGTGGCTCACTCAGTCTGACTCTGCTCTGGAAGCTGCCCTCTCTTATGGTGGCCTTTCCTTCTCCCACACTCCGCGCCCTGATGGCAGGGGTGGAGGCGTGGGGCTCTTGCTCTTCTCTCTCTGCCGCTACCGAACCGTTCCTATTCCTCCCTCTCTTGCTTTTCCCTCCTTTGAGGTTCACACAGTCCAGATCTTTTCTCCTCTCCCTGTCCATGTGGCGGTCATCTATCGCCCACCTTCCTCTACTCATCCCCCTTCTGCCTTTCTCTCTCACTTTGAATCCTGGCTCTCTTTCTTTCTCTCCTCAGACTCCCCTGTTCTTCTCCTTGGGGACTTCAACTGCCACATTGATGACCCCTCTCTCCCTTGGGCTTCCCGCTTTCTCTCTCTAACCTCTTCTTTTGGCCTTCAACAGTGGACTGAAGCCAGCACCCACAAGGATGGACACTACCTAGACCTGGTTTTCACTAAAAACTTCTCTCTCTCCGATTTCTCCATTTCCCCTTTTCCTGTCTCTGACCATCACTTCATCTCATTTTCTCTCTCTCGCTTCTCTCCATCTCGCCCTCGTTTTTGCAGAAACCTGCGCTCTATTAACCTACCAGCTCTTGATTCCACTTTACGCTCCTCCCTCTCCTCTCTCAGTTCTGCTTCAGACCCTGACAACCTGGGCAGGTACTACAACTCTGCCTTATCTTCCTCTCTTGATCTACATGCCCCGCTTTCTCTCTGCCGTCCTCGCCCTTCTAACCCCAGACCCTGGCTAAACTCCCACACACGCATGCTGCGTTCCTCCACTCGTTCCTCTGAACGCCTCTGGAGGAAATCTCATACGCTCGCAGACTTCATTCACTACAAATTTGTGCTGTCCTGTTTCAACTCTGCCCTCTCTCAGGCTAAACAAACCTACTTTTCATCACTAATCAACACACACAAGTCAAACCCACGCCGACTCTTTTCTGTCTTTGACTCTCTACTCAGACCACCCTCGGCTGCCTCCTCTTCTTCCTCCATCTCACCTCAGGACTTTGCTGACTTTTTAAAGGAAAAGGTGGAATCCATACGTCAGAACATCCCATCTGTTGCCTCCTCCCATTCCACACTGCTTCCCATCTCTCCTCCTGCCTTTCTTGACTCTTTTTCCGCTATCTCGGAGGAGGATGTGTCACTGCTGATCTCCTCTTCTCCCTCTACCACTTGCCCTCTTGATCCCATTCCCTCCCATCTCCTAAAACCTCTTGTTCCTTCTATAATCCCTATGCTCACACAGATCTTTAACTCTTCCCTCTACTCTGGTACCTTTCCATCCTCCTTCAAGCATGCAACCGTTATACCATTACTCAAAATCAGCAAGCTTGACCCTAGCTGTCCTTCCAACTATCGACCTGTCTCCCTCCTGCTTTTTGCCTCCAAACTCCTTGAACGTCTTGTATTCTCTCGATTTCTACACTTTCTCAACACATATTCTCTTCTAGACCCTCTACAATCTGGCTTCCGCACTGCTCACTCTACTGAAACAGCCCTCACTAAAATAACTGACGACCTCCATGCTGCCAAAGACAGAAGTCATTACACTCTGCTCATAAAACTCGACCTCTCTGCAGCATTCGAAACCGTGGACCACCCTCTTCTCCTTCACATTCTACATACTCTTGGTATTCGGAATAAAGCTCTATCCTGGATCTCCTCTTACCTCTTCCATCGGACTTTCAGTGTCTCTTTTGCTAACACCTCCTCCTCTTCTATTTATCTCTCTGTGGGGGTACCCCAGGGCTCTGTCCTTGGACCCCTTCTCTTTTCTCTTAACACACTCTTTCTAGGTGACTGTAACAGGGGACTTACCCTGTTCAGAAAACTTGCCTCTAATCCAGCAGTGTTCTGGTTAATTGACCAGCACCTGGCTGATTAGAGGTGTTAGAAAAAGCCTGCCTCTGAGACAGGAAGAGCGACTCCTTAGCTCACATGTGAGCTGAACTAGGAGACAGAGCAGAGGTTCCTGAGTCTCCCAGGTGAGACTGACCGAGAGAACACAGATGTCTGGAGCTGACAAATAAGACTTCTAAACCTGGATGCTGATTAGCCGGAGAAAAGGCAGCAACCCAGCAAACAGATAAGACTTTAGTTTCAAATGACTGTTGTCTATATATATATATATATATATATATATATATATATATATATATCTATATGACTTGGGCTGATGAATAGCTTGGGTAGCCACCCAGTTAAAAAGGACTGGAATATAAGGATACATATATGCCAAAGTGGAGCAGGTTTTTGTTTGGCTCACTATTTCTCTTACGTTGTTTTTTTTTGCTGTGTTTAAAGCGACAGGCACAATAAATCCTTGTTATAATTTCACCTTAAAATAGTCTCTGTTGCGTACCTCTGCACATGTCCTCCTACAGTGACCTAATCACATCTTTTGTGTTTAAATATCACCTCTATGCTGACGACACACAAATTTACATTTCAACCCCTTACCTTACACCTACTATACAGACCAAAGTTTCTGAATGCCTCTCTGGAATATCATCCTGGATGGCCATCCACCGACTGAAACTTAACATGGAAAAAACAGAGCTCCTTATACTACCTCCTTCCACATTACTATTGGAAATACGGTCATTCACGCAGTAGCCCAAGTTCACTGCCTAGGGGTTACATTTGATTCCTCTCTCTCTTTCTCCTCTCGTATTCAAAACGTTTCTAAAACTTGTCGCTTTTTCCTCTGCAATATCACAAAGATACGCCCTTTCCTCTGTTACTCGACGGCTAAAACTCTGACTCAGGCCCTCATTCTCTCACGTCTTGATTACTGCAACCTCCTGCTGTCCGGCCTTCCTGCCTCTCACCTGTCCCCCTGAAATCTATCCTAAACTCTGCTGCCAGAATCACTCTACTCTTTCCTAAATCTGTCTCCGCATCTCCCCTCCTGAAATCTCTCTCCTGGCTTCCGATCAAATCCCGTATCTCACACTCAATTCTCCTCACTTTTAAAGCTTTACATTCTTCTGCCCCTCCTTACATCTCAGCCCTAATTTCTCGCTATGCACCATCCCGACTCTTGCGTTCTTCTCAAGGATGTCTTCTTTCTACCCCCTTTGTATCTAAAGCTCTCTCCCGCCTTAAACCTTTCTCACTTTCTGCCCCGCACCTCTGGAATGCCCTTCCCCTCAATACCCGACTAGCACCCTCTCTATCCACCTTTAAGACACACCTTAAGACACATCTGCTTAAAGCGAGCATATGAATAGCACTGGATAATCCTGGACACATGATACATAAATCTTGGCTCCCTGCAGACGCACTTACTAGAATTCCCTCCTACTGTCTCTGTATGTTCTCCCTACCTACCAATAGATTGTAAGCACCTCAGAGCAGGGACTCCTCTTCCTTAATATTACTTTTATATCTGAAGCACTTATTCCCATGACCTGTTATTTATATTATTTGTTATTTATATGATATGTATTACTACTGTGAAGCGCTATGTACATTTATGGCGCTATATAAATAAAGACATACAATACAATACAACATAGCATTCACTATGTGACACTATATATATTGTAACAGACATCCAGAGTGTGAAGGAAGCGATGTTTCAGGAACACCAACAGGTAAGTGAAGAATCAGCGTTTAACGGGAAACAAGGTTAGAGAATATTCGGAAGCACTCTCACTCAGGGTTGTATTCATGTAAAACATCAAGGAGAGACCATGGTGTGGACCAATAAACAAAAATTTATATAGGTAAAAACATAAGAAATGTACTCACAATATGTACATCAATTGCGGACACATAAAGGTATCTTTTGAGGCAGCGTGGTTCACATTGGGAGAGGTGGTAGTCTGGCCGTTCAGTTTGGAACTCCCTCGGTCCGATCACGGTGGACGGCGTCTGACGTCACATCCGTCGGGGACCGACAACTTCCAGTAGGATGGAGGGCAAAGCAGATGGTGGGACGGCACAGGAGACTCTTCGCCTTTACCTCAGAATCAGGAGCAGCTGCATGCGGTGATCAAGCTCTACGCGTTTCGCTGATCTAAACATCAGCTTCCTCAGGAGACTATATGACTACTGACGTTTAGATCAGCGAAACGCGTAGAGCTTGTACACAGCATGCAACTGCTCCTGATTCTGAGGTAAAGGTGAAGAGTCTCCTGTGCCGTCACACCATCTGCTTTGCCCTCCGTCCTACTGGAAGTTGTCGGTCCCCGACGGATGTGACGTCAAACGCCGTCCACCGTGATCGGACCGAGGGAGTTTCAAACTGAACGGCCAGACTACCATCTCTCCCGATGTGAACCACACTGCCTCAAAAGATACCTTTATGTGTCCGCAATTGATGTACATATTGTGAGTACATTTCTTATGTTTTTACCTATATACATTTTTGTCTATTGGTCCACACCATGGTCTCTCCTTGCTGTTTTACATGAATACAACCCTGAGTGAGAGTGCTTCCGAATATCCTCCAACCTTGTTTCCCGTTAAACGCTGATTCTTCACTTACCGGTTGGTATTCCTGAAACATCGCTCCCTTCACACTCTGGATGTCCGTTACTGCCTATGAGGGAACTTGTACAAATGCCCTGTGAAGGTTGAGAATTTTTCTTACTCACCTTACAATTCACTGATTATTTTAAATGTATCACTATACTGTGTTTTAGCGCCTTTCTAAATCACTTGGGTTTACTATATATATTGTGGCAGGATGACCGTGGTTAGTGAGGTGACAACACAACTCTTCTGGTGAAATAATGCTGGTGGATTTATTTGTCCAAAAGTGTAACCAAAAGAATGGGTTCTCTGTCCCTTTAAGTGCAATAAACAAAAACCTATACCCGGTCGGGGAACTGAGTAAACAAAAGTGCAGTCTATCTACCTGGCTGGCTAGCTAACCTATTCCAGCCCAACAATGTTCAACAACACCAGTTGGCTCCTTACCTGGGAGCTTTATTGCCCCTTGGGACAGGATCAATCTGAGCAGCCTGTGTCTGTCTGTCACCACTCCCCTGTCTTCTCTCTGTGCCTGAGAGAGACTGCTCCCCCAGAGGCATTTCCTCTTCCTGTTTTAAAGCAGGCGAGCTAGCTTAATTTGAATCAACTGTGGACTGCTTAATAAGCTGGGTTAACCCCTCGTCTTCTGGAAAGCATGCATACTGCCATCTCCAACTAACATACTGTATACAGAGTAAATGACACTGTCACATATCCCCCTTCCCAGCGTAACGTTACCGAGTGGAGCGGCCCGTGCACCGAGACTGTGCACCCTAGAGAGTGCATCAGCATTACCGTGCAGTATGCCTGGCCGAAGTTGAAAGGTTGCAACGACAGAAACTAACGGGTAACTCTCGAGTTCTTTTTTTTGTTTCTATGCATCTACTTTAGGGGTGCGTGATCTGTAACGAGCATAAAAGACCTGCCTAAAAGGTAATACTTCAACGTGTCTGTTGCCCACTTTATGGCCAAACACTCTTTTTCTACTGTGGCATCTTTGTTCGGGGGGACACAATTTGCGACTTAGATAGAGGACCGGGTATTCCTCTTCTCCTACAAACTGGGACAGTACTGCTCCGAGATCTACTTCGGAGGCGTCCGTTTGCAGAAAAAAATCCTTCGTAAAATCCGGGGCTACCAAGACTGGGTGACTACAGAGCGCTGTACGTAGGTCTAAAAATGCGGTCTCCGTACCAGTGCTCCATTTTACAACATCAGGTGCCCTTGCCTTTACTAAATCTGAAAGCTGTGCAGCCGGGGTTGCAAAATGGGGTATAAATCACCTGTAGTAAACTACAATGCCTAGAAATGTCCTCACCTGTTTTTTTTTAAGGGGGCGGGGCCAATTCTCAATGGTTTCAACTTTATTGGGCTGATGTTTTACTGTCCCCCTTCCCACAACATAGTCAAGATATTTTGCTTCGCAATCTGTAGCTCTGCCCCTTTTACAGGGTGTTCGACATCCCACTTCTGACACTACGTGTGGCAGGATGACAGTGGTTAGTGAGGAGACAACACGACTCTTCTGGTGAAATAATGCTGGTGGATTTATTTGTCCAAAAGTGTAACCAAAACAATGGGTACTCTGTCCCTTTAAGTGCAATAAACGTAAACAAAAACCTATCCCCGGTCGGGGAACTGACTAAACAAAAGTGCAGTCTATCTACCTGGCTGGCTAGCTAACCTATTCCAGCCCAACAATGTTCAACAACACCAGTTGGCTCCTTACCTGGGAGCTTTATTGCCCCTTGGGACAGGATCAATCTGAGCAGCCTGTGTCTGTCTGTCACCACTCCCCTGTCTTCTCTATGTGTCTGAGAGAGACTGCTCCCCCAGAGGCATTTCCTCTTCCTGTTTTAAAGCAGGCGAGCTAGCTTAATTTGAATCACCTGTGGACTGCTTAATAAGCTGGGTTAACCCCTCGTCTACTGGAATGCATGCATACTGCCATCTCCTACTAACATATACAGAGTCAATGACCCTGTCACAATATATATAACAAAAAATGTCTACACAATTAGCTGTTCAGTATGTTGAAATAGCTAACACACTGAGACAGTCTAGTGACTAAAAGGTAAACTAAAAAGTGACTAAAAAAGGTAAATTCATAGAGGTAAATAACGCTTGCATCACAAAAAAACAACATGTGCATGATAAAAACTAATGACTACACGAGACAATAAAGTCACAAAAAGAAACAAAGTGAAGGGGAAACAAAGCTAACAAAACCAATAACCATATAATATATGGAAAACGGAGGGAGAAACAATACTCAAAATAAAAACAAAACAAAAGAGTAGACAACTATACACTACACACAGACTTTCAATACCAGTCTCATATAGATTTCTTTGTGCTTGGTTGATTGGTATCTTGTTCAATACCAGTCTCATATAGATTTCTTTGTGCTTGGTTGGTTGGTATCTTGTTCAATACCAGTCTCGTATAGATTTCTTTGTGCTTGGTTGGTTGGTATCTTGTTCAATACAAGTCTCATATAGATTTCTTTGTGCTTGGTTGTTTGGTATCGTGTTCAATACCAGTCTCCTATATATTTTTGTGCATGGTTGTTTGGTATCTTGTAGAAGGGGGACTCCCATCTATTTTTGGACTGATAAGGGAAGTACCACATCTATTTATTCTGTGGGAATGGGCTTGAAGAAAGGATATCGCAGAAACATTGTCCCCCATACACATTTCATTTTGTGTATTGTTTCTTCCTCCGTTTTCCATACATTATATGGTTATTGGTTTTGTTAGCTTTGTTTCCCCTTCACTTGATTTTTTTTTGTGATTTTATTTTGTCGTGTAGTCATTAATTTTTCTCATGCACAGTTGTTTTTTTTCTGTTGCACTCTGTGGGTATACCTTTTTTTAGTCACTAGACGTTCTCCATGTGTTAGCTATTTCAACAAACAGCTAATTGTGTAGACATTTTGGTTTATATATACAGTGTTACACTGTGTATGCTTTGTTGATTGGATTATAAATAATTGCATTCTTTCAGATTTTCATTGTATTGGTTTTTCAATTTATTTGAGTGCGGGGACCGCCCTCTTTTTGTTTGTAGTACTTTCAATTAGGAGATATAAAGGATTCCCCTAGGTCCCTTTGCACCTATTGATTAAGAGTTATTCTGCTTTGTATTCATGTTATATTAGATGGTGCTTTCTGTTTTTTTTCTATCTAAAAAAATATTGTATATTTTTACCATCATTTTATGATCTAAGTCTTTCTAGTTGCGGTCAATTTTTACCATGTGTGATACTTTAAGTAGAATTGTACTTACCCCTGCCAGGAAAAAGGTGGTCTCCGTCTTCCTCCTCGTCCTCCGTTGGCAGCAACATTACAAAACTACTGGCCACTAGCCCCTTAATCAACTACCCCATCTACCCCCTCTACCCATTGATTGTCACACTGATAAATCATGCCCCCAATATGGGCATGGATTGCACAATGGCAATGAATGGGCAAGCTAACAACAAATTAAAAAAGAGCAACAAAATAAAACGCATGACATTGAAATAAAAGCAAGCATTTGACAATAGAGCCATTGATTGTGACTGTGGTAAATCTTGCCCACAATATGGGCATGGATTGTCACAATGACAATGAATGGGCAACCTAAAGAACAAACACATAACAAAAAATACATTACAATGAAATAAAAACGAACAATGCATTGATTGTCACTGTTCTTATCTATACCCAGAAAGGGGCAAGGATTAGTACATTGGCAGTCAATGGGCACCTTAAAAAAATACACAAATAAAATACAATCATTGTATTTCATACCTTTCATGTATTCACCCTCATCCTACTCCACAACCATCTCTCGACCCTTGTCGCAATGGTCAACAGCCTGAAGTTCACGATCCTTAGTTGACTGAAGAGACGTCTCCAGTAAGTTCTTCTTTCTTTTCTTCTTCTCTTCTGTCTTCTCTGCTTTATAATTCAAAAGAGGCCGAGATGTTGCCCCGACGGCTTCTTGGGCTGAAATGTGACGTCACATTTGACTGTCAAATGGTACACCCCCAATCCGATGTGTTGGTGTACCATGTGACGGCTTCCATTTTTTTTAGGATGTGATAACATCATAAAGGGAGGGAAGCCAGACAATCAGGTAGGATATGGTTCCCTCCTTTTAAGATGATGTCACTTCAGCAAAAAAAAAATAATGACAACCATCACATGGTACACCAACCTATCGAATTGGTAGATATACCATGTGATGTCTTTCCTTTATTGGAGTGATGTGACATCATCAAAAAGGGAGGCATGCTACCTGATTGGCTATCATACCTCCATTTTTTATGTCGGCAGAACACTCCACAAATCGACAGACACAAAAAGGAGACAAAGGCCATAGTGTTTACTGAATATATCTAAAAACAAATCAATTAAATAGCATAACATTACAATTTCCTGGACTGAGCCAACAAGAATACCAAACTACACACCTTGTCTTACAACCAAGATGGTATTAAATACCATAATTATGTTAAAAAGGTGTTAAGTAGATCTGGGAACAAATTCGCAATTGGCAACAGAGGATATTGGGCCTCGAGATTCAGCTAGACCCCTGGTTGTTCTTGTTAAACAGACCACTGCAAGGAATAAATTAATTGCGCATTTTGCGACTGCTATGAGGTGCTAGACCGCAGCATTATGGAACCAGAACACAATTCCATCTATTGAAAAGATTCGAAATAGAATTTGGTTCGTCTGCCAGATGGAAAAGTTGACAAGTTCGATTAACGACTCTAGCCCAAATTTCCAAAAGGTCTGGCTGCCTTGGTTGGCACAGACTGACATCCCAGGGATGAGCAATGCCACCGTCTGGCTATGATAGATGTAAATGAGTTCTTCTCATATGATCAGTATTCAAAAAGAGACAGATGGACAGGTAGGGGCTACCCAGGAGAATAAGGGAAGTGCACACAAATATGGGCTTAGCCACAGAAACAGCAGGCGCCTCCGGAGCATCCATTATATGGAAGGTAACAAAAAGCAGTGCTCATCACAGAAACAGTTGGAAAAAAATTCAGTGACCTCTTCCTCTGCTCCCCCCCCCTCCCTTGGTTTCCCTTACCCCCAACAGTGTCTTATATGTTTGTACGTCCGTCGGTGCGGCTGGAGAAGTTAAGAAAGATAATGTGTGTCATACAATGGATTGAAGCCTGTAATGCCTTTTTGGAGAAAAATGAATAAAATACAAAGTTGAAAAAAAAAGTGTTACTATAAGTAGCAACAGGAGCCACATCAAAGCCTAGCTCGCACACTACTTCCCAAATAGAGGACACGATATTCTCGAAACATCACAAATAACCTCTGGTTGGGTTCCCCTGGTATGCTGTGACGAAATCAAACCTTTATTTACGTATTTTTTTAAATAAATTTATTACATATAGCTATGTAATTTAAAAAAAAAAGTTCAACATTTCAAATTTTCACAAACTTAACAAGCGTTAAGAAGCAACTATTGACAAGGACTTGAAAACCAAAGAGGGAGAGGGCGAATAACTACCACCGAAGAGCTTAGGTAACCTGTTCAGCTACCGCCCCTGACAAGTCATGAAACCCTTGACCTGAAAGGCAAGCTGATGGGGTCCATGGGTCAAGATGCTAGTTAGTTGACCTGTCAGGGCTAATCTTCAGTTAAAAAACTTTTCAGATTCTTGCAATACAATTATCTGCAATACCCCATGGAATAACTTTTACTGCACTGGTAGGTGATGAGCTTCATTTATTATGCAGATAAAGTATGAGCATTAATTGCTGATCTGGCACATTAAATGTTATAGTTTTTGTTGTTTTGCACAGCGTGCTGAATATGTGCTACCAACTCAACATGTCTGCTGCTTTTTTTGTTGTTATATAAACAAACCAAATAGACAATATAGTATTGTTATATAGTATTTTATAAGGTAATGCGTCCGACTCTTGAGGAATTGTTTAGCAACAGTTTATTAAAGAAAGAAAAAAAGATAACTGAGAAAACAACTAATAAAATGCATAATAATGGACATGTTTTACATTTACAATTGTTTTTCCAATGACAGTGTTTTAATGACAGTGTTTGTAATTTTAATAGTTAAGAGTAACCTTTTCTTTTATTTTAGATGTCATTATTTATTTTTAACAAGTCACTAAAATCACATTGCGATTCCTTGTTTGGAATGTCTTGTCTTACCTTGTCTGCTCTATTCCACCATAAAAACAGCAAATGTTTGTTAAACAATATGTTTTGACAGTGTTGTGATAAAGCGATAAGTCATGTGATTTCCGTTTGTCAGAATTAGTTTAGTTGTTGATGACATAGTTCTTCCCTGTTAATTTTAGTAGACAGAAAAACGAAAAAGCCTGTGCAGAATATTGCAAAGATTGTTGAGTCTTAATTCTCCAGGGTAAAATCAAGTAAGATCAAGTCCAAATTTGTTATATTGATTTTAATAATGTGTCTCACCTGGGGTGGAAAGATTGTAGTTGAACCAGTTTTTCCATGCTGACTGAAGAAAGGGGTAAATAATAGTATTTAGTGAAGCAACTAATGTGGTACTAGGATGGACATTGGTTCTTGTCTTAGACCATTATTGTTTCACAAGGGTGAACTCCAGACTACACATTCTCCGCTCAGTTCCCTTTTTTGCCCCGTTTTTATCTTTAATGAGTAACGACAGATATCTACTGCTCCTCTTGTTGCTCCATTACAGTGACACTTCTAAGTTTCTCCCAAGAGGCCAATGGGGAATGTGATGCATTCTGGTTTTACCCACTTATTGATCAGCTGTCTAAAGACATTTCAGTGAGGGAAGTATACATTACTTTAGCAAAAACATTTCTAGAAATAGGTTTGGCGCTGTTATAGAGTAATATATATTTATTTTTTTACACGTGGCAATGTATATCTCTTTATACATTTCCTATGATGGAAAAAAACAGTGCATGAATGGTCTGTGAAATACAGGCATATGTCCCTGGTATGGAACTCATAAAAACTAAAAGAAAGCACATGCGTGTTAAAAGCTATATGAAAAATATATATATATTTTTATTTACTAATTTGGAGACATTAAGACTGTTTAAAAAACCCGACAAAAAAAACCCAGAAACCAATGTGGCTTTATTGTCAAGTTTCATATACTGTAGTGAAGTCTGTATGCAGATAAGTCTATAAGTGACGTTGATAATTTTCTTGCTCTGTGACTGAGATCTGTGTGGGACTTTACATAAAAGACGGTGTGTGACAAGTGGCCAATGCGAAGTTGGAAAGAAACAATTATACAAACAAGTCATAATTTTTACATTTAGAAACATTGTTAAAAATTGTGAAATATGAAAACGTACATGTAACAAAAGGCAACATTTTTAACCACCAAAACTTACTATACTTTGTATGTTAGTGGATGATTAGAGAGAAACCTTTGAATTCGCCTCTCCACATTCACAAAGCTGCAAATGATTTCTGTTTTTATATTGTTTGGTTTGAATGATTTGGTATATATATACAGTAATATTTACAGTTGCTATATATATATATATATATATATATATATATATATATATAAATATTCACACAATAAAACCACGTTTTTCCTCAGAAACAAACAAGCATACATTTTTATATATATATATATATATATATATATATATATATATATATATATATATATATATATATATAAATGTATGCTTGTTTGTTTCTGAGGAAAACGTGGTTTTATTGTGTGAATATTTATATATATATATATATATATATATATATATATATATATAGCAACTATAAATATTACTGTATATATATATACCAAATCATTCAAACCAAACAATATAAATATCTATAAATATTTATATATTCACACAATAAAACCACGTTTTTCCTCAGAAACAAACAAGCATACATTTTTTTTTAATATATATATATACACAAGCATGTGTGTTTATGAGGAAAACCGTGGTTTTATTTTTTTCTTTATTGCACTTTGTATGATATTTCCTATATAAATGAAAAAGAAAGGTAATGATGTAATGGCCTATGGTTTCGTTTGATTTTAGAATTGTTTCCTTTCAATTACAAATCTGGAAGAACTAGTTAGATAAGATGCTGGCAGGTCACTTTACAACAGTGGTGCATGACTAAATCACCTTTAAGTGAGCCAACATCTGCAGAGAATGTAATCACAGAATGCCGTCTGCCATTTCTTTTTTTTTTTATCTTACTGTAAATCAGTGCTTTCATTAACTCATTTTCTGCAAGGTAGCTTGTAGGCCGTGCTAGCAGTGAAGTGGTTAAGAAACAAAACCTGTAAAATGATAAATCTACTGTATTGAAAGTGGACAATTTCTTTCAGTTGCTACCCGCCTTAAAATTAAAATGCTGCTGTTTGATGTATTACCAAGTATGAATGTGCACTTACAACCTGCTGAAGCCTTTTCCACTTAAAGAACGGTGAACTAAAGAAAACCTTATTTGATTATCTGGCTTTGCTTCTTCACAGTATTAGGCTAGTAATAGGACACCTCAGCCCCTTGTGTTTACTCACTTTGCATTATCCTGTGAACAGATACAACCTGAGTTTAATCAAACAGGACCTGGTTTTTATTAACATATATTTAACTTGTTTGGACCAAAAAATTATATACATGTAACAGTGTTTCCCCTACCCGATGGGAGATTCTGCCATTACAGCGTGTGGCGCATGCTACCTGTTGGTAAGCAGGAGGGCTGAGTCGTCTGCCGATGTTTGTGGGATCACAGGACAGGA
Source organism: Ascaphus truei (assembly GCF_040206685.1). Taxonomy (NCBI): domain Eukaryota; kingdom Metazoa; phylum Chordata; class Amphibia; order Anura; family Ascaphidae; genus Ascaphus; species Ascaphus truei. The sequence goes on along the minus strand of NC_134484.1, from coordinate 88,866,439 downwards.
TTCTGGGGTACATACCCAGCATGGTTCTCTAGCAGTGCAGCGCCTCCATCTGTCGCAGGCTCCAGATGCATGGAGGCGATCTCCTACGATAGAAACAATCCCTCTCCTTCCCCAGTAAGATCACACACCAGACAGGAGGTATATGAAACAGGAATGGCTTATTCTGTTCAAATCAATGCAGTCACAGCAGGCCTCTGCCCTATGCAGTCTCTGGTGTTGTATCCAGCTATAGGATAATACCTGTACCTGCACTACGGGTCAGGGGAAAGGTGCACACTCACTCTCCGCCAAGGGGAAGAGAAACAGGGAAGGCCAGTATTCAGACAACCTGTTTGTGACCTGCCTCTCTCAAGTGGGGAGAGGCACTAGACTAAATTTGGGTGGCACTCCCCTTAAGTACAGCCAGGAGGAGGGCACCAGGTCTGTCTGACTCAGTATTGAGTTAACCCAGGCCTGGTTTCACCTCCCCCGTCACTCAAAGGCACTGCTGGGAGTGGGGAAACCCATGATAAGTACTGGCAGGCCTGTTCTTACCAGGGCTTACTGCCAGTGAGGGCAGACTGGTAGCCAAGAACCAGTCCTGGCTACATACATATAATTTAAAAAAAAAGCACACAGTAGACACCTCAAATACAGTATACAGGTAAATCTTTTGTCAAGTGCACGTATCATAATGAGATAAATATATCCACCAATGTTTTCAGTGGTTCAAGATGCCTTAAAGCTGCAGTTCAAGCAATATCCCACTTTTTTTTATTTAAATAAATCAGTTCATACAAGAGAAAATACTTGTAGCATTTAATTTTTCTTTAAAGAAATGTTTAATGTATTAGAATTTAACAAGCATTTTTTGTTCCTATAGCAACCAGTCACATCCCCTTCCTCTTCTGAAACAGGCTGTGGCACACCCCTTTTTAAGCCCTGCCCTCTCTCTAGCAGTGAACCAATATTTAGTGACTGCCTGGTCACATGAGCTTCCCCACAGACCTTTGCATTGCTTTCTCTTCTGCTGCACTGACAGCCATTTATTGAATCCCCAATCCGAATCCTCACCGATCGCTCACAGGAGAACGTCTCGATCGGCAACATAGCTAATCACTTGTCAGTGTGCAGATTGTATTGATGCACATATTGAATTGAAAAAAATAAATAAAACGGCAGCTTGAACTTCTGCTTTAAGAAGACACAATGTTGAAGAAGCATACATTGATAATTTGAAGAATATTTTTGAGAATGAAGATACAAGCAAGATAAGGATCAGCAAGGGTTTGCGACAGAGAGACACCATCTCACCACAGCTTTTGAACTGCAACACTTGAATTGTTAAAGACAATGGGTTCCCAAGATTGGGAAGAAAAAGGAATCAAAATAAACGGTTAATATGTAAGTCATCTACGATTTGCAGATGACATTGTTATTTTTGCCACAGGTCCAGAAGACCATTAGCAACAAATTGCTGAAGCAAGTAAGAATGTGGGCCTCCATATGAATCTTAGCAAGACCAAACTGATGTTCAACAAATGTGTAAAGTGCAAATATTTAAATAAATTGAATAGATCTAGAAGAAGTCGAAGATTATGTCTACCATGACCGGCAAGTAACAATGGACGGGAACCTTTTGAATAAAATCAATTGGAAAAGGAAGATTGGAGGGAGTACATTTGCAAGAAACACGACCATCATTCAAGGGAACCTTCCACTGTGCCTCAAGAAAAAAAATTTCAACCAGTGTATTCTGCCACGTATGGATGTGAAACTTGGACCCCAAATACGAAAATAATTCAGAAGGTTCAGACAACTTAAAGAAGTATGGAGCAATGTATGCTGGGTATTACCGAGAGACAGGAAAAATAATGAATTAGTGCGAAACCAAACCCAAGAACTTATCATCGTTGGACAAAGATGATACATGACTGAATTCCAAGAGAGATTAAAAGACCAAGACGAAAACCAAAAGTAAGATGGGAAAATGAAATCAGATAAATTGTTGGAGCAATGTGGTGAAGAGTGAATTGTAACTGTAGTACCTGGAAGATCATTGAGGAGGCATTCATTAAGCCAGCGGTGCGCAAACTGCTGGGCGCGACCCCCAGGGGGGGCGCGACACTGCCGACGGGGGGCGCGGGGTTTACAGAGGCCCCGCGCGCTTCCCGAAGGCACTTAAATTAAGTGCCGGGGGAGCTGCAGGGCTTCTGTAAACCTAACTTACCGTGGCTCCGGCGGCTTCCTCCCTGTGTCGCCATGGCAACGCGGCGTCAAAATGACGCTGCGAGGTCATGTGACGTCACGTTGCTATGGCAACGTGACGTCATTACGCCGGAGCGCGGGTAAGTTGGGGTTGGGAGGGGGGCGCGGGAGTGAGGGGACAGCCGACAGGGGGGCGCAGGGAAAAAAGTTTGCGCCCCCCTGCATTAAGCAATCGATCGAAAAGGGCTGACGATTATGATGTGTGTGTGTGTGTGTGTGTGTGTGTGTGTGTGTGTGTATATAGACAGAGGATGAGACACGCACTTAATATCAATGGTAATAGAGGTGGGGTACTTAGCTGCCGGTGTGCTGGTCCTGGGGAGCTCCTGTAGTCCCAAATGTTCCAGTACAAAGAAGAAGAAGCAGGCACACCGTCTTACTCAAAAGGAGGTTTAATATGCCGAAACGTTGGACTTTATGGCATATTAAACCTCCTTTTGAGTAAGACCGTGTGCCTGCTTCTTCTTCTTTGTGTGTGTGTGTACACACACACATATAATGTACATACACACATTTTTTTTCAATTTGCATTTCATTGTTTTCTCTTCCCAATCACTACATTCATTTTTTTAATTCTCTGGTATTTTCCCCTTTTAGAGAAAAAACTAATTATGTAAAATGATATTCATAGAGATAATATAGGTAGGTTATGGCATTTTTTTAGAGACACATTTAATTTTCTTCTTTTAATGTATATAACGACATTTCTGGATTTAGTACATCTACAAATCTGAATGCAAGTCTACAAAATGTAAATTAATTACTGAAATATCCGTGTTTTTGGAGAACTGTGGAGCTGTGTTCAGTATTTTTATCGTAAGACAAATAATTTTGTCAAATACATCTTTAAAGAAGTAATTAAGAGGGACAAGTATGACTCTAGTAAACTAGAGTCCAATAGAATCCAAATGAAATCAAGCACGCATATTAAGAAGGCATTATTTTTTTGGGAAGTAAGGTGTTGCATTTCTATAAAGTTGAAGTGGATATATTTTTCATGATATTTATTCTTCTGTACAGTGAAACCTTTTTTGCACTTTCCTCTCCTGCTAGAGCCATAGATTTCATGTATGTTCACATTATATAGTACAGTAGTGGCATTTTAGTGCACACTTGCCAGCTGTAAATAAAGACTAAGTTGCAATATATGCTCGAATAACCAGAAAAAAAAAATATTGAATGTGGTAATCATAGTAACAAATTGTGTGTCTGGTTTATTCCTGCTTCAAGGATGTAGATGTATTATTTTGTTAAAGAATTGTTTTGTGTATTTTTCCTCACACTTGTTCTACAAAAAATTTCTTATAATACTCCAATTTCTGCTGTTACATTTCAGCAATACCTAAAAACTGGGTGCTCTGCAACAGGTAGGTCCCAGTCGTTGGTCTGCCACGGGTGCCCTCCCTAAGTTCCTACATGGGTTCTAGTATTGAGTTTGTTTGTGAGTAGTATGTTAGAAAAAAAATGAAATAAATAAACTGGATAGATGCCTCATTGGCAGTAAAGAGTTCAATACGTTTTGTATTTGGTTTGCAAGTAGAGGTGAGGCAGATATTGGTAACGGAGAAATAAAAATTCCGTGTAATCAAATAAATACAACAATGTTTTTATGTAGAATCATATAAAGTTCTATGCTCACCCTTGATGAAGAGATTAAGAAATATTGATAACTGCTGTACGTTCTAAAATAAAAATCCTTTAGGCAATTGAAGTGCTATTTCTACTCAAAATGTGGCTCTATGTTTCAAAAGGCTTATTAGTTAACAAAGAAGCGTGGGTAGCCGGGTTTGGTCCTTTCTTCAATGTAATAAAGGCGGAAAGGGAGTAGGTGGTATGATACCTTTTATTGGACCAACAAGTAGTTGAAATATTACAAGATTTCGATAAACCTGATGAAGAACCCTGAAAGGCTTGAAAGCTTGTCACATTTCAACTACTTCTTGGTCCAATAAAAGGTATCATACCACCTATTTCCTCTCCTGCCTTTGTTACTACAAAGGTTCAATATATGTCTATGTACCTTATAATTTTTAGTTTATTAGAATATTTAAAAGCCTTCAAGTCTACATATTTTATGATAAAGCAAAGTTTGACCTTTATTTTTTTTTAAATAAAAACTACACAGGTTAAAATATTGAATAAATCCTCATTTAAGGTCATGTTTGTTTTTTGTCTGTCCCGAGCTTTATTTAGACCCTGTCACTTATACTTCTTGGTCCCTGATCCCATTGAATACCATTTTGCTGTCGGACTATAATTTATTTTTTATGCCTACTGATAATCTTACCTGTATAATCTGTTAAACAAAAACTTAATAAAGCGCAACAAATATAGTGATAAAGTCAAGCTGCTGCCTGAACACCAGCGGTTTCCCCAAACCGCAGCTTAATAACCTAAACCAAAAAGTTCTCGTGGCGCAAAGTGACAAAAAGTGTACAGTTAAATGTGCAAATAAACCCAGTGATAAATAGCACTGAAATACACAAAATACTGTTGCTCCATATAGTGAAATCCTCAGGTCTGCAGACTCCTTGTTAACCTCATATGAAGACAAGAACACAAATGCAGAGGGTATAGTGTATTAACATTTACTCATGAAGACAAGCAACACAGAGGGGGATGGTAACAAACTCACACTCTCCCTGCTGGTATGTGAGCAATAAGTGACTTTGTGCGCACTTCAACCCTCCTCCAGTCTGAGATCTGACTCCAAAAGACTGTTCATGTTCCCAAGGTTCAGCAAAGTATCCGTCCGCTCCTCCTTTTCTTACCGTGCACCTCAAAACTGGAACAATCTACCGAAGACTCTCACAGCCACCATTATATATATAGCCAGCAACCAACCTCACACTGATGATACCCATCAAGGGTATCATCTCATCCCAGCCTGTCTAAAAGCTGTGTTTAAAGCAGCATGCATTGGCTTGAGGATTTGCTTGTGTAATACGAGCTTGAGACAAAAGGTGGCACAAATATATATTTGCATGTCATTTCCCAGAACACCTTGCTGCAGTGGAAACGCTGTGTGCTGGGCGATAATGGTGAAAGACAGGGTTGCAGACCTGTCTAAGACATGCAAATGAACATACAGTAATATTTACAGTTGTTGCTATATATATATATATATATATATATATATATATATATATATATATATATATATACTGTCACGGCCCCTTTTATTCTCCAACATCTCCGGTATTTTTGAGTATTTTTTTCGAATGCCACGCACTTCACCGCGTTCATGCCGCATTCATGCCGAGACAGCGCCAATAGTACTGTAGTTATCAGTTAAAGTTTGTACACAGCACGCCGCCCATAATGTTGCACACACGCCACCCATAATGTTACAGTAGCTTGCTTGTGTACCTCTAATACAGACCTCACATAACTGTGAGACTGTAATGTTGAAAACAGTTGAAAACAATTAAATAAGCACAGCGCTAATACTGTACAATGGCCGCGGTTTTAAATGCCGGAACATGCCGCATCAAACACTGCATCTGCCCGCGGTTTTAAAAGTCGCGCTGAAACGGCCGCAGGAGGCTAAAGGCGGCCGCCACTGTATATATATATATATAATGAAGAAAAATGATATATGGGATTCTGTTGTATAATGATAGCACCTACTAGAACAATGTATCTGTATCACACTCAATAAGTAAACGTTTGCAAGTTAATTTATTTATTTTTTATTTATAAAATGTTTTACCAGGAAGTAATACATTGAGAGTTACCTCTCGTTTTCAAGTATGTCCCGGGCATAGAATTAAGATGACAAATAATACATGGTTACAATACATAGTTACATAAGTGAACAGGGAATACATTATATACTGTACAAGACATTGCATGCACAGTTACAGATAGTATATATTATAGGCGCATGTAACAGTTACAGACCAGATTAAAATGTGAGACAGCTTTAGTTTTGAAAGAACTTAGACTGGTGGTGCCTCTGAGAGTTTCTGGTAGATTCTTCCAGTTTTGGGGTGCACGGTAAGAGAAGGAGGACCGGCCGGATACTTTGTTGAGTCTTGGGACCATGAACAGTCTTTTGGAGTCAGATCTCAGATGATAAGTGCTGCATGTGTTACAGGTGAGGAGCTTGTTCAGATTGATGGGTAGCTTGCCCAGAAAGTATTTAAAGGCAATACAGGAGAGATGAACTTTGCACCTAGACTCAAGTGATGACCAATCTAGTTCTTTGAGCATTTCGCAGTGATGTGTATTGTAGTTGCACTGGAGAAAAAAAATCGGCATATTGAATTGTAGAGGGTGTCAAGTTTGTTAAGGTGGGTTTGGGGTGCCGGCCGTATACTATGTCCCCATAGTCGATTATTGGCACTAGCATCTGCTGTGCGATACGCTTTCTGACCAGCAGACTTAGGGAGGATTTGTTCCTGTAAAGTACACCTAGTTTGGCATAGGTTTTGGATGTCAGGGTATCAATGTGCACCCGAATGTTAAATGGGAGTCAAACCATATGCCCACGTATTTAAAACTAGTAACAGCAGTTAGGGTGGTGTTAGCGTTGGTTCTGATCTGGAGCTCAGTCATTGGAAGCTTTACAAATTTAGCCTCGGTCCCAAATACCATTATTACAGTCTTGTCAGTGTTTAAAAACAGCTTGTTTTGGGAAATCTAAGTTTCAAGTCTCAAAAACTAAGATTGAAGTATGTGTTCAAGGTCGGAGAGGCTATGGCGGTGTGCATATAAGATTGTGCCATCTGCATACATGTGTATTGAAGCTCCCTTACAAGCTGTAGGAAGATCATTGATGAACAGCGCCCCAGATTGAGGCCCCAAGACAGCGCCTTGCAGGACACCATAGGTGATATTGAAGGGGTTGGAGTTAGAGCCTGAGATGGACACATGTTGGGATCTACCTGATAGGTAGGAATGAAACCAGTTTAACGTATGCTTCCCTATTCCAGAGTGCTGGGGATTGTTAAGCAAGATAACATGATCAACAGTATCAAATGCCTTTGCAAAATCTAGGAATATTGCACCAGTGAGTTGTCCCCGTTCCATTCCACACTGGATTTCATTGCAAACGTTTAGCAGGGTAGTTACGGTAGAGTGTTTGGGGGTGAAAGCCAGATAGGTATTGGCTAGGGAAATTTGTCTTGGTATAGTAGTCGTTTAATTGGAAGTGAACACATTTTTCCATGACTTTGGATAGTTTTGGGAGAAGAGGGATTGGCCTGTAGTTTGAGACAGTGTTTCTGTCCCCAATTTGGAAGATTGGGACAACTCTAGCAGTTTCCCAGGTTTTAGGGATATGTCCTACAGACAGAATAGAGTTGACTATGGAAGCAATTGGTTTGGCGATGGCTGGGGCACCAAGTCTTAGGAACTTAGATTGCAGTTAGTCAGGTCCACACTGGCTGCTTAGTTTTAATTTGAGGAGCACTTGTGTAATCTCCTCTTCAGATACTGGGACAAATTGAAAATTGTGAGCAGTGTTGGGAGAGGGTGGGGCTATAGGGGTGCTCACAGAATGAGATTCATGTTTGTTGTTTGGGATGCGTTTCGCTAATAAGTTAGTGGCACATCCCACAAAGTAATCATTGAATGCATTTGCAATGTCACTGGGGTTTGTCAGAGTAATATCCTCCTTAGTGATAGCACTAAGTTGTTGATGGTTAGAAGGCTGGAATTTATTGGTGATATCCTTCCAGAAATTAGCTGGATGTGATGTATTCTGGAGAAGATTGACACAGTAATATTGTGCTTTTGCATGTCTTGCTTGCCTTGTGCACATGTTCCGCAGGCATCTGTAGTGATTAAGATCCTTGGTAGTGCCAGTTACTTTGTAGCTTTTCCACAAGGCATCCCTGAACTGGTAGAGTGCTATAAGGCCAGTTGTAACCCATGGAAGGTACTCTTGTTCTGCGTAGTGGAGCATGGGTATCACAGAGTTTTAAGAACTCGGATTGGAAATAGTTGAGCGCAGAATTAGGGTTGGGAATTAAGTCGATTCTGTACCACGGGCAGTTGGTAAGGTCAGCCAGAAACTGTTGTGGGTTAACGTTTCTAAATGTTCTAGTGAGGAAAACTTTAGGGCTTGTTTATGGTGGTTTAATTTTCTTTACACAGTATACTATTGCATGTTCACTGAAAATGTCAGGAAGGATGCCAGAGGATTGGATTCTGCTGGGATTTGAGGAGGGAATCCAGTCTAGCAAGGAATGGTTGTGAGATTTCAAGTTTGTCCGTGTGGGTTGGGAAATGAGTTGCGTTAGGTTAAGTGACTTGAGTTGTATCTGGATTTTGTGGTTTTTAGGGTTGAGCCAATTTAAGTTGAGATCCCCAAGAACTAGCAGCTCACTCTTCTCATTCAGAGAGGAAATGGAGCCAAGAAACTGGGTGATATCAGTCAGGGACTGTAGAGTGGCTTTAGTGGGGCAGAAAATGCCAGCAACCAAGATAGGCTTAGAAAAGGGGAGGCAGATTTTGCCAACTAGGATTTCAAAAGAGGGTGGGCTTGGGGGGCAATTTAACATTGTAAATTGTAAGGTGTCTGCAATATAAAAAAACACCCCTCCTCCTCTCTTTGACCTATCTCTCCTAGAAATGGAGTATCCCTGAATGGTGATATTTGCATCAGGGGTTTTAGGGGTTAGCCATGTTTCTGTGAGAACCATGGCTTTGGGTTTATGCATAAGGCACCATGCCCTTAGTTCATCCAGTTTGGGCAGAAGGCTCCGGATGTTTATATGGGCGACAGATAAACCTTTTTGGAATTTGAAGGGGGTATTCTCAGGGGTATGGGACAGAGTTGAAAAGGGAGGGCCTGGGTTAGGTTCAATATCACCTGCTAAAGAGAGTAATAATATGAGTGGAAATGTGTGTTGTTGTTTGCAAGTTTGTGATGTTGCCATTAGAGTGAGCGGTGGTTGGTGATAATGATCAGAACAAAACTGTCAGGGATGCACAATTGCACAGCACATGTATATTTTGTACATGTGAATAAAAAAAAGATTTATAAAAGGAGAATTACAAAATATTTTTAATATCTCAGTATTATTAACTGAGATGATAATAATCAAGAAGTGGCTGTCTGTACCGATTATGAACTAGTCTCCGACATGCTCAGTTTGCTTAATGTACTGTATGTTATTGAACATGGTATTTATTATACAATTTTTTTTTTTTTACTAATTTCTTTAGTTGAATGTGAAGGAAGATATGATTAGAAAGATGAACGAAAAACACAATCAAAATATGAAACTTTTGGAAGACGAGTTGAAAGCCTTTAAAGAGAATGATGACAAATCATATAAAGAGGTAACATCTTTGGAGATGTTGTATTATTTCAACACTTATATTTTCTAGCTATTCTGTCTCCAGTTTTATGTCTTTTATCTGCTCTCTCCTTGGCATATGGGTAATAGATAGATGTTTTTTCAAAGATTTGTTGCTATCATCCTGGGAGCCTAAAACAAACTTTCATGTAATTAACGTTTAATGCTTTTTTAGCTGTTGGAGCTTTAGAACGAAGAATAATGTTGGTCCAAAGTCCGCTATTTTTAAATTGGCACCTTTGTTTCAACAGAATTTATTTACAAATATATCAATATACACGCCTTTTTAATGTTTGTCTCTAATGATCGACTACTGGTTTCTCTGAGGAAGTGGGAAAGCGGCTGTAATTTATCTAAATTTGTTTTGGGTACAAATTTCACATAAATTATAAATTTCAAACAGTGAAATACAATACTTACACATTGGTTTATCATACAAATGCATTACATTAGGGCCACTCGGTATCGTATTCTATTGCGTTAAGCTGAACTGATACAGGTACTGTATGCAGAAGAAGCAGCTCTTTCTTGGACCACAAACTGGAAGATTTTTTACAGAAATTCCACAGCAAAGAAAAGAAGACTACAATTATTTTATAGTCAAATAGTTCTTAAAGTAACCAAAGAAAGTTATTAAATATCATTTTGATATTTGTAAAATATTTTTTTCGTTTCCCTAAAATTGAGAGATAAAGTGTAAAGATACAGACGTAAATAGCTTTTTTTTTGGCTCCTTGTAGGAAGTTTTTCAATGCAAGGTCAAATGGGAGCTTTGGCACACACATATTGCAACTTTGTGTTCAGTGCTTTACAAACAGCAATGCCATCAATCATTTTGACATACTTGTCCTGTTTCAGAGGGTTGATTAAATTGTCCCAGGATGATATAAATAGGTGACTAGCACCTTTTTGCAAATTATAAAAATGAAACACAGTACAGTTTTTTCATTTTTTTTCCTTTCATTTTTAAAGATGAGGTTTAAGTAATAAACCGTCCAGTATTATTTTTGTTATGCGCCTCATTATTTGGCGTTCATGTATATGTTTTACAGGTTACGAAATGCAGGTCATACATTTTATAAATGTAAGAGTTTTAACATTATTCAAAGCTAAAGGTTATGGAATATCCAGTTGCATGGTTACATCATTACAATAAATAGGTTGATTTAATTAATATTTTGTCAACAGTGTGTATGTTTTGCTGGACACCGGGTTCCCCAGTTTATGAGTATTATGTTTGTCTCAAGCTTTTCAAAGTGAATGTGGAGTCAAAAACCCCAAAGTGAGAAATGCAGATCTACTTTCATTCACAAGATTAATTTTGCACATTATTCAAACTAGGTTTTCAGTGCTTGGATTTAAATCACTTACATTAAGACCACAAACCTTTGGAATTAGAAAATTGTAGTTCAGGACTTTGTGGCAATGATCCAAGTTAATTAAAAAATATATATTTTTAAGGTGGTCATGATAGGCAGTTTGGGCCATATTGCCTAAGCGGCAGTATTCCACAAGACAAGTATCCGTCCGCTCCTCCTTCTCTTACCATGCACCCCAAAACTGGAACAACCTACCAGAGACTCTTACATCCACCACCAGTCTAAGTTCTTTGAAATCTAAGGCTGTCTCACATTTTAATCTGGTCTGTAACTGTTTCATACGCCCATAAAATAAATTATCTTTAACTGTGCATGCAATGTCTTGTATATAATGTATACCCTGCTCATTATGTAACTGTATTTGTAAACATGTATTATTTGTCTTAACTCTGTGCCCAGGACATACTTGAAAACGAGAGGTAACTCTCAATGTATTACTTCCTGGTAAAATATTTTATAAATAAATAAATCTGGCGCAGGAAGACACATTGTGGCCTATTCAAGTCCGTAATGGGTCTTCCGGTGGTAGAAGGTGTCTAATGTCAAGGCCTTCATTTTTATAAAATCATATCTGGCGGATGTTACTGCACTCGTTATCAGGCATTTTCGGGGGATTTTCAATACAATTCAATGGAGACTCTAGTTGCCACAGTGCTCGATTTGATAACTGCAACACGCAAATTGATGCCTTAGCACGTAATAGCCTGTGCAATGATGCCTACTACATGGCTAGTGTAGCTAGTTTAGCATGTTTTAGAACACATTTTTAGTTGTGTAACGTTTTATTATTCAGTTAACCAAGTCAAATATAAGTTTGGAAGCATAAATATAAATACATTTACTATTCCTGCCTTTGTTTATTACATTATGGGCACACATAACACTGAGCAATGGAACATCCCATAAAAAGTGCCACCCCACTGAGTTTTTCTGCTTTTTGTTCCAATTACCTTTATTTTCCCTTTTCCTTCCTAATCAAGCACTCAAAATAGTTATGATTGTGATTTTATAAATCCCGTCCTATAACTTAGTACAGATCAGGGCAACTTTGGAGTAACTGCTCTATGCTTTCTATTGTTGGCTATAAGCAACATGCAACGTGATATAAGCAGTATGCACTATACAGTATGTTCTGTCATCTTTGCTATTACACTTTTTTCAGTTACACTTTTTGGCCTGTTGGTTGTGTATTGCTTTTTGTTTTCCAAGCAAGTTTGGTGCAGCAGATCACTGATTCTATATCCTTTTGTTGAAAGATTCTGAAACTGGAGCAGGCAATAATTGAACAGAGAAAGGAAATGAAACAACTTCAACATCTGTACCAAGAGATGCTGGAAAAAAATGGCCGATTAGAGGCAAAAATTGAAACTCATATGATAACAGCTCGGAGTGAACAAGATGTACTTTTAAACGAGGTGAATACTTTTTATCCCATTGGTGACATGTCTTGAATTGTGATTTACAGCTCAACCCCGCCCGTTATAGAGCGATCCGTTACAACGCGGACCCGCTTATAAAGCGATGCAAGCGTGTTTTCCAATTTTTGTATTTATGAATACTTTACAACACAATTATTAATATCGTAAATACTTTATTGTACAATGCATACAATTGTACATTCTTTCTAACGCGATCCGCTTATAACGCGATGCAATTCTTTGGACCCCAAGCACAGCGTTATAAGGGGTTTGAGCTGTATTGCTTTTTGCCCTTTTGTGAATTTGATGTGCAGAAATCTTAGAAATGTTCTCATACCTTATGATGTCGTGACCTTGCAGATCTCTTGCGGGGAAGAAATTATCCATAAAATGAAAATGCAGGAAATTGATCGTGAGGAGAAATTAAATGTAGCCGATAAACAGGTATTTTCCTTTTTTTTAAATTTGTTGTGTTAAAAGTACCCCACAACTGTAATGCCCCTCTATGCAAACTTCTTTTCATACCTAATATGGTGATTTTACCAACTTTTTATTGATGTAAATAAGGCAGGATTTCACTCTCGTGAAAGAGGCTACATTGCAGAAGGACACCCTTGAATATGTGGTTTACACATATCTTTTATTTTAAGCGAATAAAATAACTACATAACCGGTCACAAACTTACCTCACAGATACAGCATCAAAAGACACTACTTCAGGAATTACACCAGAAATACATGGATGTTGAAGATTATGTGAAGGAAAAAGAAGAGGTAATTCAATCACTAATGAAACATCTGGAACACGCAAATGCTGCAGAGCAGGAAGCTAAAATAGAGGTAATGTCTAATATCTTGAAGTCATCGAAAGAGAACTCGTCAAAAGTTGGTACATTTGGGTAGAACCACGGCCAGTGTTAAAGCAGCAGTACAGTTTTTTTTTTTTACAGGATTGAAGCAAGGGGTTTCTGGAGCTGGCCCCCTGTTTCCAGATATACTTGCCTCCATAGGGTATGCTGGTAATTCTGCAGCCAGGGAACTGTGTGCCTAACGAAATGGTGGCATTTAAATGTCCCACGTCATGCGGATCAATAGGAAGACACATGACGGTGCAGCTTCCTATTAGCTCGCGTGATTGGAACATTTGAACTCCACAGAGATACTGGCACAGCTACGGAGGTAAGTATCTCTGGAAGCAAGGGGTCCCCGGAGCTGAAATGAACACTGTTCAGCTCCAGAGACCCCATGCTTCAATCCTGTAATTGTAAAAATGAAACCTGTATTGCTGCTCTAGCTGTATGGATGTATTCATTAATTTGTTGTTTTAACGGGGCGCATATGAGATTTAACATGTGTCATTTGGAACAGTGTTAACATGATAATATATATCAGGGTATAGTTTCGGATACTTTTGTCATAGACGCTGGAAATGATTAATTAGTAATGTTGGCACAGTTTTAAAATATCCCAATATATCAGATGCATGTGATTGTTAGAAAATAGTAGGGTTTAAGTTCCAGTACGTTTTTTTTTTTTCAATTCAGGCAACATTTGTAGGAAGTAAACAAATCAAATCTTCTACTTGGCAATTATTTCACAGACTACTGTACACACACTGTGTATGATATTCTATATATGTTATGTATTTAGGCTTGTATTCCATATTATGACATAGTACTATATGATATAAGTTATCCATAAATGAACTAGACTTGAAAAGTGTTAGTTAAATGTTTTTACACAAATTTTGTTATTGCACTTAGTAAGCATGCATTTTTCATTGAGGATGGCCTGTGATTCCAGGGAATCTGCCCTGTAAGAGGCTGGTTAAGTATAAAAGCAGCGTCACGTTTACAGTAGCTTGAGACGTGTAAATATACATTGTCAATGCCAGAGGCCCAACTGAATCTTTTATATTTCTTTTTTTCTTTAGTCGTCTTTTGTGCTGCAGCAAACGTGTAATTTTAATTTCTAGATGGACTAATCATGCAACATATATAAATATTAAATCACAAAACTGTAGATATGTTCCTTGATGTAAATAAAGTACAGTTTATTTATTAATTTTATCAAAGTTTCGGTCTGATACGTCAATAAAATGATTACATAAACGACACTTTATTTGCATCAAGGAAGGTACAGTACAGGCATACCCCGCATTAACGTACGCAATGGGACCGGAGCATGTATGTAAAGCGAAAATGTACTTAAAGTGAAGCACTACCTTTTCCCACTTATCGATGCATGTACTGTACTGCAATCGTTATATACGTGCATAACTGATGTAAATAACGCATTTGTAACAGGCTTTATAGTCTCCCTGCTTGCGCACAGCTTCGGTAAAGGTAGGGAGCCGGTATTGCTGTTCAGGACGTGATGACATGCGCATGCGTGAGCTGCCGTTTGCCTATTGGGCGATATGTACTTACTCGCGAGTGTACTTAAAGTGAGTGTACTTAAAGCGGGGTATGCCTGTACCTGCTGTTTTATTATTTATTATTTTGTGTTTGCACGACTTCGTTGTGTCTTGCAGCTGCACCCTGACATTATTCTATTTTTGCCAAGAGTGCGCAAGAACAAAAACACCTCATGGTGTAATACATTTTAATCAAGAAAAAAATCACAAAGTAAAAAAAACGCTGTTACAAACTAGTGTATTCTAGTTGCACTTATCTTTATGAGGAGTCGAGCTGTGTCTTCCGCTAGTAGTGATTGGCATATTTCTGGAGCTTCAGGGAAATCCCACACTGGCCAGTAGCGGGTATCATGTACACTGTGTGTGTGTGTATAAATATATATAGCACTGCTTCTCCCAGCCCCCCTAACCCCCCCACCCCCCCGGTGAGATTTACTCTGGCTACAGGTCTGTGTGGTGCTAAATACCTGTGAGGGTCAAGGAGAGATGAGCGTCCGCGATGGTATGTGGAAACAGGACAGGCTTTTGGTGATCCTCAGAGTCTCATTTTGGTGTCGTCAGCGCCTCTAGTCGTAGTAGGCATCCAGGGTTCCTGGAGACAATCCCCACCACGACAGATAGCTCTCATACTCCTACCCAATAGACTGTTACTTAGGCAGGAGTATATAAAAAGGGATCTTTATTCAGGTAGCCACTGCAGGATGTCATTACAGCGTATGCCTTGTAGTTTAGAATGGATCTCAGATCTCTGGAGGGTACTGGCCTTCTGATAATCTTGAGGCCTGGAGCTCTACTAAGATCTTGGGCTGCAAACAGCCCCAGGAGGGACTGCAGGCATGTCTCTACCCCAGAAGGGGCAGAGCTGAACTCTTCTATCTTCCCCGGCTGGGAAGGACTCTCTCTATAATTTGGAGTGCTTCCTCCCTAATGCAGAAAGGGGAGGGCACAAGGTCTGCACCATGATTGGCTGCACACAGACCCAGTGTCACCTTCACTCCTGCCACTCAGGGAGGCTGCATGAGGGGGGGGGGGTCTAAACCCCACATGGCAGCCTGTCACTGTCTGTAGATATCAGACCTTATGTGACAGGAAGACAGAAAGATAGTCTGGACCAGCCATGGCTATACATATAGATAGATAGATAGATAGATAGATAGATAGATAGATAGATAGATAGATAGATATACATACACATGCGTTTGTATAACATTCAATAGGAAATGTTGTTAAATAGTTCTACCGATGTCTGAAATAAACAGCAGAATGTTTATTGGCTATAACAAATGTAAAGTTCTTAGCTCACAAGTCCACACGGTTCTTTGTAAAACTGAAAATGAACTTAAATGCATCACATGTAATACCCTGGCTACCTTCCATCTAGCTGAACTTGTCCAAAGGGGTTGGAGCAAAAGGTGACAAAATATTATACAAAATTAATTACTTATATTACATTCCAAGCTGCGGCTTTTCTTTTGCCCTTGAAAACATTAAATCGTTGTGAAATAATTTTAGCTCCTGTGGTTAGCGTGCAGCATGAGATAGAGTACTATAGGGCCGCAGCCTGGAGCATGTGTCACTCACAGTCTTTTAAACACCTTTGTTGCCAACCGCAGAACCCCTCTGGCAGCAAAGTGGTTCAACAAAGTCCTGCAATACCATGTACCTTGACACAATATTATAGGCTGAATGTATGAATTGCTCTTAATTTGTTATGTTAACTGAACTGGTGACACACGCGTCTACATTATAATAAGAGGACACAAAGGAATAATAAATGATTTCATAATGGAAATGAGAGACTTAGCTGAGTATTTCAATTTGAATATGTTGATTGTAAAATCTAAAAATAAATATCAAGTGCTTAATTTCTGCAGGAATAGCTACAAATGGAGCACACAAGTGTTATAAAAAATGAATCATTAGCTGCTTTACATTAAATACAAAATATTGTATGCAATCATATGGACAAATTTGACTGTGTCTTCGGTATAAGTCAAGTGTAAAGCGTGAGCACTATAAATACTAGCTCTTTTCCGGTGTGAAATATAGAAGTGTACTGATTTGTGACATTTGTTTTTATACAATAAGATCTCTGCATTCATTTATATAAGTATATTAAGCTTTCGTATGAAATTATTTTTTCATTTTCAAAGCAGTACGTTAAAAATAGCATTTAGGACAAATTATTGTCCTGTTGCTATTAAATATTTATTATATTTAAATTAGCACATTTTTTCTATTCATATGTAAATGTGCCTACATTTTGGAACTATACTGTATGTGCTTTCATTTACTGACACAAATCGCTTATAGAGTCAACATTATCCTGTTTATTTAGTATCTCATTCAGGAGTACAGATTTCATAAAAGACGTGCAAAAAGGTCTCTTTTAAACGCTCTGCTCTGCACCGAAGGTGATAAAATACTGTTACAGTATACCCCATAGTCTTTAAGGATGAATTTTTAGGAGATTTTATCAACCTCATCAGCGTCCTCTGGTCAGATTCAGGACACACAGGCCACTACTAGTGTGGAACAGGTTATCCACACATAATTTTGTTGCTAGTACCACTCAAATAAACTAGCTATCCATACCAGTATACTGTAACTACTAGTGAGGGAAGGGCCAGGGACCAGTTCAAAGATCCATTCCTCAGCAATGCATGCATACAGTAATTGGATATGTACTATAACAGGCTTTAACGCTTCTGTTTCAAGATCCTGAGGAGGTGGAGCAAGAAGGGATGGCTGAGGGAGGGGTTGAGGCAGAGATGGAAGAGGTAGATGCTGCTGCTGCTGCTGCTGCTGTTGATGAGTGTTGTGTTAGTTGTGTTTTTGGTACACAACCTGCATAAGCAAGGGTGGGAAGTGACTGATGATATTAGTAAAGTACGAGCTAATGATATAATTTTTGGTGCTACAACAACTGTTAATGGAGTTGGAGGTAACAGCATTGCAGGTGATGATAATATTCAAACACTCTGTGAAGCAGCAGGCAGCATTGGCGACCACTATAAGTGCTCCTATTTTTAGCAGTAGACTGAAAAGCTAAATTGACTATCTTATATCTTATATATTCTATATTCAAAGTAAAACAAGACCACTACCACTAATACCCTTTTTGTCCACTTCAGAAAGAGCACACAAAAACCTGAAGTTCGTCACCTCCCGCCCCCCTGCATTTTGTCTGGGAGTGTTTGTTTGCAGTTCAGCTGATATCACCTTACCTCAGGACTCTTGTTAGATGTTAGAGCTGCTCTGTTACAATTTGAAGCACACCAACCTTCTCATCTCCCTGTAGCCTATGTTTCTACTTAAAAAAACAGAGTATAAGTGCGCTACTACAATTTAAACACTCTTACACACCACCCCAGTGAAAGTGATGTGATCAAGGTGATAATGTAATTAAAATACTTAGTGAAAATCACGAGAGCGTCTGCAGCTGTAGAGCGGGGGTGGCTCAGACACCCCCCGAGCTAGTACAGAAAAAACACAAAAAAACAGCGCACAACGCTCATAGTGTATTAAAAATATATAATGTGAGGCACAATAAACGGTACGTAAACTGCGTACATCAAGGATGAATTAATGAAGCATTTCAAGGGACAAATTACCCAAGCACCAACCAGCCGAATCGCCTCTACTTAGATGTCATCTGGTATATCATGGGGTCTCCGCATGAGGGGTTCCACATCTGCCACAGGGCGTTCCAGCCCGATCGATCTGTGGCTCAGTCACCAGTGGCGCCAAATGGGTAAATGGTGGGTAGGTCCCAGGTAAGCAATAACCCTCTTAGTCCTTCATAAAGGAGGATAGTAGCACAAAGTCAGTTCCACTGCGCTGGATCCGAGCTGTACTGTATGCTGCCGCTACTCCGTCCACCTCGGATGACGTCACTCGGTCGCGCGGTCCAACACCAAGATATCACAGTAATAGCTACTTCAGAGGGGTACTGCACGGGCAGATGTGGCATGTTTTCGCCGTTTTGGGCGCCACGGGCGCTTTCAATGTTAAGCTCCATTAGCGCTGTCTGGTCAATGCGGCTGACGCGCGGCAAAGTCCGTGACAAACGGAAAACATCCCCAAATTTTTTCAGGGATGTAGGAGGATAAAAGGGGCCGCAACAGTATATGTTAATGTTTTTTGTGCTCCAACCCTATGGTACTGTGCTGCGGAATATGTTGGCGTGTTATAAATAAATAATGATAACTCCAAGCTTGTAGAGGAAGCATACTTGCTGTCTAACCAGTTGCATCTGATGGAGAGCTTTGTGGGTTACTGAGACCGATCTGAAGAGGCCACAGTCCTGGTCTGCAGTTACAATTTTTACTTGACTCAAGTTGTTCCACTAGGAGCTTTGTTAGCATGAACATGAGGCCAATGATAATGCTGAATTTGTGAGGCTGGTCGATGCTATGCTCAATTGCCTAAGGCCAAGTCCATAGTGCAGGTGTGCACGACAGAGCGCATGGCGTTACGTGTGCCTTTTGTCCAATCTGTTGACTTAAGACCACTCGCGACGGTGGGCGTCCATAGAAGTGCCATTCCTTGTTTGCGCCGCGTGCAGTCACGATCATTATGGACGAGGCCTAATAAACTATCCCATTGTAGTATCAAATAAACCAAACAGTCCCTTAAACCCTCCTGCTTCTGGTCACCCCGAATAAAGAGCAAATGCAGTAGTTGACATTGACATGTATATTTATAATCTCCCCGTTGAACCTAATTTTCCATACCTCCCGTTTGGCAAAAGTCTGCATGATGCCGTTTCAATCACTGTCTGGCGAAATTCCACCTAAACTGAACATGTATACAAATTTAGCATTGTCATTCGCCCTTTTTGTCTTTGCAAAATATTTTTCTAGACTTTGTAATAATTATTTTTGACCAATACACCTGGACAGTGTCGCAGATCTCTATTCAGTAGTAACAGTAGGTCAAAAGCAAGGGAACGTTATCTTTTTGCTACCAAGATAGGCTTTGCCCCAGATTGGCTTTACTACCAATAGGAGGCACAATAAATCATTCCATTGGTTGTTGGAAAGTGGCAGTTGACCCTGCAGTAACTTTTTTTTTATTTCCAAGGTCTTCATATCAAATTTTCTGTTGGTGCTGAGTAATAGTAACAGGTGGCAAAGCTTCTCTGAATGATCCAAACTAATTTATTAATCATTTTTTTTTCAACTTTCCAGGTGAATGACTGCGGGGAAACCATCAGGCATTTACATTTGGAACTAGCTTCACTGCAGACTGCTGAAGATTCAGCAAGGAAAACAACCATTGTTAAGGATCATATTAGCAGTAAGCTGTATGAAGAATGTGAGAAACTAAAGCGTATTCTTGGTGAAATGCAGTTCAAGGTATGTTTAATTAACCAAAGCTGACAGTAAAAGAACAAATGCAAGGACATAGATAATGGATTAAGTGTAATATTGTATGACCGAAAAGCAGTTTTCCCTTTTTTTTGTTCTAGTGCACTAAAGCTTTATGTACTTGGCGTGCCAGTAAGATTCTTTTGAAGAGCGTAACATAGCAGTTATGTAAAACAATGTCATTTGTAAAAATGTTTATAGTCTTTCAACCTTGGAAGGTGCTTTTAGGATGTCTGCAATACATACAGTAGAAGACCCTCTGATCCCATTCCAATGAATGGGTCCCAATTAGTCCACACAAATGTTGTCTTTGGTCTTGGCCATCATTGTGGCATTTAAACCTGAATTACCCTTCCAGGTACCCAGTGCCATTCTGGACATGTCCCCGACATTCTCTTCCCCACCCCACACTGACAACAGAGGTTTAATTGTGACTCAGCCAGCAAGGTTTACTCCTATTTTTCCATGTACATTATTTGGAATTCAGCTACCGTATCTACCATTTTCTGTCTTTAATATATATACTTTGCTGGGCCTTCTTCCATCCTAAATGATTTGGTTTGGTGCTTCTGCCTTTCCCTACATTTTAAGCAATTTTTAAAACTCACTGCAAAATATCATGTCAAAATCTCCTGATCTAATAACAAAGAACTCACCATCTTAAAAAAAAGGGTATCTGCTCCTGGGACGTATACGTTTTTGATATTTTCAGTACAGATGCTCAGAGAAAACCCCCTACAACTTGTTAGAGTAGTAAATGCAAGCGAGAATATTACTGCAGACTTTTCCTCCCAGTTGAATACAACTTGGATGAGAAGATGAATAGTTCAAGAGAGAAAAAACGACTGCACAATATGTTAAGAATAAACTTCAGTTATATTGTCAGAAGAAAAATTACATGCTGGAGACTGTCAACAAGACTGACTTTTCGGACCCCAGGCTGAACTGTCACCTCTCTTATCAACAAGTGCAATGAGTATTTCTTTTACAATTTGATTTAAGTTTATTCTTAACACCGTGTGCAGTAATTTTCACCTGGAGCTATTCAGTTTCTGCTTTCTCCACCAACTTGTTTTCTGGCATTGGATCATTGATTCGGAAAGTTCCCCTGTTATTTACTTTTCCACAAATTTCATATTGTCTTCTAGTTATTAGTGGGTTGTTATTAATTCTGATTGGATAACTCTTTTCTGAGGATGTTTTTAACTGGCTGTATGGTAATTATCATCTATGCATGTTATTGACTGTCACGTACGGCACACCTGTGAGCACGTAACCTACATACCGGTGTCACGGTAGACCAGGACTCTAACACCATTTATATTTAAGGGATCAGTCAAAAGTCAAAACAAGGCAGTGTAATAAAATTAGGTTTATTTGGAGAAGACCTCGGAGACACACAGAAATACAAAATACAAAAATATACATACTTACTGGGGTCTGGGGAATGTGATCTACCTTTCCAAAGTGCAGGGCACCCGCTTGCATGGGCTTACCCCGAACAGAACCTTGTTCTGTACATCTTGGACCGAAATCCAGCAGAAAATTCTGACTGGGACCTAGTCCTGAATCCACTCGAACTAATTCCGATAGAAAATCCTGACCTCGACCGCTAGTTCAATTTTGAGAACTTTGCCGCAAAAGAGAATACATAGTTTCTGCGAGGCAAACTTTTCAGGCTTGAAAATGAAGCCGGTCGCTCTGTTATTTCGAACAGAGCAACTTTGAAAAGCCTGCCGTAGCTTTATCGTGTCCTGATTGGTTGCGCTACTCTCTCTCCTGGTCAGCACCTTTCATACACTCCGCTTAGCTATTCCCAGAACGGAGGGGGGAAGGAGCAGCCAATTAGAGAAGGGAAATCCCTTCTCATCAGCCAAAAGAAAGAGGTGCTCGACGCTCGGCTGGCGTCAGGCTGACGTCAGGCGAGTAGGGGTGCAACAGAGGCTCGTAAGCCAGGTGAGCGGGAAATATGATTTTGGCCAAGAGGATCAGACTATATGGCTGCATCCTCTCTGGCTAACTCATTGCCTCCTGCCGGGCCACCTCCACCAGGTTTGGCACTGACAAAAGGGTGTCCCTTTGTGGTCCGGACCTGGCCATTCTCCTTTTCTCACTCACCAATTGCTTTCACACCTCTGGACATCCTCTACCCTTTGAACTATGGACCCTATGTAGACTTGCTGGTGCCTTAGCTGGTCGTCCGGGCAAGCTACATAGAGCCTTAGAATAAATGTATAAAACATTGAAACACATATTTTAATACATGGGGGACCATGGGGATACTCATGACTGTGCAGGATATATGACTGGGATATCGGGACTCGAAAAGCAGGAGTCTGGGGGGGATAGGGCTGCCCCGGTGTAATTCTACTCGCATACCGGCAAATCATGCCTGCACGTCGGGTAAAATGAAGGTATTACCGGTAGCCTTGGTTCCCGAACTCTTGCAAACAAAAGAATTGCATTCTTACCCAATGTTTTACCAGGAAGTAATACATTGAGAGTTTCCTCTCGCTTTCAAGTATGTCCTCGGCACATAGTTATAAAAAAGACATGGTTACATTAAAAGAACAGGGTTACTGTATACAGTGAATAGAAATACAAATCCCTATACAGTACATTACCATATGTCATAGGTTTTCTCCCAGAGAGGTCACTGGCGTAGTAATTATGGGAAATCATGTGTTTGGTCCAAAATACATCTCTGTCGAAATCTCATTTTCAGAATCTGTGCTAAGACTTTAGTATTCTTTTCCCCCATTGAAACAACATAAGCCAACCCATGTTGTAAATGAGCTGCGAGATTGACGGTTTTATGACAGAGTACAAAAAAAAAATCAAATTTATTTGAGGCTGATAGTGTCATGTCTGCTTATTGTTTATGATCTTCTAAACAACATGTGTCACTTTTAGTGGGCTGTCCATGACAGGCCCCCCCAATTAAGTCCTCTTTGAAGACCAGCATAGACCCATGAAAAGTCCTGACCTGTTAAAAACCCAATATACTGTATTTTTAAACTCAAACTGCAGCTCATTTACCCCTGAGTCACTAGATTGACCAACATACCCAATATCTCATGATATCATGACACTGACATTGGTATAAAATCTTTTTACTCACTGCTGTCTCGCAAAAGGAAGGCTAGCCTAAGTCGATATTAGAAGCTTTGTTTAGATTTGAGATATCTAATGTATCATTTTTTCTCTCCTATAGTACAGTATGTGGAGTTTTTAGTATCAACAAGAATGATGGAAACATGACATTTATATTTTATTTAGGATTTAAAAGACTTAAGTACCATTTCAGGCAGCTTTATTTGTTTTTTTAATACTGGAAAACAAGAGAAACCATCCTCTTGAAAATCTGTGTTCATATATTCTACAATTGTTTCCAGGAAACTGAAGCTGGAGGGTCATACCAAGGAGTAATGAGTGTGTAGATGTTGCATAAACTTTATTTTGTGTATGTTGAAGCACGAGATCAGGAGACAGCACTCTGGTAGGTTTGATCACAAGTTTTTGTATTGAAAAAGACACATAAACCACAGGTTTATGTGTCTTTTTCAATACAAAAACTTGTGATCAAACCTACCAGAGTGCCTTCTCCTGATCTCGTGCTTCAAACGGTATCGTATGGTTTATGTATATATATATATATTCATACACACACACACACAGCTCAACCCCGTTATAACGAGATCCGTTACAACACGAATCCACTTATAAGTAGTAATGTAATGTGTATTTTTTATACACCCCCGCGTCCGCCCCGCTGTCAGCCAATGGGAGAGTGCTAGCCGGCGGCCTATGAGAGCGCGTGTTGTCACAAACATACAATTTTTGACTATATATATATATATATATATATATATATATATATATATATATATATATATATATATATATATATATATATATACACACATAGTCCATAGCATAACAGTGTTGCACACTAGCCTTCTCAAAATGCTGATGCTTGTCCCATAAAGCAGATAATAAACTTGTATAGTTACCAGACTAGCCAGAACTGGTCCGGTGGTCCAGTGACAGAGAGACAGCACACAGTGGTATTGAAAAAAAACTGAATTAAAGATAACGCAGGACACCAAAACCAACGTTTCGGTCCTCAACTGGGACCTTCCTCAGGGTAGTGCACATATATATATATATATACACATATATATCTACATATACACACAGACACTCCACTGAAGGTAGCTTCCTGTCTGGGTGCAAACTGCTGGGATCTTTCTGCCTTAAGTTTTGTCTTCGACAAGTGAAATGTATGCTTGATCGGGTTGAGATCAGGTGATTGACTCAGCCATTGCAGAATATTCCACTTCTTTGCCTTAAACTCCTGGGTTGCTTTCGCAGTATGTTTTGGGTCATTGTCCATCCGTAAAGTGAAGCGCCGTCCAATCAACTTCGCTGAATTTAGCTGAATCTGAGCAGACAATATTTCCCTATACACTTCAGAATTCATCCGGCTGCTTCTGTCTTCTGTCACATCATCAATAAACACTAGTGACCCAGTGCCATTGTAAGCCATGCATGTCCTTGCCATCACACTGCCTCCACCGTGTTTTACAGATGATGTGATATGCTTCGGATCATGAGCCGTTCCAAGCCTTCTCCATACTTTTTTCTTCCCATCATTCTGGTACAGGTTGATCTTAGTTTCATCTGTCCAAAGAATGCTGTTCAATAACTGGGCTGGCTTTTTTAGATATTGTTTGGCAAAGTCTAATCTGGCCTTTCTATTCTTGAGGCTTATGAATGGTTTGTACCTTGTGGCGAACCCTCTGTATTTGCTCTTGTGAAATCTTCTCTTTATGGTATACTTGGATAATGATTTGCCTACCTCCTGGAGAGTGTTCTTCACTTGGCTGTATGTTGTGAAGGGTTTTTTTTTTTTTTTACCATGGAAAGGATCCTACGATCATCCACCACTGTTGTCTTCCATGGACGTCCAGGCCTTTTTGTGTTGCAGAGCTCACCAGTGCGTTCTTTTTTTTCTCAGAATGTACCAAACTGTTGATTTGGCCCCTCCTAATGTTCCTGCTATTTCTCTGATGGATTTTCTTTTTTTTTGCAGCCTAAGGATGCCCTGTTTGACTTGCATTGAGAGCTCCTTTGACTGCATGTTTTGGGTTCACAGCAACAGCTTCCAAATGCGAATGCCACACCTGGAATCAACTCCAGACCTTTTACCTGCTTAATTGATGCTGAAATAACGAAGGAATAGCCCACACCTGTCCATGAAACAGGTTTTGAGTCAATTGTCCAATTACTTTTGGTCCCTAGAAAAAGAGGGGGCCACATATTAAAGAGATGTAATTCCTAAACCCTTCATCCAATTTGGATGTGATTACCCTCAAATTTAAGCTGATAGACTGCCCATATTCATTATTTAACTGTAACTTTAATTTATTTTGGTACACAGCCGAAATAACAAAACTTGTATCAGTGTCCAATTATTTCCGGACCTAACTGTATTTATATCAATCATCCACCCTTGTCAATCCACTGAAGGCCTCTCCAATGCTCCTCCCACCTTACTTTTGGTCATCACTTAGTCTTTTTAATTCCTTTGGAATGCAGTCAAGAACCATCTTTGTATTTTCTTCTTGTGATATGTTCGGCCCACTGTAATTTTACTTTTTTACCCTTGTGATGATGTTGCAGATGCTTGTTTGCTTCTAAACCCATTAATTCTTATGCCCTTATCACCTGGTAATACCTAGCATACATCGTTTATAACTTCTTTGCGTTGTCTGAAGCTTCTGAATTATCTTCAGATTTATTGTCAATGTTTCACATCCATAAGTGAGCACATGCAGAATATGCTGGTTGAACACTTTACTCTAGAGGCACAGTGGAAGGATCCCTTGAAAAATTGTCTTGTTTCTTCCATGCACACCACACCATATTCATTCTCCCATTAAGTTAATTGAAAAAGTTCCCATCCATTGATATTTTCTGCCCAAGATAGACATAGTATTCAACTTCTAGTTCTGTTCAATTTATTTTGATCTTGTTTCAAATTATCATATTATCCACACTCAAGTCCCCACTAAATATAAGAAAAACAAAGATTAAAACACGCTCTTGTAAATGCGTCTCAGCGGGACGAGTGAGTGGTAATAAGATGTGACCATGATAGTATTCTCTCTCCCCTTGATGTCATTAGCATTAGACATCGCTGAGTGTGGATAATATGTTTCCTGCACCCTGTGAATTGATGTCCTCGCTGTTGCCAAAGTTCTTAGCCATATTGATTTAGTTTAAACTAGCATTCGTCAACCAGGTTGGGTTTTTAAGTGAATTGAAATAAATGTTCACAATATATAATAAGGCGGATGCTATGACTATCCTTAGGGTGTCTATGTGTCCATATCAGTGCCAAAATGCATGATGGGAAGGGAGAAAAGTGGGGAAAGGAAGGGAAAAAGAGGGAAAGGTAGTGACAATAAAAATGCCTAATGGCACACAGCTTGATAGAGTAAAGGGGGGCAACGTTTCGGGGCAAGGTGCCTCTTCCTCAGGCCCGTTCCCACAGATCCCCAAAAAAGGAACCTGTGGTTCATGGCCCAGGGGAATGAAGCACAGCCATGCTGATTGTCTGGCTTCAGTCCCTTTCATGACGTCACATTAAAAAAAAAAGGGGGGGGCACATGGTTTTCACAGCCAATCAGATGGCGTGTGAACCATTTGCCACCCAAATATAACGTCACAGGCCATATTTAAGGCCGTAACATCTCATTTTAGCTCAAGAAGCCATCGGGTCAACATTGTGAATTTAACATGGGGTTATTGGATTAATAGATGAAGATAAAGACAGAAGCTAAAGAAAAACAAGAAATAATCACATATGAAGAAAGAAGATTATGGAAGATTAAAGAGAGAAGAATTTTGTTACCTGTCCTTGATCTTAACGTGGATGGTGTTGGATCGGTTTCGTGACGTCACGGTACGAGAGCTTGCTGATTCCCAGGATTCGGAGGACCAATGCTTCTAAAGGTAAGATAAATATTGAATGTATAATTAAAAACCGCTATAGTAATCAAGGGGTTAACCCCCGTCCCACGCTAGCCACCCGTGAGGCCTAACCACCCACCTCGGACCTACTATACCCACCCTATACCCATTGTTTGGCACAGTGGCCTATCATACCCATATAATATGGGCATGATTGGCCACTATGTCACTCAATGGTCAACCTAATAAAAATAATTAAAGCCAAAAATACACAATAATCACATAAATACAGAAGCACCTAAACACCCCAACAATAAAAGAACAAAATAGCCTAATAGAAAACATGACAAATAATTATCTATCACCAAAATACTAAAATTATTACAATTATGTTATTCCAAAACAATACAATTAAATAAACAACTATCCAAGCAAACTATTAAACAAATAAAAGATTTTATATTAAACCATGTGAGTCAAGTTTTGGAAAGTATATGACATCATTCAAAGGGAGTGATGTCACATCCTTTCCAAAACGTGACTCTGTCACATGGTTTCATACAACGGGATATACATCTCACAATCTGATTGGTTGAAATAACATGTGACGGTAGCCATCTTGGTTTTGGTGACGTCATCATAAAGGGAAAAGAAGCACAGTCATTCTGATTGTCTGGCTTCACTCCCTTTACATGACGTTACACCTTTAAAAAAAAAAAAATAGTCACATGGTTATCCAAGTCAATCAGATGGCGTTTTAACAATTTCTCACTCAAATGTGACGTCACAGGTCGTATAAAAGCCTGTGCAGTCTCATTTGAAGGCAAGAAGCTGAGGAGTGAAAATCTCCTCCCCCTTTGGATTACAATGGGCGTTACAGATGAAGATGGATGAAGATGAAGATACAGATGAAGAAGAAGAAGAAAGAAGACCCCAATTGGATTACAATGAACAGATGAAGAAAAGAAAGAACAAAGGGACTTTGGACTTTACCTGAGGGCCTTGGCTGTTGTGGATCCTGAATTTGTTCGAGAGCTTCCTGAGACCCCGGGATCCAGAGTGTGAAGACCTCTAAAAGGTAAGAAAAAACATTGAGTGTATGTTATTTTGATTTTGCAGGTTTTTTCATTGTATTTTTTAATTTTTATTTTTTTAATTGCCCATTGATTGCCAATGTATTTATGTATGTCCCTTTAGGGCTATACCTACAGTGACGAGCAATGCATTTTATTTCTTGTAAATGTATTTTGGTACTTTCCTTATAATTATTTATGCTATTTATTTTGTGTTTTGATTTTTAATTATGTGATTTTTTTGTTGTGTTTTCATCTGTTTATTTCTGTAATTTTTTTGGTGTTGCTTTTTAATTGTGGTTTATTTTTGGTCTTTAGCTTTTTAATAATAGTGTTTATTTGGAGTTTTCTTTTATTTATTTATTGCTAGGTTTTTTTTGGTGTTTTAATTTTTTATTCTGGTGTTTATTTGGTATTTGCTTTATTGATTGCTGGTAACTTTGTTGTGTTTACTTGTTTATTGTTGTTTATTTGGTGATTGTTTTGATTCAATTGAATATTTTTGGTGGTTGTTTTTTTTTTAGGTTTACCATTGGCTGTGATTGTGGTAAATCATGCCCATATTATATGGCCATGATGTACCACTGTGCCAATTAATTGGTTTATTGGCATTTGCAATGTATTTTTTTTTTTATGTAATGTGTTTTATTTTGGGCCTGTTTTTTTTTTAGCTTCCCCATTTATTGCTATAGTGTTAAAGCATGCCCATATTTATAGGGTGAGACGACAAGCAGAGGAGAGGTTGCTGTGCACTGATATTGTTATGGATTGCCCAAGACTTTTTGGATTTCACTGGTTCGGTGACTTGCTGTGGACGGCCACCACGAGGTTCTATTGAAGAGGTTCCATTGGACTGTTCACCACTACATGACCCAGGGTGGTCCCACTTCCAACAACTGCACTCTGTTTGTGAGTTTTACTGTTTTTAATACTGTGTCCTCTCCTCTATTTTTTGGGAGCTTCCTGTCTACCCTGCTGCTGATGATCTACAAACCTGAGTTAGTTCCTCATAATAACCGAAACTCGCACTAAATGTGAGTAAGGCCTCGTCCATGGTGGTGCTGAGCAGGCGCGCGCGCTCACGCTGGACACGTTGCTACCCAGAAGCGGCACCCATCGCAGGACAGTATTCATTTTTATTTTTTTGGCTTCATTATTTATTTATTAACTACAGTATTTGCGCTCAAATCCCCGTTCTTACAGGATTGGTACGGCAGGCCAGCGGGGACCATCTGGATCCCCCCAGACACCCTAGCACAAGCGGGGACCACCCGAGGTCCGCCGGGTACCCTAGGGCCCCCGGACACCCTCTTAGACAACCTGGAGGCCCCAAGACACCCACGGGGGGCACCCGATGACCCCATGACAACCACAGGGACCACCTGAGGACCCCCAGACACCCGAAGGGACCACCAGAGGACACCCGTGGGGCCCCCAGACACAGTCAGGGACCACCTGGAGACCCCTGCCGGCCTCTCGTATCAATGCTGTGCAGGAAAAGAACAAAACATGCTTTTGTGCATGTCTCAATCTGTTTAGCGCCAGCCTTTAGCTGGTGAAAAAATCTCGCGAGTTTTTTTACTACGATAAACTTATCACTGCTTTATGAATAGCAGTTACTGGCAAAAAACGGCGGGTTTGCCATTTTGGGGCCTATCGGACGACTTTTTCGTTTGACTGTTATGGGGCGATAAAAAGCCATTATAATAGGATACTGCACTGTTATCACTGCTTTGTGAATAGCAGAGCACGCAGTATCACGCTATAAAGGCATTTATCGCCCGCTAAACCACTTATCACTGCTTTGTGAATAGGCCCCTATATATACTAAGACCTTTAGATGATTGCATCTATTTGAGAAGGTTCCTTATTTAACTTGATGTCTAGGTATATCAGTATTATATACTGTTGCAGGGTACATGCAACCACACACGCGGGTTCTCTTGATAAGGCTTCTTTATTGAGCCTTCAAAATATACAGCACACAAAAACAAAATAGCTTCTCTTCAGCATAAAAAAACAAAATAGCTTCTCCAGCAGACAAAAACAAAATAGGTTCTCTTCAGCATAGAAAACAAGGCAGCTTCTCTTCAGCATGCAGGACACTGACAGTTCATACACATGTACTTTGAAAAACAGACCTTATAGCAGTAATGTCTTCAGTATTTCAGTCCTGTCTCCTGACCAGCTAGCTTGCATGTGTGTATAGCCTGGGGGGTTTTAAAACACCTGATTATGCAGCTGGGGTCAGACTAATTAAGCAGCCCTTCTCAACTGAAACTTAACCTCGTCACTGCTGCACTGCAAGCCTAAACATAGGTTTGTTAGGTATATGGCTGGTTAAGTTCATTCACCCTGTCACATATACCTTTATGAACACATTGATACGATTGTCAAGTGTTTGTCCTATGCTCTTTGACTTCCCGGTCTTTGGCAGTACAAGATAATGTTATTCTGATTTGGTGGACCTTTACACCATCTTGATTCAGAGGGGAGGAAGACTTATGTTGCATGGTATGAAGGGAAGTACCACTGGTTCCTTTTTTGGGGATCTGTGGGAACGGGCCTGAGGAAGGGGCACTCCACCCCGAAACGTTGCCCCCCTTTACTGTATCACATTTGCTCTATCCAACTGTTTGCCATTAAGCATATGTATTGTCACTACCTTACCCCCTTTCCCCCTTATTTTTCCCTTCTTTTCCCCACTCCCCTCCCTTCCGATCACGCCATTTTGGCGCTTGATTGTATGCATAGACACCCCTAAGGATAGTCGTAGCATCCGCAATATTATATATTGTGCACGTTTATTTCAATACAAATTACCTTTCTGGCATATTCCATTGTTGTCTTGTTATATTTTCATTGTGTGCTGGAAACATCACCTATGTTTGTACTATAGTTTTGGGAGGGCCAAGGGTCCCTCCTGCCATTCCCGTGCACCAGACTGTATATATATTTACTTTATTTGGGAGTGCTGCAGGTAACATCATACTTTAGTATTGTACTATTAATTCTATCTGCCAAGCACTCTCAGCAGTGTTATACACAGCCAATATATTCCTGACCAAGGAACCACTGCACAACTATTGAGTCACATTCAGCTATACAACAGGCTGATACTGTGACACTGGTGATTTGGTAGATGGTGCTTCACCAGTAAGTGCTCTATTGTATAAGAACAATATATTCAGAGTATAGTTCCAATGTCCATAATAACTGTATAATAACAGAGATCACCCAAGGGAGATTAAGGGACCTAGTGGTGCCCACCTGGCTACCACAGAGATTGGTCACCTGGTAAGTAATTACCTACCCCATAGGGTTTAGATCAATAAAACAGCAGGCACTGAAAAGGTAAATACAGAGGGGCTGTTGCCCTTTACTGATGCAGCGGCCGTTATTCGAACACTTCACGCGTCATGTACATTGGAATCCCAATTTGAAATCGCAGGATGAATTCCAGCCTTCCCGCACTAAGATGCGAGCGCGGCAAGTGCAGAAACACGAATTTTAGTGTTCTGGCTTTTAAAAACATGAAATTGACACAGTAGCACAGTAGCACAGTACTGTACACATTACAATTCATCCATTTTATTGCAAACGAAGAAACAGAATCCATGAAATTCAAACAAAACATCCGCGATAAGCGCGGGTGCCTGGGTCGATTGGCCGCGTTCATGCTGCGTGGGGAACAGCAGAGAACTCAAAATCGGCGCCATGATGTGTTCAAATAACGGCCGCTGCATCAGTACCTGCCAGTGAAATCCAGACAGGAAAAAACTCTGCAGCGTGCAATCCTCAATGGTAGATATCAGGATATGTAGAAGGAAAGTAGCACAGCTTCCGCATCAGTGGATCAAAAATAGATAGGGCAACTCCAGATGTAGTAAAATTGTGTTTATTATCAGCTTAGCAATGAAGGTGTAGGAAACACACCTACATGTTTCATCCAACAGCACTTTATCAAGGGTGTTTCTCCAAGGGGTATATACCTCTATCTGTATATGCGAGCACATCTACAAGCTGCTGGATCCAGCGGGACTTTGTTTATACTTTTTGCCTACTCTGTTGCCGAGGACTTTTGGCGCACTCAATGATGTAGGTCTGGTGACGTAGACCAGGTGACAAGAGGAGTCTGTGCGAGACTCAGTACTGAAGCAAGGGAGTAATGCTGATCCCTGACAAACAGACCAGAGGGAAATTAACCCAAACAGCGGTTGAGCTGTATAACGAACGTATGATCGGGACTTTCCTTCTGGAATCCGGATCGTGTCTGGAGGCTGAGACGGTACTCGGGTTTTGACGGGCCCCCCTGATTACCAGCAGATGCTGAATCTTGCTGCAGTTCGTGTGCACGCTGACTCCAGTTGGTAACATGTGCCAAAATTCATGTATTGCCTAAACAACTTTACTATTTTTTATGTGCATTTATCACCACCTTCACTTTATTTCAATATATTTAATTGATTTCACTATGAGTTGTGCTCAGTTTGTTCTTCTCTTTGTATACTAGCTTCGTCGGGTGCTGAGCCACCTGAAATAACACAGCAGCAGACTCTAATTTCATTATTAAGGTTTTATTCTTATCTTACATCACTATTCACATTATGGTTTTATATATAGTATTCACTGTTAGAACACTGTATTTTCACATTATAGGTTACAGTGAGTAATCACATTATTCAATGGTTGGTTGAAGGATATTTTTTATTCACATTAATTATAATTAGTAGCGCAGATTGTTTCACGGTTTACTTCTGTCAGTAGATAAAGATAACTTGATCAAACAAATTACACAAAAACGTATCCACAAATGATTCAACATTCAATATCCATGTGTGAAAAAGTATGTGATTTAAAAAAATACAGAGAATGGGAAGGAGCGCACGATCCGACGGGAGCAAGGAGAGGATCCAGTTCAAAAAAGAAACTTTAATGTGTCATAGACCTAAAATCCAACGCGTTTCGAACGCACTAGCGTTTAGGTCTATGACACATTAAAGTTTATTTTTTGAACTGGGTCCTCTCTTTGCGCCCGTCGGATCGTGCGCTCCTTCCCATGCTCAGCATTTACTACCACTGGAAGCTGCACATCCTGCCAGCCATAAACCGAGGAACTGTGAGTACATTATTGCTACAAGGGTACTTCCAATGAGACTGGTCGTGGGGGGGCTATTCCTACCCATCACCTATCTTCAGGAGGTTTTGTTAACCCAATATTGCTAGCTACTACTTCAATTCAGCATTATTGGTTCTGGATTATCCTTGGATACTGGCATTGGCTATTATTGGTTATTATACCTTGCATTCGAGCGCTTCTTCATCTCTACCTACCTGATTTAAAAAAATAGAATGAACTAGCACTCACCAGGTTTACTATAATTCAGTTGGAGGTGCTATGATCCTGCATCTACACTGCAAGATGCATACCACTATACAAAAAACATACTGGATCAGCACAAAAAAGTTTGCTGATCCAGTATGCTTTTTGAAAAAGTATGTGAACCTTTAGATTCAGTATCTGGTGGCATCCACTCATGCAATAATGACTTCAACTAAATATTTAGTGTAACCTACTGGTCAATCTTTCACATCGGTTTTGAGGAATTTGGCCCATTCCTCCTCACAGTTCTGCTTCAACTCCGTGACATTTGAGGACTTCCTTCATCGGACAGCTCGCTTCAGGTCCTGCCACAACATTTTGATCGGGTTTCGGTCTGGACTTTGACTAGGCCATTCTAAAACGGGGAATTTCTTCTACTGCAGCCATTCTTTTGTAGATCTGTATGTATGTTTAGGATCATTGTTTTGGTGCCTGTCCCACTTTCGCTTTAGCTCACGGACGGATGGCCTGACATTATCCTCTAGAATCTTCTGATTCAATGCAGAATTCATGGTTGTGATCATGATGGCAGGCCGTCTACTGTAGGTACTGAGGCAGCAAAAAAGCCCCATAACCATCACACTCCCACCACTCTGCTTCACGGTTGGAATGAGGTTCTTTAGTTTGAACGCAGTGTTTGGTTTTCACCAAACATAATGTTTCTCATTGAGGCCAACAAGTTATTTGACTCGTCTGTCCAAAGAACATTGTTCCAGAAGTCTTCTGGATCATCTATGTGCTCTTTGGTGAACTTCAGACAGGCAACAATGTTCTTTTTAGAGAGCAGTGGTTTCCTCCTGCTATCCTTCCATGAACACCATTCTTGTTCAGTTTTCTTATAGTTGAGTCATGAACACTAACATTAGCAATGGCGAAAGGAGTGGCCTGCAGATGCTTTATGTTACTCTGGGGTTGTTTGTTACGTCCTGGATGATTTGCCGGTTTGTTCTTGGAGAAATGTTGGTAAGACAACCACTCCTGGGCAGAGTGACTGTGGTCTTAGGCTAAGGCCCCGGTAACTCCGCTGCACGCGCGCCTGCGAGACTGGCGGCGCGTGCAGCCGATTCCCCGGTCTGCAGGGAGCTGCAGACCAAAAGACAGGGGGGGCGTGACGCGGGAGGGACGGGGGTGCGGCCGTGACATCACCCGGCAGGTTCGCCCTCATTGGCTGAACCGCCGGGGGGCGTGGCTTAGCGCTCCATCGCGAGTCCTGCTCTCAATTCTATTGAGAGCAGGAGCAACTTGCGCCACAGCGCGGCGGCCCCCCCTCGCAGCGGGCCCGGCGTCATTGAGGGGAGGGCTCTCGTCTCTGCAGCGTCCGCGATAGCGGGCGCTGCAGTTGCCAGCGGGGTCCAGGCCTTAGACTTTCCCACATTTGTAGACTCTTTGTCTGATAGTGGATTGGTGGAGTTCCACATCCTTAGAAATGTTTTTGCAACCCTTTCCAGACTGATGAGCATCAATAACTGCTTTTCTCAGGTCCTCGGAGATTACTTTTGATCGTGGCATGACGTAATTCCACATACCTGTATGGTGAACACCACACTCTCCACGTTTCTGATGGGTGGGGCCTCCCAAACATTATACCTGAAGATCTATCTAATTATGTAAACACCTGATTCAGATTATCCCCTTTAATGTAGCTGGTAAAACTAGGGTTTCACTGACTTTTGCAAATACTCTGACTCTTAATTACTCATTTTGTGTCCAATTCACACATCATTTTGTTTCAGAATACATGGAATTGGTTAATTTAAACCATATTGGATATTTAAGAAAATACAGGTTTTGATTCAAGAAGATAATCAGGGAAAACTATGGTATTTGTCATTGGGATTCACAAAGTTTTTCTAGCCACTGTACTGTACTTCTTAATATAACAAACAACAATGTATGTACTGTACATTTCCATTAGTCTGATAAAAAATCATATCATATAAAATACACACTCAATATACACAAACCCTACATAAAACATCCTTATAAAAATTAATCAAAGGGAATAAATATGTACATATATACATAAATATAAAACTGACTAAACACTCCAAATAAGATATATATATATATATCACACCACACACGAAAATATATATAAAAACAGCGCTAAAATTGACAAATTCTTATATGTTATAAATAAAGAAACCACTAGACAGACTAATATAAATTAAAAGGAACCTAGAACACACTAAACTTATAATTACGAAAAAATTGCTAGCACAATAAAATGTACTTAATCCTTTTAAAAGTCCAAGCAGTTAGAAGGTAAATATTCCGAAAATGGAAATTAAGATCCACTGGCAACCTTCTCTATTAGGCAGTTCTAAAGCCCAGCGAAAAGGCGCTCCTTATTACGAGACTGGTTCTTTGTGAATTTCAGTGAAGATACTACTCTATCCTGCTGACTAACTGTGGATTAGTGAGAGGAATTTGGAGGGACTATTGTGATCCCTGTCTCGGCGCAGTCGGGGACTGAGTTCGGTGTGCATCGACACCACTTCCGGTTTGCAGGCGGACCAGAAGACGCGCGGCACGGACCTTGCGTGTGGAGTCGGTGTGAAGCATACACAGCGGAGCTGGGGCGGATTGAGTATTATACTCAAATATGTGAGTGATTTACCGTTGTTTGTGAGTTGAACCATTGATGATTTTAATAGTGTAATAAATTGTCCAAGCAATATTACACTAGGAGAGTGCGCCTCTCCTTTTCCCTTCCCTTCTCTTTTCATATGTGTGTGTGCAATGTATATTTTTCATTTTCTATTTGTATAATTCTTATTTAAGGCTTCATGTTTGTGTGCACCCAGCATTCTTTTATATATATATATATATATATATATATATATATATACAAGCATACCCCGGTTTAAGGACACTCTATTTAAGTACACTCGCGAGTAAGTACAGCAAAACCCCGTTATAGCGCGACCCATTATAACGAATCGGTTATAACGCGGCTCCCGAATTGAAAGCCTAATTTTGCCAGCTTACCTGCATCTCAAATCCTCCATTTTGCCGCCTTTCGCTCTCCTCTTCCAGCTGTCCTGTCCACGTGCTCATCTCTCTCTCTGCCCTCGCGTGCCATCGTTTTTCTTTTTTTTTTTTCAAACATTCAATTCAATGCTTTATTGACTACCAGACACAGACACAAATAAACAGTAATACATTTTGTACAAAACACATGCAGGGATTGAACTCTGGACCTTCTGATACCAATGCCTTGCCTCTTACCTCTACACCATAGGCTTGGTGTGACTAAACATAACCTATAAATACAGTATCGACAGAGTTTATTCGAGCAAATGCCGCCGGTTCACCGGGATTTACTCCGGCTGGTGCTGAGGAAAGTCAACCGCATCCAGCCGCGTCCCCTCCGTCCCCCCCCCCCTCCAATCCGCGCGCAATTTAAACATCTTCCCGACCCTCTAGCTGCGCCTGCTGTGCCCCTCTGCTTCCCCGCTCCCCCGCTTACCTCACTTCAAACCTTCAGGGGAGTCGGGGAAGCCGGGGAAGCCGGGCGCTCGCTTGACTGTGACGTCACCGACGTCACGCGAACGAGCCGCTACTCAACGCTTCTCCACGCTGCCGCCACGCATCCTGCCGAGCGGCATTTGCTCGAATAAACTTTGTCGCTACTGTATATTTATCGTCTACAACACAGTCCCACAGGTTACATGTCAATGTTAAATCTTAAGTCTATTTCTAGCTGTCTATGACATCACACAGCTCCTGTGTTCTAGTGGTAGAACTCTTGCCAACATATGAAAGGGTCCTGGGTTCAATTCCTGTATGAAATGGTATAATTAACTTTTTTAATAAATTATTATTTTAATTATATTGTTTAATTTATAAATATATAATTCTTTATTATTCTTTATTAAGTAATAATTATTCATTAATCAATAATGATGTATTAATAATAATTCATTATTAATCATTCTTTATGATTAGTTATGTATTATTAATAAGTATGATTATTAATTATTATTAACAGTTAATTAACTAATTAATAATTATTACTAAATACTTAATAATAATAATTATTAATACTTACTTATTAATAAAACATATTAATACTTAATAATTAGTAATAATTAGTAAGTATTAATAATTGTTATTAATAATTAAGTATTAATAATTACTTAATAATTATTAACACCCAATTAGTAATTATTAATAATTATTAAGTATTAATAAATTTGATTAATAATTAATTATTAATAATTATTATTACTAATTGGGTATTAATAATTATTAGGTATTAGTAATATTTATTAATTAGTAAAAATTATTAATTGCTAATGATAATTAATAATCATACTTATTAATCATAATATAATTAATAATAATAGTATTATTAATTAATAATTATTAATAAACCATTAATAAATAATTATTACTAATACTTAATACATAATTATTAATTAATTATTAATTAGTTAATTAACTGTTAATAATAATTAATAATCATACTTATTAATAATACATAATTAATCATAAAGAATGATTAATAATGAATTATTATTAATACATCATTATTGATTAATTATTACTTAATAAAGAATAATAAAGAGTTCTACCACTAGACCACAGGAGCTGTGTGATGTCATAGACAGCAAGAAATAAACTTAAGATTTAACATTGACATGTACCTTGTGTTGTAGAGGATAAATATATTTATAGGTTATGTCTTGTCACACCAAGCCTATGGTGTAGAGGTAAGAGGCAAGGCATTGGTATCAGAAGGTCCCGAGTTCAATCCCTGCATGTGTTTTGTACAAAATGTATTACTGTTTATTTGTGTCTGTGTCTGGTAGTCAATAAAGCATTGAATTGAATGTTTGAAAAAAACAATGGCACACGACGGCAAGACAGCAGAGAGATGAGCAGAGCAGAGAGATATGAGCACGTGGACAGCAGGAAGAGGAGAGCACTGGTAAGGCGGCAAAATTGAGGTAGATTTAAATCTGTAATGAGGAAGCTCGCTGATGCCGGTGAAATTTTAACGCGACCCCGGTTGTAACGCGGTCTTGGGGTTGTGGACCCCAAGGACCGCGTTATAACGGGGTTTAGCTGTACATATCGCTCAATAGGCAAACGGCAGCTCATGTATGCGCCTGTCAGCACGTCCTGAAAAGCAATACTGGCTCCCTACTTGTACCGAAGCTGTGCGCAAGCGGGGAGACTATAGAGCCTGTTACACATGTTATTTACATCTGTTTTGCACGTATATGACGATTGCAGTACAATACATGCATCTATAAGTGGGAAAAAGGTAGTGCTTCACGTTAAGTACATTTTCGCTTTATATACATGCTCCGGTCTCATTGTGTACGTTAATGCGGGGTATGCCTGTATATATATATATATATATATATATATATATATATATATATATATATATATATACATACATACATACATACATACATACATACATACATACATATATATATATATATACAGTGTTCGACAAATCACCCAAAAATCTACTCGCCCAACCAAAAAATCTATTCGCCACCTAGTCCCGCCCCCAACTCCGCCCCTAGTCCCGCCCCCAACCCCGATTTAAAATAAAATATATAAATAAAATACATTTAATAAATTCCTAGTCAGAACAACATTCGTTTTTGACATAAATGTATTTATTGTATTACATTATACTACAATTAGTCGTGTGTGTGTCAATGTCGGATCTAGAAATAAAAGCCAGATGTGAATGACTAATTTCCTGAACCCCTTAACTAGTGTCTGGATGTCGGCGCTTCACAGAGAGAGACAGACAGACAGACAGACACACACACACACACACACACACACACACACACACACACACACACACACACACACACACACACAGAGAGCGGCACACACACACACACACACACACACACACACACACACACACACACACACACACACACACACACACAGAAAGAGAGACACACAGAGAAAGAGAGAGAAAGAGAGACACACACACTGAGAGAATGAGAGACAAAGAGATAGTGCGACAGAGAGCGAAGAAGAGAGTGCGACAGAGAGAGCGAAGAAGAGAGTGCGACAGAGAGGGAGAGGGTGACACAGGGAGAGGGAGAGGGTGACACGGAGAGGGAGAGGGAGGGTGACACGGAGCGGGACAGGGTGACACAGGGAGAGGGAGGGTGACACAGGGAGAGGGAGGGTGACAGGGAGAGGGAGAGTGACGGAGAGGGAGGGTGACAGGGAGAGGGTGACACAGGGAGAGGGTGACACAGAGAGAGGGAGACACGGATAGGGAGAGGGTGACACGGATAGGGAGAGGGTGACACAGGGAGAGGGAGAGGGTGACACAGGGAGA
Source organism: Ascaphus truei (assembly GCF_040206685.1). NCBI lineage: Eukaryota > Metazoa > Chordata > Amphibia > Anura > Ascaphidae > Ascaphus > Ascaphus truei. Next base: position 88,826,526 of record NC_134484.1, on the reverse strand, counting down.
GGGAGAGGGTGACACAGGGAGAGGGAGAGGGTGACACAGGGAGAGGGAGAGGGTGACACAGGGAGAGGGAGGGTGACACAGGGAGAGGGAGGGTGACACAGGGAGAGGGAGGGTGACACAGGGAGAGGGAGGGTGACACGGAGAGGGAGGGTGACACAGGGAGAGGGAGGGAGACAGGGAGAGGGAGGGTGACATGGAGAGGGGGAGAGTGACAGAGGGAGAGGGTGACAGAGGGAGAGGGTGACAGAGGGAGAGGGTGACACAGGGAGAGGGGAGAGAGTGTGACACAGGGAGAGGGAGGGTGACACAGGGAGAGGGAGGGTGACACAGGGAGAGGGAGGGTGAGACAGGGAGAGGGAGGGTGACACAAGGAGAGGGAGGGTGACACAGGGAGAGGGAGAGGGTGACACAGGGACAGGGAGAGGGTGACACAGGGAGAGGGAGAGAGAGGGAGAGGGTGACACAGGGAGAGGGAGAGGGGTGACACAGGGAGAGGGAGGGAGGGAGAGGGTGACACAGGGAGAGTGAGAGGGTGACACAAGGAGAGGGAGAGGGTGACACAGGGAGAGGGTGACACAGGGAGAGGGTGGCACAGGGAGAGGGTGACACAGGGAGAGGGAGACACAGGGAGAGGGAGGGTGACACAGGGAGAGGGTGACACAGGGAGAGGGTGGCACAGGGAGAGGGTGACACAGGGAGAGGGAGACACAGGGAGAGGGAGGGTGACACAGGGAGAGGGAGGGTGACACAGGGAGAGGGAGGGTGACACAGGGAGAGGGAGGGTGACAGGGAGAGGGAGGGTGTGACAGGGAGAGGGGGAGGGTGACACAGGGAGAGGGTGACACAGGGAGAGTGAGAGGGTGACACAGGAGAGTGAGAGGGTGACACAAGGAGAGGGAGAGGGTGACACAGGGAGAGGGTGACACAGGGAGAGGGTGGCACAGGGAGAGGGTGACACAGGGAGAGGGTGACACAGGGAGAGGGGAGGGTGACACAGGGAGAGGGAGGGTGACACAGGGAGAGGGAGGGTGACACAGGGAGAGGGAGAGGGTGACACAGGGAAAGAGAGGGTGACACAGGGAGAGGGAGGGTGACACAGGGAGAGGGAGGGTGACACAGGGAGAGGAGGGTGACACAGGGAGAGGGGAGGGTGACACAGGGGGAGGTTGACACAGGGAGAGGGAGAGGGTGACACAGGGAGAGGGAGGAGGGAGGGTGACACAGGGAGAGGGAGGGTGACACAGGGAGAGGGAGGGTGACAGGGAGAGGGAGGGTGACACAGGGAGAGGGAGGGTGACACAGGGAGAGGGAGGGTGACACAGGGAGAGGGAGGGTGACACAGGGAGAGGGAGGGTGACACGGAGAGGGAGGGTGACACAGGGAGAGGGAGGGAGACAGGGAGAGGGAGGGTGACATGGAGAGGGGGTGAGAGTGACAGAGGGAGAGGGTGACAGAGGGAGAGGGTGACACAGGGAGAGGGAGAGGGTGACACAGGGAGAGGGAGAGGGTGACACAGGGAGAGGGTGACACAGGGAGAGGGAGACACAGGGAGAGGGAGGGTGACACAGGGAGAGGGTGACACAGGGAGAGGGTGGGCACAGGGAGAGGGTGACACAGGGAGAGGGAGACACAGGGAGAGGGAGGGTGACACAGGGAGAGGGAGGGTGACACAGGGAGAGGGAGGGTGACAGGGAGAGGGAGGGTGACAGGGAGAGGGGGAGGGTGACACAGGGAGAGGAGAGGGTGACACAGGGAGAGTGAGAGGGTGACACAGGGAGAGTGAGAGGGTGACACAAGGAGAGGGAGAGGGTGACACAGGGAGAGGGTGACACAGGGAGAGGGTGGCACAGGGAGAGGGTGACACAGGGAGAGGGAGACACAGGGAGAGGGAGGGTGACACAGGGAGAGGGAGGGTGACACAGGGAGAGGGAGGGTGACACAGAGAGAGGGAGAGGGTGACACAGGGACAGGGAGAGGGTGACACAGGGAAAGAGAGGGTGACACAGGGAGAGGGAGGGGTGACACAGGGAGAGGGAGGGTGACACAGGGAGAGGGAGGTTGACACAGGGACAGGGAGAGGGGTGACACAGGGACAGGGAGAGGTTGACACAGGGAGAGGGAGAGGGTGACACAGGGAGGGGGAGAGGGTGACACAGGGAGAGGGAGAGGGTGACACAGGGAGAGAGTGACACAGGGAGAGAATGACACGGAGAGGGTGACACAGGGAGAGGGAGAGGGTGACACAGGGAGAGGGTGACACAGGGAGAGGGTGGCACAGGGAGAGGGTGGCACAGGGAGAGGGTGGCACAGGGAGAGGGTGATACAGGAGAGGGAGAGGGTGGGTGACACGGAGAGGGAGGGTGACACAGGGAGAGGGAGGGTGACAGGGAGAGGGAGGGTGACAGGGAGAGGGGGAGGGTGACACGGGGAGAGGGGAGAGGGTGACACAGGGAGAGTGAGAGGGTGACACAAGGAGAGGGAGAGGGGTGACACAGGGAGAGGGAGGTGACACAGGGAGAGGGTGACACAGGGAGAGGGTGACACAGGGAGGAGGGTGACAGGGAGAGGGCGAGTGTGACAGGGAGAGGGAGGGTGACACAGGGAGAGGGAGGGTGGCACAGGGAGAGGGTGGCACAGGGAGAGGGTGACACAGGGAGAGCGGAGAGTGTGGGTGACACAGGGAGAGGGAGGGTGACACAGGGAGAGGGAGGGTGACAGGGAGAGGGAGGGTGACAGGGAGAGGGGGAGGGTGACACAGGGAGAGGAGAGGGTGACACAGGGAGAGTGAGAGGGTGACACAGGGAGAGTGAGAGGGTGACACAAGGAGAGGGAGAGGGTGACACAGGGAGAGGGTGACACAGGGAGAGGGTGGCACAGGGAGAGGGTGACATCTAGGGGCAGGGGAGAGGGCCCCGGGGGCTTTTTTTCTTTTTTTTTTTTTTCGTTATCTAGAGCCAGGAGGAGCACAGGGAGAGGGAGGGTGACACAGGGAGAGGGAGGGTGACACAGGGAGAGGGAGGGTGACACAGAGAGAGGGAGAGGGTGACACAGGGAGAGTGAGAGGGTGACACAAGGAGAGGGAGAGGGTGACACAGGGAGAGGGAGGGTGACACAGGGAGAGGGTGACACAGGGAGAGGGTGACACAGGAGAGGGTGACACAGGGCGAGGGTGACAGGGAGAGGGAGGGTGACACAGGGAGAGGGAGGGTGGCACAGGGAGAGGGTGGCACAGGGAGAGGGTGACACAGGGAGAGGGAGAGTGTGGGTGACACAGGGAGAGGTGAGAGGGTGACACAGGGAGAGTGAGAGGGTGACACAAGGAGAGGGAGAGGGTGACACAGGGAGAGGGTGACACAGGGAGAGGGTGGCACAGGGAGAGGGTGACACAGGGAGAGGGAGACACAGGGAGAGGGAGGGTGACACAGGGAGAGGGAGGGTGACACAGGGAGAGGGAGGGTGACACAGAGAGAGGGAGAGGGTGACACAGGGACAGGGAGAGGGTGACACAGGAAAGGGAGGGTGACACAGGGAGAGGGAGGGTGACACAGGGAGAGGGAGGGTGACACAGGGAGAGGGGAGGTTGACACAGGGACAGGGAGAGGGTGACACAGGGACAGGAAGAGGGTGACACAGGGAGAGGGAGAGGGTGACACAGGGAGGGGGAGAGGTGACACAGGGAGAGGGAGAGGGTGACACAGGGAGAGAGTGACACAGGGAGAGAATGACACGGAGAGGGTGACACAGGGAGAGGGAGAGGGTGACACAGGGAGAGGGAGAGGGTGACACAGGGAGAGGGGTGACACAGGGAGAGGGTGGCACAGGGAGAGGGTGGCACAGGGAGAGGGTGATACAGGGAGAGGGTGACACAGGGAGAGGGAGAGGGTGGGTGACACGGAGAGGGAGGGGTGACACAGGGAGAGGGAGGGTGACAGGGAGAGGGAGGGTGACAGGGAGAGGGGGAGGGTGACACGGGGAGAGGGAGAGGGTGACACAAGGAGAGGGAGAGGGTGACACAGGGAGAGGGAGGGTGACACAGGGAGAGGGTGACACAGGGAGAGGGTGACACAGGGAGAGGGTGACAGGGAGAGGGAGAGGGTGACAGGGAGAGGGAGGGTGACACAGGGAGAGGGAGGGTGACACAGGGAGAGGGTGGCACAGGGAGAGGGTGACACAGGGAGAGGGAGAGTGTGGGTGACACAGGGAGAGGGAGGGTGACACAGGGAGAGGGAGGGTGACAGGGAGAGGGAGGGTGACAGGGAGAGGGGGAGGGTGACACAGGGAGAGGGAGAGGGTGACACAGGGAGGGGGAGAGGGTGACACAGGGAGAGGGAGAGGGTGACACAGGGACAGGAGAGGGTGACACAGGGAGAGGGTGACACAGGGAGAGAGAGGGAGACGGTGAGATAGGGAGATGGAGAGGGTGACACAGGGAGAGGGAGAGGGTGACACGGAGAGGGAGAGGGTGACACAGGGAGAGGGTGACACAGGGAGAGGGTGGCACAGGGAGAGGGTGACACAGGGAGAGGGTGACACAGGGAGAGGGAGAGAGGGTGACACACTCACAGACACCCAGTCTCACTCAGACAAACACACACACACACACACACACACACACACACACACACACACACACACACACACACACACACACACACACACACACACACACACACACACACACACACACTGTCACACACACACACACACACACACACACACACACACACACACACACACACACACACACACACACACACACACACACACACACACACACACACACACACACACACACACACACACGCAGTCTGTCACTCACACACACAAACACTCACCCGCAAGGCAGGGGGTCGCACATGGCAGCAGTGGGGCCTCCGCACGGCAGGAGGGCCTCTGGAAGGCAGGGGGGGGTCGCACATGGCAGCGAGGGCCTCCGCACGACAGGAGGGCCTCTGCAAGGGGCCGCGCCCCCTCCAGAGGCGGACGCCGACGCCCTGATAGAATGGAGAAGGGCCGGTAGGGGATTTCCCCTGCTTAGAGCAGGGAGAGGCTTTGGTTAGGGGATTTCCCCTGCTTAGAGCAGGGAGAGGCTCCGTTTAGGGGATTTCCCCTGCTTAGAGCAGGGAGAGGCACATGTGGGGTGAGGGGGGGGGGTCACGGAGGCCGGGAGAGATTGGTGTGAGGGGGAGGGGGTGGTGGTGGATGGCCCGATGGGAGGGGGTGGTGGATGGCCCGATGGGAGGGGGTGGTGGATGGCCCGATGGGAGGGGGTGGTGGATGGCCCGATGGGAGGGGGTGGTGGATGGCCCGATGCGAGGGGTGGTGGATGGCCCGATGGGAGGGGGTGGTGGATGGCCCGATGGGAGGGGGTGGTGGATGGCCCGATGGGAGGGGGTGGCGGATGGCCCGATGGGAGGGGGTGGTAGATGGCCCGATGGGAGGGGGGGGTGACAGATGGCCCTGCAGGGGCCTGAGGCAGACAGGCGCGGAAGGGGCTGGCTGCCGGAAGGGGGAGGAGTGGAAGAGCTGACGAGGGAAAGTTGCTGAGAGGCGGGGGAGGAGCGAAGGCACTGCTCAGAGAGCCGGAGGCGGGGTAATCTCCCCCAACAACATGAACCCGCCTCCGGCTTTTTTTTTTTTTCTCCAGCGTGGGAAAAACAGCAGCGCGAGCGCAGGAAATTTAAAAAATACACGTGTACTGCTTGGGCCAATATTTACTCGCCCGGGGGTTAAATCCACACGCCCCGGGGCGTGTAAATGTATATAATTGTCGAACACTGTGTATATATATATAAAATGAAAAATATACTCAACAGACGTTCAAGTGCTCGCAGATAGACAAGGAACACCAGCCCATCCAGTAGATATTTAAAAAAAAAAAGAAGTTCTGCAGCACACTCAGTAGAAAAAGGATCATTTAGTAGCACTAAATCATCAGGCAATCAAACACGCTCAAGAGCGTGTGTGTATAAATATATATATATGTATATATATATATATACAGTAGAGGCAACTCTTATTCGAACAAAAACCAGTGGCAATTCCCCAAAAAACCCAGGAAACACCCAGGTACATTCTGAATACATGCCTTAAACTTTCCTTAAACTAGCCCCAGCATTTCTGCATTGATTAATGGCCTATCAGATTAACAGCGGGGGTCCCTGGCAGTCCCATTCAAACTGAATTGGACTGCCAGGGATCCCTGCTGTGTTAATCCTATGGGTCGTTAGTCAATGCAGAAATGCCTTAAACGTGCCTCAAACTATCCCAGAACATACCCAGCACATACCCAGCACATACCCAGAATGTAACCCGGCTAGTTTACGGCAAATGTTAGAATAAACGTTGCCTCTACTGTATATATATAGTAATGGGAAAAAGTACACCCTCTTTGAATTCCATGGTTTTACATATCAGGACATAATAACAATCATTAGCCCTTACCAGGTCTTAAAATTAGGTAAATACAACCTCAGATGAACATATATATATACACCGTGTCATGATTTATTTAACAAAAATAAAGCCAAAATGGAGAAGCCATATGTGAAAAACTAAGTACACCTTATGATTCAATAGCTTGTAGAACCACCTTTAGCAGCAATAACTTGAAGTAATTGTTTTCTTTATGACTATCAGTCTCCCACCTCGTTGTGGAGGAATTTTGGCCCACTCTTCTTTACAACGTTGCTTCAGTTCATTGAGGTTGGTGGGCATTTGTTTATGCACAGCTCTCTTAAGGTCCCGCCACAGCATTTCAATCGGGTTGAGGTCTGGACTTTGACTGGGCCATTGCAACACCTTGATTCTTTTCTTTTTCAGCCATTCTGTTGTATATTTGCTGGTGTGCTTGGGATCATTGTCCTGTTGCATGACCCAATTTCGGCCAAGCTTTAGCTGTCGTACAGATGACCTCACATTTGACTCTAGAATACTTTGGTATACAGAAGAGTTCATGGTCGACTCAATAACTGCAAGGTTCTCAGGTCCCGTGGCTGCAAAATCAAGCCCAAATCATCATCCCTCCACCACCGTACTTGACAGTTGGTATGAGGTGTTTGTGCTGATATGCTGTGTTTGGTTTTCTCCAAAACGTGGCACTGTGCATTATGGCCAAACATCTCCACTTTGGTCTTGTCTGTCCAAAGGACATTGTTCCAAAAGTCCTGTGGTTTGTTCAGATGCAACTTTGCAAACCTAAGCCGTGCTGCCATGTTCTTTTTAGAGAGAAGAGGCTTTCTCCTGGTAACCCTTCCAAACAAACCATACTTGTTCAGTCTTTTTCTATTTGTACTGTCATGAACTTTAACATTTAACATGCTAACTGAGGCCTGTAGAGTCTGAGATGTAACTCTTGGGTATTTTGCAATTTCTCTGAGCATTGCACGGTCCGACCTTGGGGTAAATTTGCAGGGACGTCCATTCCTGGGAAGATTGGCAACTTTCTTGAATGTTTCCACTTTTGAATAATCTTTCTCACTGTAGAATGATGGACTTTAAATTGTTTGGAAATGTCCTTATAACCCTTCCCAGATTGATGGGCAGCAACAATTGCTTCTCTAAGATCATTGCTGATGTCTTTCCTCCTTGGCATTGTGTTAACACACACCTGAATGCTCCAGACCAGCAAACAGCTACAACTTTGGCTTTAATAGAGGTGGTCACACTTGCTGATGATCAATTAATCAAGGGCATTTGATTAGCAGCACCTGTCTGCTACTTAGCATCTTAATTCCTATGGAAGCAGTAAGGGTGTACTTAGTTTTTCACACATAGCTTTTCCATTTTGGCTTTATTTTTGTTAAATAAATCATGACACAGTGTAATATGTCCGCTTCGGGGGGTGGGAGGGGTGCTGCGGCGGCGGCGGCCGCCTCTGGGGGGGGCGCCCCCCCCCCCCCGCCTTGCAGAGGCCCTCCTGCCGTGCGGAGGGCCCTGCTGACGTGCGGAGGCCCCCGCTGCCATGTGCGACCCCCCCTGCCTTGGAAAGGCCATACAGCCGTGCAGAGGGCAATGCTGCCGTGCGGAGGCCCCTGCTGCCATGTGCGACCCCCCCTGCCTTGCAGAGGCTCTCCTGCCGTGTGGAGGGCCCATTGCTGTGCGGAGGCCCCACTGCTGCCATGTGTGACCCCCTGCCTTGCGGGTAAGTGTGTGTGTGTGTGAGTGACAGTGGGTGTGTGTGTTACAGTGTGAGACAGTGACTGTGTGTGTGTGTGTGTGTGTGTGTGTATGTGCGAGTGTGTCTGTGAGTGTGTATGTCTGTGAGTGTGTCTGTGAGCGAGTGTGTGTGTCTGTGAGTGAGTGTTTGTCTGTGACTGTGTCACCCTCTCTCCTTCTCCCTGTCACCCTCTCCCTGTGTCAACCTCACCCTCTCCCTGTGTCACCCTCTCTCTGTGTCACCACCACCCTCTCCCTGTGTCACCCTCTCCCTGTCGCCCTCTCCGTCGCCCTCTCCCTGTCGCACTCACCCTCTCCCTGTCGCCGTCACCCTCACCCTATCCCTGTCGCCCTCGCCCTATCCTTGTCGCCCTCACCCTATCCCTGTTGCCCTCACCCTATCCCTGTTGCCCTCACCCTTTCCCTGTCGCCCTCACCCTTTCCCTGTCGCCCTCACCCTTTTCATGTCACCCTCACCCTTTCCATGTCGCCCTCACCCTCTCCCTGTCGCCCTCACCCTCTCCCTGTGTCACCTTTTCCCTGTCGCCCTCACCCTTTCCCTGTCGCCCTCACCCTTTCCCTGTCGCCCTCACCCTTTCCCTGTCGCCCTCATCCTTTCCCTGTCGCCCTCACCCTTTCCCTGTCGTCCTCACCCTTTCCCTGTCGCCCTCAGCCTCTCTCTGTCGCCCTCAGCCTCTCTCTGTCGCCCTCTCCCTCTCTCTGTCGCCCTCTCTCTCTGTCGCTCTCTCTCTGTCTTTGTCTCTCATTCTCTCTCTGTGTGTGTTCTCTCTCTTTCTCTGTGTCTCTCTCTCTCTCTCTGTCTCTGTATCTGTGTGTCTCTCTCTCTCTCTCTCTCGCTCTGTGTGTGTGTGTGCCGCTCTCTGTATGTGTGTGTCTCTCTCTGTCTCTCTCTGTCTCTCTCTCTCTCTCTGTCTCTCTCTCTTTGTCTCTCTGTCTCTCTCTCTCTCTCTCTCTCTCTGTCTCAGTCTCTCTCTCTCTCTCTCTCTCTCTCACACTCTGGATCTCTTATTTACCCTATATATATTAACTGCCCTATACCTACACCGAAATAACCTATACTGCTTTCTTCCAGATCTAACTCTCGAGCTTTACACGGAAGACATCGGAATCCCCCCTAAACTAGAAGACAGGTAATGAACACCTCCCCGCCAATGTATAACATTGCGGGAATGAGGGTACCTGGACATTGAGGGACTGCGGATCAAGTAAGATCCCAGGCGGGATTGCTGCTTTACATATTGTGATCCGAGTCAGCAGTGGGGTCCAGTGCTGAGCCAAACTCTGTTTTTATTGATGCTGTTATCTATCTATGATATTTTAAGTGCATTACTTACCTTTTTTAATTGAATATAAAAACGGAATAACACTATTGGTGTGCTTTGCGTTTTTGTATTATTTCTTGTTTGCACAATTAGCACCAAGAGGAAAAAGCAAAGTATAGGAGAGCTGCAGAGGCCAGAATACTTAATCCACCTTCTGGATAAAGTGGACTTTCTGAATACAGATCTCAAGACCCTCATCTATATTTGTGCCTTATTTTCAGCACACTGGGATTTTGGTCTTTTGGTCAAAAGACATGGAATTGGTTAATAATAAACCAGCTGGAGCGGCTACCGGCACCCCCTTCTGAGGTAAGTATCTCGGGAAGCAGCGATCTCTCGAAATGAAATTAACATGGTTCCGCTTCGGAGACACCCTGCTACAAACCTATTTAAAAATTTAAAAAATAAGCTGTGGCCCCAGAAGTGCTGCTTTAAGGTAATATAAATTATTTGGATCTTCATTAAGAGAAAACTTCCTAAATTATACATAATCGGGGGCATCTATTATATACTCTGAATTTGACTCAAATATTTATTTATTATTTATTATCTATTTCATATATCCCTTCAATTTATTAAAGGGGAAAAAATAAAAACTCATATATTAAAGGTCATAGATCAAATAATACCAGCAATAAACAACAAAATACTTATTCCCTATAAGGAAACTAAGCATATTGAAATTAAAAACAAACATTTTTAAAGATCAATTTTCTTCTTTAAAGGCGACTAAATCTATGTCCTCATTTTACCAATTGGGTACCATGTAATGCTCTGTGTTTATCTAATGTTTCCTGTTAAGCTAATTTCCTAAGGATTTTTCCCCCTCTTTTATCTGGTACAATCTGTTTGGTTCCTTTTATTTTTAGACCAACTGAATCTTGGGAATTATGTTTATGTAAATAACGGGACAAGCTCAGATTCTTTTCTATTGTTTTCAATGTGTTCCTGTATTCTATATTTTCATTTTCTCTTTGCGCGTCCCACATATTGAGCACCACACAGGCACTAGGAGGTACACAACATGAGTTGTCGAACAGTTTATAAAATTCATTATGTCAAAATGCTTACGTGTACTGTTTGAATGAAAACACTTTATTATTATTGTTTCCACATATGTACGTATATTGCAACCTCCGCAGCTAAAGAAACCCCTTGGTCTTTTTGATAACCAACTAGTTCTCTGATTTCTTTTCAATTTTTATCACACTTAGAGCTGTATAATTGGGGTATCGGTGTGAGATCCGAGTCAGCAGTGGGGTCCAGTGCTGAGCCAAACTCTGTTTTTATTGATGCTGTTATCTGTCTATGATATTTTAAGTGCATTACTTACCTTTTTTAATTGAATATAAAAACGGAATAACACTATTGGTGTGCTTTGCATTTTTGTATTATTTCTTGTTTGCACAATTAGCACCAAGAGGAAAAAGCAAAGTATAGGAGAGCTGCAGAGGCCAGAATACTTAATCCACCTTCTGGATTAAGTGGACTTTCTGAATACAGATCTCAAGACCCTCATCTATATTTGTGCCTTATTTCCAGCACACTGGGATTTTGGTCTTTTGGTCAAAAGACATGGAATTGGTTAATAATAAACCCTATTGGATATTTGAGAAAATACTGGTTTTGATTCAAGAAGGTGATCATCTATGTTTGTGACGTATTTTCACTACACTGAGATTTTGGTGACTTGGAATTTTTAAGATTATTTTAATATATTATTCATACAATTTATAGATAAGCAGTGTTCGACAAACCTATACATTTGCTCGCCCCGGGCGAGTGGATTTAACCCCCGGGCGAGTAAATATTGGCCCAAGCAGCACACGTTTGGTACTAGGTGGCGAGTAGATTTTTTTGTGTGGCGAGTAGATTTTTTGGTGATTTGTCAACCACTGTAGATAAGTATAGTTTAGGTTTGTGGTTTCACTTCTGTTTTCCTATGGTTGAGTGCCCTTAAGAGATATACTTACATGGAAACATATCAAATATCACTTTATATATTTGTTGACTGATTATTTGTACACAATTGTTTTGGGATATAGTTATCTTGAGTGTACATAATTTGTATTTTTAGTCTGTATTTTCAAGGTTTGTTCTTGTATTCTTGGGATTGCTTAATTTCTTGTTGTTACCTCAGTAAATGCTTTGTATTTTTTTTTTAATAGAAAAACGGGGAATGTCCCCACGTGGAAGCTGCAAATATGGCAAGTGCTGTAAAATAAAGAAATCACATATGTGCCGGTATAATGAGAAATAAAGCATAGAGTGTCCCGTAGTAGATGCCGATGTAATGTGTGGGTCTGTGTAATCCCCACCTCACCTGTTGGATATCGGGATACGCTCCGACAGAGCCGATGGTGCCAACCCCCTGTGGTAGATGGAATAAGACCCTCCTCGCTCAGATATGCGGTGACGGCTACCCGGTATCACAGGACCGGCTGTTGGTAGTAGAGACCTGCAAGCAGAGTCTCCCGCCGCCTTAACGGGTGCCAGATGGTGATCCCGCGATGTATCCGTCCGACGGAGTCTGGGGGGTGGTCACTGCAGGAGGGACGGTGAGCGATCCAAGGCGAATGCCGTTCGTCTCCGTCAGTTGTAGTCCGTCCCGGAACAGGTGAGGAGTAGGGGTGTGGACCACACACTGGCTAAAAACCGGATCCACTCTGCAGCTCGTAGAGGAAATCCTCCTGATGAAAACAGCTGATCTGCAATGGTTTGTACCGGGGCGTGCTGCTACACCACTGGAGCAAAGGTAGAAGAGGAGAAAAAAGCGGAGCACTGCCAAAAATGAAGAAAGGGGCTGGGGCAAAAATAAAAAATTCATTTATTGGGCATAATGGCCAAAAAGACAAACACACAAGGTTAAAAACTCTGACGCGTTTCCCGCCGTGGAGGCGCTTTATCAAAGAGTTTGTTCTTGTATTCTTGGGATTGCTTAATTTCTTGTTGTTACCTCAGTAAATGCTTTGTATTTTTTTTTTAAAGTGTCCCCATGCATCTTGAACAAGCAAAAGCCATTTTAGAGCTCTAGTTGAAATACTCTGCTGTTTTTTTTGAGGTACTTGTTTTTGTCTTTTTAATTAGTTTTCTTCTTTCCATCTTCACACTAAGATGTAATATGCAGTGAACCAATCAGTTAAGGCCTGTGCCGTTTCACGTGTTTAATGTTAGGTAAGATATAGTCAATTTAATTCTTTATTCCATTGGGTCCCCCTGTCAATTTTATATTTGGATTCTTCTTCAAGAATAAATGCTGCATTGTAGTTAGGGGGGAGGGGAAGGGGGAATCCAGACAGACCACTTAATAATAGACAGAAAAAATGGTTAAAGCTGCTGAGATGGATTGTTATGTTAATTAAAGTTATTTAACGGTTTAATTTTTTTTTTAAAAATTGGACAATAAAACCACAATATTGTCAACAGTGAAATAAAAGGAAAAAGCCCATGTGTGGAAGATAGATAAAGTATATTACGAGAGTTACATTCAGAAATGTGTTTAGGGTAAAGCAAAGAGAGTGTGTATTCTCAAAATGGGAAATGTGTTATCAAAATTGTAATGATAGTGTTGTATTGAAATGTTCTAATAATAAAAAATAAAGAATAAATGCTGCAGAAGTTTTCACATTTTGCAAGTTAGATAAATCTGTGTCCAGGTTCATTCCTCTTGCTTAACTATACTTACCAATTAATACTTTGTTTTTCTGCTGGGCACCAATCTCTGCATTGAAATGTCCCATAATGATCTTGAGGTGACAATTTTCTTTAAGTTGGCTGATTTTATGGTTGAAGTCTCCACTTTTCATTGTCTGTATGACTTGATATTGGAGCATACACTTGGATCCTTTGAAGCTTGTTTCTCTTTGTCAACTGAATGATAATTCCTGCTACTCTTTCAGATGAACTTTCCAACACCACTATGCTACTGTATTTCTCAATTTCTTGTTAATGATGAAGCCTACTCCACTGATTTTTCATTTTCTCTACCTCTGTAAAATAATAGGTTTCCGCTTTTGAGCTCCATGAGGCTTTCATCTTTTCTTCTTACAGCTTACTTCACCAAAGCCAACAATATCCAATTTAATATTTTCAGGCTTGTCTTCGAGTTCTTGCAGTGTTGTTTCATTGGAAAGTGGACAGACATTTTAGATAACCAAATTGAGGTTTGAATGACAGCTGGTGTTTAACTTCCGGGGATTCTTAGCACCTTCTGCTTTCATGATTTCTTCCTGAATGTAGAGAATGAGGGCTATCACTTTTCCGTATCTTTCATGTTTGGGTACTGAGGCATTCCGGCCTCAACTGCATTTTGGCAATGCCATTCCCACTTAAGCATGGTATATTGTTTAATCTATTCACAATATGGTTGAACTTTTCCTTAGGAAAGGATCTCTCTCTATAGATATATATAGATATGTATGTATATCTTTATTTATATAGCGCCATTAATGTACATAGCTCTTCACAGCAGTAATACACGTGACATTCATATAAATAACAGATCAGATATATATGTAACACTGATTCCCCCCTCCCCCCCATCTCATATTGGGACCAATAATGGGGATCTACACGCGTTACCAGGTGTGTGGTGCTATACCTGTAGGCTGCAGGAGTACTGAGTCGTCTGCTAAAGGTGGTAATGAGGCATGACAGGACAGGCTTAGATAGATCTCTGTGTTCTTCTTCTCTGGTGTTTCAGCGACTCCAGCTGTGATGGAACCCAGGGTGTATGGGTGTCAGCCCCCATCACTGCACTCCTTACCCTTCCTGCCCAGGAACTGACACCAGGCAGAGCTATACAGTAGTTGAACAGGATTTATTGTAGTGTATTCTTGCAGCAGTACTTTCTAGCAGCATAGTCTCTCTGAAGTCCCAGGACTTCTAGATGGTGCTGCCCGGTAGTGTTGGGCCTTAGGTCTTGGTGTTCTCTAGGCCTCTTGGACCTTGAGTGGGCCAGCTCATCCTCGCGATGGGAGAGACTTACAGCCCTTCCTCTCTCCTTGGGGAGCAGAGGCAGACTCCTCTAACTTTGATGCTCCTCCTAGGAAAGCTCTGGAAGGGGCGGGCTCATGAACTGTACCCACCTCTAATGGGCTGTACACAGGCCATAAGTCACCACCTCTCTTCCTTCACTTTCATGGGGAAGCAGAAGGGGGGTCACTGGCCCATAGATTAACCTGCTACTGCCTGGAATGTAACAGGACTTACATAGCAGATATACTATGTGGGGAAAGAAAGGTATGATGGAACCGGGCACTATCTCCCACATGATCGCGGGTAAACGCCCCCAGAAGAAGACCCCAGTGGTGAGATAAATCCAACTCCACTATACTATATTGTGTCATGTACCGCATCCATACCGCATGTCATATACCGCACAATACCGCATCCATAGTTAAGGTTTGTTTGAGACTTCCATTATAACCCCTGTTTTCAGTTGCTCATGACTCTCAAAAAATCACCAATCTGTCTGAAATTTTCAGGTCAGATCGGAAAGGTGAATGTTTGTGGAAAGTTTGAGCACAATCCTGTCATTTGTTTATGAGTTACCCGGAAGACAACATTAGGTGTGTTAAATATTCGGAGCCTATAGTTTAACATGGGAAGGATTAGGCCCCTCTAACTCAAAGAGGAAAGAATGGATTTGTGTGAAATTTTGCGTGAAATTAGTGGCTTATGGGTAGAAGTGCCTTTGAGTGGTTGGTTTGTAAAAGGATAAGGTGTTTTGGACAAATGTCAGGTTAAAGATAAAAAAAATGTCCAGGTCACACCATCCACTCCAGACGTGGGGGAATCTGAAGCCTCCACACTCATAACTCTCTCTTCACCTGGCGGGTTCCGACTGCCGATCCCCTGGACTTGATGTCTGATGGATCCGTTCGCACTGCACATCCTCTGCTCCTTACTCACGGGGTCTTCTCACTCTGCACATCAGGCAATTGACTCCTGACAGCAAGGGGCAGTTACCAAAGTAGTATAGGTTTGAGGGGCAGTTACTGAGGTAAAAAATATACGAGGAGCCGTTACTGAGGTAAAATGGATATGGGGCGGGGGCAGTTACTGAAGTAAAATGGATATTAGGGGGCAGTAACCAAGGTAAAATAGATATAAGAGACAGTGACAGGTAAAATTGATATGATGGGCATTTACTGAGGCAAAAAAGATATTAAGGGCAATTACTGAGGTAAAATAGATATTAAGGGTAATTACAGGAAATAGATATGAGGGGCAGTTACTGAGGTAAAATCGATATATATGGGTTATTTACTGAAGAAAGATAGAACACACAGACCTGCTTATAATTCTCATGTAGTCATGGCAACAGAATGTACCATCCAAGATTTCCCCCGTAAGCACAGGGATCTAAAAATTACTTCATATTCTTCTATTTTTGTTACGAGTCACACAGGGTCTTCTCGTTGTCCAGAGCCAATTGTCTGATGTTTGTATACAGGTTTATCTTCTTGCAGCTTCTTCACAAACCCCAGAATATGAAGAGAATACAGCAATCCCTGTGAAATTTCGGATTTGCAAAGTGAATGTTTGTGGAAGGTTTGAGCACAATCGATTGTATCGATTGTATCCATTTTATACAATTTTTACAACATTCAGTTTGAATGGGACTGCCAGGGACCCCCACTTTGTTAATCCAATGGGCCATTCGTCTGTCTACAGAAATGTCACAGAAATGTTGCAGCATTACTGAGGTATTGCCCCAGATTTTCCCAGGCAAGTGTTCGGATACTCGTTGCTGCATCTGTATATGATGACATCAGCATGATGTCTCAAATGACATTGTTGATTTTTCTCCCTATGGCAGCTACGAAGGAGTTCTGCAGAGAGTTCAAATGAAATGGGAGAAAGATGGTAGCCTTGTCTCGTATAGTTTGCTACTGTATATGAACTGGGTCAGAGAACAAACTAGAGCAACAAACTCTCACTGATGGTTGAATGAGCGTGCTTTGATTGCTGTGAAAAGTCTACCTGCTACGCCCAAAGATTCTTAGTACATAAAGCAAAATCACGCCTATCAAAGGCTTTTTCAGTGTCAAGCAACAAAAGCATTTTAGGAATGTTCGTCACATTTGCTTTGTGTACCAGATCAATGGTCGTCCTCATGTTATGCTTGACTAGTTGGAATAAAACCAACTTGATAGTAATGAATGAAGTCAACAATATAATAATGTAAGTGCGTAACCAATATTTTTGCGAACAATTTAACATTTGTGTTTATAAGGGATATCAGATAACTTGAGCAGTTAGTGGCGTATTTGCTTTTTTCAATGTATGAGCAATATTAGCACTAGAAATTGGTGTAGGCATTTCTATGCCCTCAAGAAATGTATTAAATAATGTCACAAGTTGAGGAATTAAAATGGAAGAAAACTTTTTGCAATATTAATTGCAGAAGCCATCAAGCCCAGGAGACTTAATATTTTTCAAATTCTTGATAGCAATATCACCTCGCCTGTAATAGGTACATTACATTTTGCTATCTGATCGAACTTCAATTTGAAAATGTGGCAGGACTTTAGAAAAGAGTCTAACTTTGATTGTGTAATTGCAAAAGGATTTACCTTCATACCGTCATACACGACTGGGAAGAAGGTCTGAAATTCCTTCAATTTCAGCACTGGGTCATATTGTAAGATCCCCTTCCACGGTTCCACAAATCTATCTAATTATTCACTTGATAACTGGCAGGACATCTTCACCATAATTACCAATGAAAGGCAGGAAGAAAACTTGGCACTTGAAATAATTTATTTACATCCATATCAATTTATCCATCTCTATCAGAGTCCTCTGTCTAACTTCCTTTTCAACTGACACTACAACTTCAAATCCCAACTGTCATCTCTAAAACCCCATGCTGGCAGCTCCCTGAAAGGCTCTATGAACAGCAGCTCACCTCTTGCAATATGGGTAGACTGATATATATTGCACTCCAGTAGTAGAAAAGTAATGGCTGGTGCTATAGTCATAAAAATACACAGCATACCATACCTGAAAGGTATAAAGACAAAAGCACTCAGCAGTTCAGGAATGAAAAATGTATTAAAGTACACAAATACGTGCACAAAAAGTCCAACGTTTCAATCCCGGAGAGAGATCTTTATCAAGAGGGGTGCTCCCCCCCCCTTGATAAAGATCTCTCTCCAGGATACATACACACACACAAAATGTTGCAACTGGGAAATGAGAGAACAAACACAAAATTCCAAGTGAGGGATCAAAAAGATATCTAGCACTTGCGCTATTGTTAATTTATCAGACTAACCAGGTCTGTATATACAAATATTACTAATTAAGGCCACAAAGCAATTGACAACAGAAGATCCCTGATTGGATATATATACAGTGACATAAGAAAAAATATACAGTACTATATAAAAGTAATGTTAAGAGGGTCGCTAACTATTCAAACTGCTAATGCATATAATATTTAAGTGGGAGTCTATATCGAGGATTGCAACCAATAATGAATCCACTTGTTAGTTAATCGTACATAATGGATTAATATCCCCAGTCCAATAGTATTGCACCATCCATATGGTCTTGAAGTTGAACATATGAAACCTCACATGTTATTGATATAACACCCCCATAGTTGCTTTTAAAAATCTATTTTTTCCTTCGTCAAAACCCAGAGAAATGGGCCCACCTTTTGTGTGTATGTCCTATCTCCTACTCATCAATATTTCCTTGGCCTTTTTAAGGCTGGAAGAGAGAGGATGATTTTTAACCCAAAAGAATCCGACTGTATAGAATATTAACCTTAGGATAGTGCTAGCCTCGTCATTTCATTCGCATGATTTTGGCCGAAGCAGTAGATATCAAGCTAACACAAGCTAAAACAACTTTTCGTTTTGAAGGGGGAGCAAATATTTGTGATATGCAACCCACACACTCTGTCATATTTACTGCCGGTACAATTCTGTATTTCAACTAATATCAAATCTATGTATTTTATGCTTGTAAAGGCCTATTGGTACATTAATTCAGACACAACAACGACCCATATAGAGAAAAAAATGTTGTTGTTTTTTAAGTTAACCCCATGGTTGCTTTATTTTGTTCACTCAACTTAACATTTTATCTCAAGTATGACAGCATGCTTTGCAATAATTTAAAACCAGAGATATAACATAAAACACAGACAAAGTTCAGTGCACATCCAGAAAAACTTATATACGGTACAGTGCCTAAATATACATGTATAAATAACTAATTAATAAAATGGTCTTTTAGTTTAACATTTTGGCCAAATTGTTGTAAGCCCTTGAGCCAACTGCACGGCAGACCATGTTTCAAGGGTCCCTACACTAATATAGATTCTTAATAACCTGTGCATTGCCAGGAAGAATGATTTATAATAAATCTGTCACTATTAGTTGCAAAAGTTCTAAGTCTGATTGAAGCTTTTATTAACCTGTACATTACCAGGAAAAGCACTCTGTAATAGATTTGTCACAAACACAGTGTAAGCAGGCAAGTTCCCCTGAGAGTGGGAGATGCCATGGAGTGAGCTTTTAACCATTTAAATGTGGGAGGGAGTGAGCTTCAGTTAGGTAGGAGGTTGCCACCCTCCAATCAGCTAAGACTTGCTGAACAAGAATGATAAAAACAGGTGTTCTGTATGTTTTATGCTTTGCAATAAAGCAGAATTTTGAATTGTAGAAATATACACTCAATTTGGTTGGACTCATGTTTACTTGTGGAATTTTATTTCTGTAAAATGTATTGAATAAGAAGTTAGAATGGTGTTACAGAAATGCAACAAAATAAAATAACTTGTATGGAACCAATATTAGTTACAGAAATAATAAGATCAAGAATCTTTCACTTGGCTTTAAATCTGTGTCTCATTGATGTACAGTAATGTACATTACAATCTACATATTCTACTGTTTTAATAGTATATAGAAAATGGGATAGGCCAGTCCTTAAAGAGGTTGCTGGGGCAATGTATGGTAATGACTGATTGTTCTGTCTCCAGTTCAGTTTCTTCTGTTTTCTTCCTGTTTCTGTCTGTTGCCTTAGCAATATCCCTCTCCCAACCCGTCTGGCTTTGGGCCGTTTCTTTCTCCCTGTTCTTTGGTACAGTCTAAACTGTTTCCTTCTAGCTCTGTGTTTCAGCTCCTTCTTTTTAGAGATTCCTGCCTCTGCTAAGGTTCTCCCAACTGCTCTCGTAGGAGAGCTTTGTTTCTTACCTATTCCTTATTTTTATACATCTCCAAAACATTTTCCCTATCTTATTTCTGTTTGTTCTTATAATAAATACTTCAGAAGTTAACAAGACTCAATTTTGTATAAGAGAAGGAATTGAGTAAACTGACTGTCTCAACTCATTAGCCACAGTAAACCTGGGACAGAACACTGATTACAATATGACTTATAGACGTTTTTCAGGGTACATCCTCCAAATGGTTCAATACAATAACAAATAGTAGATTAGGGATTAACAGGGTTCGTTTATCCTGTATCTAGATCAGTGTGTATCACACTGTTGGATTAATCTGTAATGCTAGATAATATTGTTTTACATTGTATCCTCCTGATATTTGTATATGTATATGTATATATATATATATATATATATATATATATATATATATATATATATATATATATATGAGTAAAGGCCATTTTGCCAATTTGTTTTTAATTAAATGTATGACACAGGTAGTTTCAGATATCACAGATATCATCAATATAATTGCACATAAAATACATACATATATATTTACTGGCAGTCCTCGGTTATCCGACACAATGCGTTACTCAAAATGGCGTTGGATAGCGAAACGTCTTAAAGCGAAACACGTTTTCCCATAGGAACACTGTTTAAATGAAAGGTTCCGTTCCTGAAGGCATTTTTAATGCTAAAATACACAAAATATTTTACTCAGGCAATAAAATATGCAGCACACACATGCATTATATAGTGTATATACTGTATTATA
This sequence comes from Ascaphus truei, assembly GCF_040206685.1. NCBI lineage: Eukaryota > Metazoa > Chordata > Amphibia > Anura > Ascaphidae > Ascaphus > Ascaphus truei. The sequence goes on along the minus strand of NC_134484.1, from coordinate 88,806,056 downwards.
TATAATATAACATAATATATCATGTAATTTAATAATATAATATATTATATAGTATAATATAATATTATATGATATATATATAATATACAGATAAACATCTTTGCAAAGCGTCGTACGAGCGTTGGATAAGCCGTTTTGGCGTTGTAAAAATGAACATAGGTATGCATTGCATAGCGTTGGATAAGCCATTCGTTGTAAAGCGAAGCGTTGTAAAACGAGGACTTTCTGTATATACATATATATATATATATATATATATATATATATATATATATATATATATATGTATTTTATGTGCAATTATATTGATGATATCTGCGATATCTGAAACTACCTGTGTCATACATTTAATTAAAAACAAATTGGCAAAATGGCCTTTACTCTTTTGTTAAAGTAACTCTCCTTCAGTATGCGTTTAAAAGAGTAAAGAAAATAATCTATGTTTCAAAACAAAAAAACAACAGGAAGAGCAGTTAGAATTTTGGCGCTGCCTTTAAAAATGTCGTGAGTTCCTTTTTTTTTTTGTTAACCCTATTTTATATTTAATATGCAATGTAAGAAATGTTGCAGTAATAATAGATGCCCATGACTATTTCCTTACAAGTAGCGATAAATTATAGACATGTAATCGTAGTTTAATCCTTTAAGTGCTGATGGGGTTGCAGCACTGGATTGCTGTGGCCCAGTGCGGTCACGTGACAGCGGGTGACATTTTGCAGGAAACAGAAGAGTCCTCCTTCGTTGAGCATGACAGTTTCTTTTTGAGAAAAAACATTTTCAGGATAACATGGCTTAATTTGAAAAACAATGAATATGCCTTTAAATTTAATAATTTTTATATTTTGTTTTTTATACTAAACATTTTTGTCTAATTTTCTTAATTTCCTTATTTTTTACCTGTGCCTGGTGCATCATTAAAATAAGGTATATACATCACAAAGTAATATAAGAAATGCATTCTGATTTGATTTTTTATTAACACTTGGTAAAATATACTACGAAATAACCTCCCTATCTGTTTCTCTCTATATTGCTTTTGTTTTTCATTTTTACTAACAGAGGCACACCTAAACACAGTTGAAAACATCTACTGAAATATATACTATAGATTGCAGACACATTCACTTATACCCAATATGTACTACTGTAGATATCCACTCATTGAGATACATTCACATGTGGACAGAAGCACACACTCACTTATTAAGATAAGTTCACATTAGCTCATACTGACATTGATATTCTCATCTCATTTGTCATGTAGACAACGAGGCAGACTCTGCCCACCCCTGTTCTCTCACTCCTGTTAGTGCTGCAGATGGTCGCATATTGTGCATGGGGGAGGCAGAGGGGGAGTAGTGTGTGTATGTCTGTGTCTTGTCTGCCTCTCTCTCCCCCCAACCCTCAGCTCAACAAACCTCTTTATATATATATATATATATATATATATATATATATATATATATATGAGCCTTTGTTCTCAAGACAGTGTCTGTGTGCAGGCTTCTCTGCTCTCTTTCTGTCAGCCCAAATGTGAGCTAAGGAATCTCTCCTGTGTCTCACATGAGGCTTTTTACAGAGCTCTCATTAGTTCAGGTGGAGACTAGTTAATTGAGTGGCTGCCATTAGCTTTCTCAATACTGGATTCTCAGAGCTCTGAGGCTGCTTTAATTAAATAGGTATAGAACCCTGTTACATACATCCCCTGTTTGTGGGAAGCTCGGGCTTGCCACGGCTAAAGCTCATCCTTCCACACTCAATCAAGATATCTCTGCGGCTCGAATGAGACTGGATGGAGGAAGAGAACCCATAGTCCCGCTGTGATTGGAGCCCTTTTTCCAGGTTAGTAATGTCTCCTCAAGAAGGTGCTTGAGCTCAGCACTCTTCAGTCGCTCGAGGAGGACTTTTCCAAAGCACAGTTTTTCTTTTGATCGCTTGGTCACGTATTTTCCCCTGTGTCGGACGATTATTTCTTCCCTGAGTTTAGGGTGACCACCTGCATCGGTTCTGTAGCCATATTCACGGGTGGTTCAAGCTGGGCGGAGTTTATATCCATACCGATTGATTCCCGTGGCATCTCAGTTTGGTAGTTACCTAATGTTGTACCTGTAGAGGTGTAAACACCAAATCAATTCTGCCTCAATCTTGCCAAAGATTGTATCTTTCTAGCGGCTATTTTCATTGTGAGGAATATGGCTTGGGCCATTGGGCCAAAGTAGCATGACTGTATTTGTATTGGGCTTCGCAGTCGTAATTCAGTTATTCTTTCCTTACTTGTGTGGAAAGCCGATCGTAGTACTGCGATGTCATTGTGGGTGCACTTATAGCAACACACAGCTTGCTTTGTTGTGATGTTGAATTTATATCTCGATTGAATCACACCAGCAGCTTCCTTCATTTTTTTTGTAATATCTTTGCTGCAGACACTTCCTAACATTTGCAAAAGAATAAGTGAGGCGTTCCTTTAAGAGGATAATGAAGTGATATTAAAAATTCACAATTAAACTTATAAAGGTGCTTATGTGTGTAAAGATATAGTGGTAAAATATAATGTAAACAGTGAACGTCGCAGCTCAACCCTATAAAGAGAAGATCCAAATTCTCCTGACGTTGATTGTAGAAAGTAGCTTTTGGGGAGCGCATATGTGGAAAAAATAATAATAATATAGTGTAGTAATTTCTACATAAATGACAACTAGGTATTCATAGAAAGGGGGACTCACACTTTCCCAATTGGGTATCAGCAGTGGGTGTATCAATGTGGTCTAGGTTCTTCCCACTAGTAGAAGGCAACTGGTCTCAGCAGGATTTCCCTCGGTGTGACAGAGATGACACTCAGTGCAACATTGCATGTTCAATAAATATATATTTAAACAATAAGTATTGCACTTACATTTGCACTATGTGCATAGACACATAAAACTATAGATGTGTGGCTCATATGTCTACACTCAGCCCCTGCTGTTTGAAGTCGCGTCGCGTCACTTCCGGTAGTCCGTCGCGTCACTTCCGGTTGCGATCGATCGCGAATATGGAACGGCTAGCACAGGGCAATGCTGGGGACACTCGTGGCTCACCTGTAACGGATCGGGGGACTCGCGGTTCCCAGCGTGTCCCCGTCACCCCAGGTCCCACAGAGGCTAGCTGTCCCGCTCGCCTACGTCCCCAATCTCTATCCTCCTCCCTGAGCCGTTCCTCCACGGCACGGTCCGCAGACGCTCTGCGCACGTGCGGTCCTGATCGCGTGGCCCCTATCGAAGTACACGCGCCCCTCGGCGTGCCTCCGTCATCCCTGCCCTTTCCCTACCTGGTTCCTCCGCTCCTCCTTCCCCTCTGTCTCCCATGCCGAGCGCCTCCTCCGCTGGACTTCCCCCACACTCCGGTGCACGTGCATAACAGTGTTACAGAAGGCGCGCGCACCCGCTCTAGTTACCTGCCGCCCACACGCTCTGGCTCTGCCCCCTGCCGGTTGCAGGCAATAACTCTCGATTACCTCCCTGTCTCCTCCCCTGCTCTCACAGACCTATCCCTGCAAGAACCCACTCAAACCTCTGCTCCTCCCTTCACCCCTATTGGCCCTTCTTCCCATATAAACCCACTCTATCCTCTCAGTCCTTGCTCTGCATAGCTTTCCTGTAGATCCTGTGTTTGCAGTGTCTATGCCTAGCTCCCTTGTCTGTTTCAGCTCTGGTTCCTGTCCCTGCCCCTGTTTGGATTCCCTTGGTTTGAACTTGATCTCTGCTTTGGACTTGACTACGCTGCCTTCTCCTGCCCTTGAACCCTGGCTTTCGGACATCACTACGTTGCTCTCTCTAACCCCTGAAATCTGGCACTTGGGCATTACCCTCCGACCTCTGGCACCCCGGACTCAGCAAGTATAACGTTAATCCTTACTCACCAGGCCCGGCAACGCTACTACCACACTCCGGGCACGCCCTCACTGCTGTGGGTGCGTGTTATACCCTTACCCACCTCAGTACTGGGGACTGGCCAGGTCTGCGGGCATACAGGCGTTACATTATGCAGTGCCCAATAAATGCAGACCCCCCTGAGATGGGCCAAGGTGTCTCCATGGAACATTGGCAGTTCCTAAGCGACCAACTCACTAATGTCACTCAGAAACTTTCTAATTGATCTCTCCTGGAATCTCCTGTGGCACCGTCTACGCCTGTGGCACGCAGTCTTTATATATATATATATATATATATCAAAAAATAAATAGATAGTACCGTTCTGTGGCTAACGAAATGCTTTTATTTGTGCGAGCTTTCTCTTCTTCCGGCGATGTTGCAATGAATGAAGCAAGCAAAAGCTATACTATAAACAGTGTCTAGTGGAATGTTATCTGTGCTGGTCCTTCCCCCGGTGTGGATGTGTTTTATGGCTGGAGGTGTCAAAAGGTTCCTGAAAGCAAGGGATGAAAGAGTGTGTATGTGTATCAGTGTGAATTAACATGAATGGAGAGCCCACAGTATATACAGTGCTTTACAAAAGGTGTGTGTGGAGTGGGAACGGATATAAATGGTGTGGGTGGGTGTGGAAATGTGAGAGTTAGTAGCATAACTAAAAGTGTGTGTGGATACTATGGGGTCCCTATTGGTGTATAGGGATGGAAAAACAAGGAGTATAAGTATGTGTGAGAGACAGCCGTGTGTGCATACATATAGCACAGTATGTACAGACATGGCCTATAGCGCTCATGGGAAGAGAGTTCACTTGTGTCAGTAATGACTCATAAAATTTCGATCTCTGTTTAGGCCACTGCTAAGTGTCCCGAACAGTTGCATAAATTTGTATTCATGCAACCGTCTCTCTTTCGGTGTTTTAAGATTACCTTTGAGTATGGCAACCCTCAGATCGTTCATCTTATGGCCAGAGTCAGAGAAATGTTCGCCAACAGGACTGTCTCTTGTTCCGCGTGTGATGCTGTGGCGGTGCAGGTTCATTCTCTTGTTTAGCCCCTGCCCTGTCTCACCTATGTAGTAGCAGCCCCCTGGGCATTTCATGCACATGATGAGGTACACGACATTGCTGGAGGAACAGGTGAACCTTCCTCTGATTTTGTATTCCTGATTTCTGTGTGGTATTTGTATTGTGTCCGCTGTGTAGAGCATTGCGCGGTTTTGCATCTTGGGTCCTGGCATGGTTTTGTCCCGCATTCAGTTGTACTGCTGAATACTTTACTCCTCACCATAATATTCTTGAGATTATGGGGTTGTCTGTATGATAATAAGGGTGCTTCAGGGAAGACCTGTTGCAGTCTTGTATCTTTCTGGAGGATGGGTTGTAGTTTCCTGGCGATCTTGCGTAGGGCTCCTAGGTGTGGGTTATATGTGACCACCAAAGGTACCCTGTCGCTTGTCTCCTTCTGTTTGTATTCAAGGAGATCAATTCTTGGTATTCTGGTGGCTTTGTGAATTTGCTGGTCTACAATTCTGTGGTTGTACCCACGGTTTATAAAGTCTGATCTCAAGGCTTTAATCCGCTGGTCTCTGTCTGCTGTGTCGGAGCATATCCGGTTGTATCGTATGGCTTGACTGTAGATGGTTATATGTTTGGTGTGTGTCGGGTGGAAGCTGTTGTCTCTCAAATAGCTGTCTCTGTCTGTAGGTTTACGGTATACAGAAGTCTGTAGTTGGTTGTTCTTTATAGTAATGGTGGTGTCTAGGAAATGTACTTCATCCGGAGAATGGTTGAGTTTGAGGTTGATGGTCGGGTGGAACGTATTGAAGTTGTCATAGAACTGTAGGAGGTCCTGTTCGCCAGAGGTCCAAATCAGGAGGATGTCATCGATGTAGCGAAGGTATGTAAGGGGTTTCAAGTGACAGGTGGAAAGAAAGTCACTTTCCAGTTTTGCGCAGAACAGATTGGCATACTGTGGCGCCATCCGAGTACCCATGGTGGTCCCGGTTGTCTGGAGGTATGTGTCATTTCCAAATGTGAAGTAGTTATGGGTCAGAATAAATTCGATGCACTGTTTATAGTATAGCTTTTGCTTGCTTCATTCATTGTAACATCGCCGGAAGAAGAGATCAGTGTATCTCGAAAGCTCGCACAAATAAAAGCATTTCGTTAGCCACAGAACGGTATTATCTATTTATTTTTTGATTATTGAAGCTCGGCTAACACGGTACTGATACCTCTACATGTATATATATATATATATATATATATATATATATATATATATATATATATATATATATATATACATACAGTGGTCGACAAATCACCAAAAAATCTACTCGCCAAACAAAAAAATCTACTCGCCACCTAGTACCACACGTGTGCTGCTTGGGCCAATAGGAGCTCGCCACGATGTTAAATCCACTCGCCCGGGGCGTGCAAATGTATAGGTTTGTCGAACACTGTATATATATATATATATATATATATTTGTCCAGCCCTGAATGTCTTTATTAAGTGATCAAGTTTACTTTTGCGCTCCTGGCTTGTTTCTGGAATTCAGTTTCCAGACACACATCATCTTGGAGACTTATCCAAGGTTTTAAATCCATTGTGTTACCTATATTTCCATTTTCTTTTCCTTCTATTAATTTCCTGTCGAGCCACTGGCATACAATATTTTGAGCTCCTCATTGCTTACGTTAGTGGAGGAGAAAGGAAACAGGAGATAAATGCTAAACTAAAACAAGAGCAGCACATTGATTTTTCTGAGACTGTTCCTTTAAGTAAAATTTCATTAACTTATTTGAAAAATATCTGTTGCAGCATAACTGATAAATTGATGTTCACAAACTTGACAAAAGTGGAAATAGGGATGAGGCTAAATACAGGCAGCGAGCCCAACCGCTCTAGTGATATTGATTGAAGCAATGATGAAGGGAAGGAAAGGTGTACGCATGTGTAATAGAAATGGTGGGGAATATTATGTATTTTAACCAATCTGGTACTTCAGGGGTTATTGTGATTACCGGTTGTTTTAAAAATAGAATATATTGGGTCTATGACAGGTCAAGACTCTTCCTGGGTCTGTCCAGAGCTTCAAAGAGGACTTAATTGGTGGGTTATCACTTATGGGCCACTAAAAGTATGATATGTTGTATGGGGCTGATGAGATAAGAGAAGTTGTTTTGCCAGAGATTAGATTACAGTATGGCTCTCTTGATATCTTTATAAACTGGTTCTTTTCAGAGGTACTTTCAAATAATTCTCTGGAGGTTTCTGCAAGTTTCAGGGTCTGTGGCTAAGAAAGTATTCCAGCAAAGAGTGCATTTAAAAATAAATAAATAGGATATCCGGTGAAAACCTCTGCGCTAGAGTATAATGTTAAGATATCTGTAATCGTTGCAAAGAGACGCATGCAATGAGACCACATACGACATGATTAAGAAGTGTCAAGGACAGATAACCATTTGACACTCATTTAGGAGCAAGGCGGTCAAAATTAGTCTTGTTACAGTAGTCATAATCGCCTGAATCTATTGATATGACTCATGTCTGTGTAAGTATTGGGGAAATTAAGTTATGTGTGTTTATATATTGAGTCAAGATTTTAAACGCATTTTTGGAGCAGTGTTTTTTTCTTTGTCGTAAAACCATCAACCTAGCAGCTGATTTACGATAAGGGTGGGCTACTCTGGTTTCAATGGTGAAAACTTTGTACAGTACCGGCAGCTTTTATTCTTACACTTCCCGCACGGCAGGATGCGTGCGGGAAGCGTGGTGACGCGGCTTGTTGCGGCGCACTGTGACGTCACAGTCACGTGCGCGCCCGGCTTCCCCGACACCCCTGGTGTTTAAAGTGAGGTAAGCGGGGGTGCGGGGAAGCAGAGGGGCAGAGCAGGAGCCAGGTTCGGGGTCGGGAAGGGGGGCTAAAATGCACCCGAAGTGGAGGGGGGGTGCGTGTAGGAAACGCGGCGGCGCACGGTCTAGACTGGCGCCAGCCGGAGTAGATCCCGGCATGCCGCCGGCATTGGTATGAATAAAGGATGCCGCTACTGTACATCAGTCTTAGCAAGGTATTATGAAAATCAGAATTCAAAAAAGGCGTGTTTTGGACCAAACACGTGAATTTTCATATTTCTACGCCAGTGACCTCTCTGGGGAAATCCTATGACATATGGTAATGTACGATATAGAGATTTCTTGTTTATGTTTTATCCTGTAAATTTTTAGAAACTGTTCTCCATTTACTGTAATTGTATTTTCTTGTAATTATCTTTTCCTGTAATCGGAAACACTGTGTGTATATTCACACACACACACACACACACACATATATATTAAACAATTCTTTAATAAGTAATGCTTTGGGACTCTGAATGAATGATTCATTTTCCTACAACAGATTTTTGCGTGTTAGGTGCACATTTTTTTTTTATAATAAACGGACCTGAGACCCTGGCAGATATAGTAATTTACATATTTTGTATAATTTCTCGGGTGGTGGAAGTGTATAGATATGATTGCAATTGAGTAAGGGGTTAATATTAACTCATTGAAAGTAGCTTGCGGAGGAGAAAGGTGAGTTGGCTAGAGTAGCCATGTGTATTAACCCTGGTTGCATATCTACTGTAAGTCACGTGCTCACTTGTGTGCTGTTCGTGACAGATGGTATACTGAGATATTGTTCAGGGGAATAGTAGGCCAGCTTTTGAGCTGTGTATGAACCCTTCTGGGTCACATACTCACAGGTGTGCTGTAGGTGACAGCATGTATCAGGGGGAGATCACTTGAAAGAAATATATATTTTTTAATGGCTGGCAATGCTAGTAGGTCATGGAGAAGAGGTATATGTGGCTTACCTGGATATTAATAAAGTTGTTGGCACTGTCCCACAAAGAAGGCTACGAAATAAGTTGAAAAAAAAAATACAAAAACATCACTAAAGTGAACTGCACAAAAAAGTGACTGCTGAACTGTTGGAGTGGGTTTTAAGGTCGTTAAATGGAGAAGACATTGGCTGAGAGATAGTTAATAGAGCGTTATGTTACAGGGATTTTGACTCTAAGAGGAAGGTATCTCAGAAATGAGTACTAGACTTGATTGTCAATACTGTCCTTATTAGTGATATTAGAGATGGACAGGAATATAGTTCTTTAGATAACTGATAACAACATCTTCAGATTGGTTGACTTTTCAAGAAGGGTAAATAAAATATAAGTGATAAGGGAAAGTAGAGGAATAATCATGTGAAAAGCATGCATGTGGTCCCCAGAAAACATGATCTATATCATACTTTTGTCATCCACATGTAATGAAAGAGTGTTGTATCTGATGACTTAAAAGACAGCTGGCAATGAGTTGCACAGGGAGAGGATTTGGCAGCACACATAGAGAGTTGGCAATGGAACTATTTTGGTTTGACCTAGATTACAATTCAATTTATGAGCCCATTCAGTACCTCCAGGAGGACAAAATAAGTGTGGTCTGCACTATTAACATTATCAGAAAATATTAAACAACCTCCACATGTGCTACAAGGAAGAAAAGAGAAGGTATCAACATATTGCATTAGTTCACCATTTTGTCCCCCGAAAATGATAATACTAGCACAGGAGGTCATGCTTTAATGCAGGAGAGTGGAAAGCATAGAGGAAATATGACGAAGTGCTTCCTCATTGAAATAGTAGTTGATCCATCGTACAGCCTCTCGGAAGAAATTATGGAGGTTACTACAATAAACTAATTCAGTGCTGCATTGTATGGATACAGATATAGCAGGCATATCTGCAACAGCTGGCCTGTGCCAGGAGGGGCAATAGCAAGTTAGTAATTCAAACATAATGGTGTCTGCATCAACAGTAACATTAATGTCTGCTACTGTACATCTGTAAAAGGGTGTCCTAAATGTGGAAAAGGGAAACACATTTTTTTAGTCTAAAGGGAAAAGTAGGAAAAAGTGCTAACTAGATCGTTCAAGTGGCCATTATTTGGAATTAATTTTACATATCTCTGTAGATACCACTACATATTCTGTATCAATTTTATGCGTACAGATGCACCCCTTGAATGCTAAAGGGTATTTGTTAATAGCTTTCTGTGAGGGATGTTTATACAAGCATCATAATTCATAATTGACTGTGACAATTTACATTTTCTTTAATTCTTTCATGGGGTTGGAATAATCTTAATACCACAAATGAATTGGGATACTTGTATAAACATCTGTTTATAAAATATTATACTTCAATACAACCCACATCAATCTCTTACAGCTTAGCAGCAGCAACGAAAAGATTAATGCGCTAAACATGGAAGTTGGAATGCTGAAATCTGAATTGCATAACAAAACTAAAGAGATGCATGTGTTGCAAGCTCAAATCCAGAAGCAGCAAGAATCTCTGAATAGAGCCAGTGAAGCACTGAAGGACACCAAAAAGGCTGCTGCAAGCAAGGTAAACGCTTTATTTTGTTCAAGTGCTGCGTAAAATTTACCTTAAAACCCAAAATGGTACTATGAAGAGTTGTAGTAGATTGCAACACAATCCTAACATGAACCAGATCTCACAGTCATCGCAACAGTCATCGCAACACATTTCAGCTAACTTTGGGATCTAAAATTGTCAAAGTTGACCATAGGTACGTTTTGTTCCCACTTAGCAAGCTTTTGCTGCATTTCACTGCATTTTGTTAATATCATTTTAGTAGTATACAATTATTCCTCTCAGAAACATGTTTCTGGAAATAATTCAAATGAAAGACTTGTTAACGTTAGAGCATAAATGTCACTCTGCACAGGATTTTTTCTGGCAGAGGAGGTACAGTAAAAGCACAGAGTTACTGTACTTAACATTGCTGGGCCTTAACAAGCCTTAACCCCTACTCAATTGCAAGGGACTTATGGTACAGCTGTAGTAAGACTTCCTGTCCTCGGCCTCGCAGATGAACAAGCCTGCGGTGCCGGGGACAGTGTCTGCCGCGATGGAGCTGCGGTGCGATCCATACTTTTGAATGGGACCCCCCAAAGCGTTAATCCTTCGTGGCACCGAAGACAGTAAGTCTTTCTACATCTGTATTGTTAAGCTTGGTAGCGTTTAGCTGTTATTAACTTTGGGTCTACATGAGGTAATGTAAAAGTTTGTCAAAAGCATTTTACTTCCTTTGCACAGAAACGTGCATGTTTATTTTCTCCTTAGAAAAATACAATAAAATTATATATATATTTTTTTTATTGTGGTTGGTTAGTTTGTGGTAAGTATACAAAGTTAAAGTTGTGGAATTGAGCAACACTTAATGTTTGTGGAAGAAACATTAAAATTAATTCTAACATTAACACTGTATATACATTTCTATTTGCCACAAGTAGCCCTTGTTAGAGAAAATACTGTACAACTTCCTTGTAGAATTTTGCAATGCCTAAAATGCTTAGTTCAGCTGCCCTCACAGACCTGTCCTTTTCTGTAATAATTTCATAGAAAAGATTTTCTTTTAACTTTAGAGGGTCTTTATGTGTGCACATGTAAAGTATGCAACTTATGTCAAATTAGAAAATGGGTTATGTACAATATCAATAAAAGAAAGTCAAAAGGACAAACACTAGTATTTTTCCTTGATAAATCCAGTATCGTCTTATCATAAACACTGTCCCAATTTTGCAAATAAGAGACCGATAAATAACTCCCAGAAAATGTTAAATAATTGGATATGCATAATTATACCCTGTGTTGCTTTTAAGTGCAGCCTGTTAATTTTCAAGGGGTGAAAGATGTTACTTATTTAACCTCTTACACTTACAGCTCATTTTATGGCATGGAAAGAGTAGTTTCCTTATAAAATCATATAACAAATTTTCATTGCAGTCTTATTTCATGGAATGAGGTAAGTTTAGTTCAATTTGCAAGACTACTGTGTCTCTGAGCAATTTGGAGATGTGATACAGAACCTCTATTGCATGTGATCTTTACATGACCCCCCTCACCAAGAAACTTTTTACACACTGTCACTGCCAAGGGGGCGATGAGTTTCTCCAATTTACCACAAATTAGATCTGCTCTTTGCTATGTCTTTTGAGGAGATAGTTACCATAATTGCACTTAAATTGGTTTCAGAAAAACAGATGTTACCTTTTCATTTGTCGGACTGTAATTTTAAAAAACCTTGATGTTCTTTTTTTTATTTTCTGTGATTTTCTGCTTCTGTTCAGGAGAACAAAATTGATGGCAACTCTCTCAACTGCAAAAGCTTTTGCCTCAACTAGATTAATATATTTTTTATCTACGGTACCATAGAGGAGCTGCTCTGGTATGCATGGGAAGTGTACATTCATGTGAAGCAAGTATAAGAAGATGCTTGCATATTACAGCACAGATCAAAGAGAATTATTAGACCTGTATATTATAACTTCTTTTCTAGACTACTCTGAGCTGTTTAAAATGCCACCAAGACCCACTGTTTCTGCAATACCTTCACATTTATGAATAATAATCTTAAAACTTGGTTAACAGGAATAGTATTAAAAGCTTTTCCACTATGGGGGCTTTGTTAGGTTCATCCTTAATTTCTTTGTTTCCACAGATTGATCAGCCGTAAAGGAGCGACGCAAACATTTGATAGCAGTAGGCTACTGCATGTTCCATTTCATAGTCACAAAATGGGAGATGGGGGGTGGGATAAGGAAAGAGTGCTCTTGCTGCAGTCTGATGTTGTAGATTGGCTGCTAGAAGGAGCATAGTGACAACAGTGAGAACAGATACTTGCAGATGCAAGAAAAGAGCTCCTTTTAAGTAGCACTCAAATCCAAAGTAGTGAAATGTAAAACGTAACTTTTAATAAAAGATCCTTAATTGGAATTAGCAGACATGTAATGACATTAAGACAACACATACATTTAAATGAAAAAATCCTATCACACGCTAAAAGAAAAAGTGAATTCTTCCAACTACTCCTGACCAGCTACATGATAGGATAGAGCAGTGGCGTAGCTAGACATGTGCAGGCCCCCGGGCAAAACAAATTCAGGCCCCATTAATACTATCTCTTCCTCTATCTCATCATAATCATCTCGGACAATAGGGGATAACCAGGCTATCTAATAAAGGTTAAGCGCTCTTGTTACCCCTGAAACTGTATGTAGCTGCGGCCTGATCAAAGAAATCCGCAGAGCTCCAAAATATAATGAAGAATGCGTTAATGCACACTCAGAGCAAGCTCCAGAAACAGGATTCTCTCGCTGATGAGCTACACTTCTTTACGAGGGCGCAAAGCAGCAGAGTAATTCAGAAGTACTACAAAGCTCTTGTCCAAGCATGGTTGGAAAGAGAAAGGTATCTACGGAAACGCTCTGTAGCGCTCACCATACAAGCTGCCTACAGAGGAATGAAAACTTGTCGGCTAAATATCCAGAATAAAGCAGCCTGCGTCTCCAATCCATATGAGAATGCAACGTCAAAGAAAGAATTATGGACATTTGAAGCAATGTGTAATCTTACTCCAGTCAAATGTTAGGAAGTAGAAAGTAGCTTTTGGGGAGCGCAGATTTCACCATATGTGGAAATAATAATAATAATATAGTGTAGTAATTTCTACATAAATGACAACTAGGTATTCATAGAAATGGGGACTCGCACTTTCCCAATTTGGTATCAGCAGTGGGTGTATCAATGTGGTCTAGGTTCTTCCCACTAGTAGAAGGCAACTGGTCTCAGCAGGATTTCCCTGATGAAGCTTATGTGACAAGTGAAACGCGTAGAGTTGAACTGCAGTGATGTAACGCCTGTATGCCTGCAGACCTGGCCAGTCCCCATACTGAGGTGGGTAAGGGTATAACACGCACCCACAGCAGTGAGGGCGTGCCCGGGGTGTGATAGTAGCATTGCCGGGCCTGGTGAGTAAGGGTTAACATTATACTTGCTGAGTCCGGGGTGCCAGAGGTCGGAGGGTAATGTCCAAGTGCCAGAGTTCAGGGGTTGGAGAATGTAGCGTAGTGATGTCCGAAAGCCAGGGTTCGAGGGCAGGAGAAGGCAGCGTAGTCAAGTCCAAAGCAGAGATCAAATTCAAACCAAGGGAATCCAAACGGGCAGGGACAGGAACCAGAGCTGAAACAGACAAGTAAGTTAGGCATAAACACTGCACACACAGGAGCTACAGGAAAGCTATGCAGAGCAAGGACTGAGAGGACAAAGTGGGGTTATATGGGAAGAAGGGCCAATAGAGGTGAAGGGAGGAGCAGAGGTTTGAGTGGGTACTTGCAGGGATAGGTCTGTGAGAGCAGGGGAGGAGACCGGGAGGTAATCGAGAGTTATTGCCTGCAACCGACAGGGGGTGGAGCCAGAGCGTGTGGGCGGCAGGTAACTAGAGCGGGTGTGTGTGCCTTCTGTAACACTGTTATGCGCACGCACCGCGCATGCACCAGAGCGTGGGGGAAGTCCAGCTGAGGAGGCGCTCAGCACGGGAGACAGAGGGGAAGGATGAGCGGAGGAACCAGGTAGGGAAAGGGCAGGGATGACGGATGCACGCCGAGGGGGCGCGTGTACCTCGATAGGGGACACGCGATCGGGAACACGCGCGCTCGGTGAGGGGACCGCGAGTGTGCGCAGAGCGTGTGCCTGGGCGTGCGGACCGTGCCGTGGGGGAATGGCTCAGGGAGGAGGATAGAGATTGGGGACGTAGGCGAGCGGGACAGCTAGCCTCTGTGGGACCTGGGGTGACGGGGACACGCTGGGAACTGCGAGTCCCCCGATCCGTTACAGTATCCCCCCCTTGAGGATCGGACTCCGGACGATCCTCCCAAGGTCTATGAGGGAACTTCCGACGGAACTGTCTAAGGAGTGCTGGGGAATGAATGTGATGGTATGGTATCCAGGAGCGTTCCTCCGGGCCATATCCTTTCCAGTGTACGAGAAACTGAAGTCTGCCCCTGGACCAACGAGAATCGACGATGGACTGGACTTCGAATTCTTGTTGTCCTTGTATGACGACCGGATTAGGTCTCTGAGGGCGGTCCGGAAAATGGGCATTTTGGATCAGGGGCTTAAGAAGAGACACATGGAAAACAGAGGGGATCTTCATAGTAGGAGGAAGTGCAAGTCGGTATGCGACCGGGTTGATCCTTTCAAGGACCTTGAAAGGACCCAAGAATCTCGGGGCCAGTTTCTGGGAAGGAGTCTTGAGCTTGATATTCTTAGAAGATAGCCAAACTCTGTCTCCAGGTTTGAATACTGGGCCCACTTGACTTCGCCGATCGGCTTGCTTTTTTTGTCTTTGAACGGAACCTTGCAAAGCTTTTAGGATCTTTTTCCAAGAATTGTGAAGACTGGAAATGTGAGAATCCGCTGCGGGAACACCAGAGGGGAGGGAGGAGAGGGGAAGACTGCTGGGATGGAATCCATAGTTAATGAAAAAAGGTGATTGTTGCGTGGATTCGTTTTTCAATGAGTTAATGGCAAACTCAGCCCAGGGTAATAGGTCCACCCAATTGTCTTGCGATTCAGACACGAAGCATCTGAGATACTGTTCCAGAGTCTGATTCATTCTCTCCGTCTGCCCGTTGGTTTTTGGGTGATAACCCGGGGAAAATAGAAGGGAAATGCCAAGTCTCTGAGAAAAAGCTCGCCAAAACTTAGAAATGAATTGAGTACCTCTGTCCGAAACAATTGAAATAGGAACAGCGTGTAATCTGAAAATTTCCTTAGAAAAAACGTCGGCCAAGGTGGCTGAATTGGGAAGACCCTTGAGGGGTATAAAGTGTGTATGCTTGGAAAACCTGTCTACTACGACAAGGATCATATTCATCCCTTTAGAATTGGGAAGTTCCACAATCAAGTCCATGGAACTGAGTTTCCAAGGTTGTTCCGGAATAGGAAGAGGCATGAGAAGACCAGAAGGTTTGTGTCGGGCGGATTTGCTCTTGGAACAGACTGGACAAGCTCTGGTGAAGTCGAAAATGTCCCTGTTCATCTTAGGCCACCAAAATGTCCGTTTGATAAGATCTACCATCCTCTTGAAGCCTGGATGACCAGCAGATCTAGACAAATGTCCCCATAGAAGTATTTTGTGGCGAAAACGCAGGGCAGCGTACAACTGTCCTTCTGGCACCTTAAATCTCCTAGGAATATGAGCCTGGGCTTTATTGATTTCATCCAAGATATCAAAGTTGTTGGCGGAAATAATACACTTAGCGGGAAGAATCGTCTCCGAGGATTCATTAGATTCGTTCTCCGTGGAAAACTGACGAGACAAAGCGTCGGCCATGATATTCTTGTTGTCAGGAATATAAGAAATTGTGTAAATGAACCGAGAAAAGAACAGAGCCCAACGGGCTTGACGGGATCCCAAACGACGAGCCCCCTCAATGTACAATAAGTTTTTGTGATCGGTGAGGATGGCTACTGGCTCCTTGGTACCCTCGAGGAGATGTCTCCATTCTTGGAGGGAAGGAGCAAAGGAATGGAAGCAGGCACACGGTCTTTCTAAAGGTGCAGTTTATTTTGCCACCAATGGTCCAACGTTTCGGCAAATAGATTGCCTTTATCAAGGAGAGGGCTACAGAACATGCTAAACATACCACAATTTATACACAAATGGGTACTCACCCCCCCCCCCCCCACGATCACTGCTGCCTTGCTCCTGGATGTCGACGTCCCCATCGTGACATCAGAGGGCCACCTTTAGAAAGACAGTGTGCCTGCTTCCATTCCTTTGCTCAAGTACTTCTGGGATGTCTGGACCTCCCTGGATACAGCGCACTGGCAGATAAGTACCCCCCTCCACCACCTACCAGCGGTGTGTGCATGTGCTTCCAAATATGACTCCATTCTTGGAGGGCCAATTTGATGGCCAGAAGCTCACGGTTCCCGACATCATAATTTCTCTCCGCCGAAGAGAACTTCCTGGAAAAGAATCCACAAGGATAGAGTTTTTCCTGTGGGGAAGATCTCTGAGAAAGCACAGCGCCAGCTCCCACATCAGAGGCGTCTACTTCTAGAGTAAAAGGAAGAGAAGTATCCGGATGCCGAAGGATGGGAGCAGACACGAAGGCTCTTTTGAGAAAGTCGAAGGCTTCAATGGCTTCAGGGGACCAAATAGTCGGATCAGCACCTTTCTTGGTCAGGGCAGTGATCGGTAGAGCAATAGTGGAGAAAGTATGGATGAATTTCCTGTAGTAATTAGCGAAGCCAAGGAAGTGCTGCACGGCTTTGAGGGAGTTTGGCAACGGCCAGTCGAGTACAGACTTCAATTTCTCAGGGTCCATGGTGAAGCCTTTGTCAGAGATAATATAGCCTAAAAAGGCTGTGGAAGATTGATGGAAAAGACATTTCTCCATTTTCGCGTAGAGGCGATTAGCACGAAGCCGAGAGAGTACCAACTTATTATGGCGAATGTGCTCCTCCAAGCTTTTGGAGAAAATGAGGATGTCGTCCAAATATACGATGACGAACGTTTCCAAAATGTCCCGGAAGATATCATTCATGAATTCTTGGAAAACAGCAGGGGCATTGCATAGGCCGAACGGCATCACTAAGTACTCATAATGTCCCGAACGCGTGTTAAACGCGGTTTTCCATTCGTCCCTGTCTCTTATACGAATAAGATTGTAGGCTCCTCTTAAATTGAGTTTGGAGAATATAGAGGCATCTTGTAGACGGTCGAAGAATTCTGAAATCAGAGGAAGGGGATAACATTTTTTTTACCGTAATCTTGTTAAGCACACGAAAGTCGATACAGGGTCTTAAAGAGCCATCCTTCTTTTTCACGAAGAAGAAGCCTGCCCCGGCGGGGGAGGTGGAATTCCTGATAAACCCCTTCTTGAGATTCTCCTGGTGTATGACGTCATCGCTTCCGTCTCGGGCACTGATAAGGGATAAGACTTGGACTTGGGGAGTATGGTTCCAGGAATTAAATCAATGGGACAGTCATAAGAGCGATGAGGGGGTAACACCTCAGCCTGGGTTTTATTGAAGACATTTAAGTATTCATGGTATACCTTCAGCAAAGCAGAGTGGGAAGACGAGGTGGTGTCGAGGCCAGCGAGCACATCAACAGAAGGAGAAACTGTCTTCACTGAGGTATCAGCCCATTGGATCGACAAAACATTGGTCCAATCAATACGCGGGTTGTGCAGCTGAAGCCACGGCAATCCCAGAATAACCTGGACAGTAGGGGAGTGGAAAACATCGAAGACCATTACCTCGGTATGACCATCCGCGGTGGTCAGGGTAAGTGGAATAAACTCCCAAATGATGAAGACTGGTTGGAGCGGTCGACCGTCAATAGCCTCCAGGCCGATGGGCGATTTTTTCTTGACTAACAGGATCTGATTGTTGCAAGCGAAGGCGTGATCAAGAAAGTTGCCACCAGACCCGGAGTCGATGAACGCTTTAACCTCTATTTGAAGATCAGGACCCATGACAGTTGTGGGGAGTAATATCTTCTTCGGTAGTTCCTTAGGGAGAGAGGGGCAAGGAGAAATAGTACCCAGTAAATGCCCCTCTACCTTTACTGGGCGTTCTCGTTTCCCGGTTTCAAGCGGCAGTGACGAAGTTGGTGTTCTGGGGAACCGCAGTAATAGCAGAGACCCGCCTCACGGCGTCGCGCTTTCTCAGCGGCCCGACGTTCTTGGCTACCGATTTGCATCGGTTCAGGGGCATCCAACGCAGGGAAGGCTAATGGAAGAGACCTAAGAGAAACAGGCAAGGACGAGAGAGAACGAGAACGGTGGCGCTCGTGGCGTCGTTCTTGGGTGCGCTGATCCATAAGGATACTGAGAGCAATGAGTTCCTCGAGGGATGAAGGCCGGGCGTGAGCTGCAAGGTCATCCTTGAGAGATTCGGACAAACCGTGCCAGTATGCCGCAGCGAGAGCTTCATCGTTCCACTGGGTTTCTGCAGCGATGGAGCGGAACACCACCGCGTATCTTGCAGCTGACCTACGAGCCTGAGAGAGATGAAACAAGGAAAAAGCGGCAGTCTCCCAACGCGCTGGTGTGTCAAAAACCTGTTGGAACTCATGCCGGAATTTGGAGTAATCTTGGGTTATATCTGGTCTGTGTTCCCAGAGGGGAGAAGCCCAAGCGAGGGCGTCGCCAGTGAGTAGGGCATAGACGTATGCCACCTTAGTACGACCAGTAGGGAAATGGGATGGGGACATCTCGAATTGGACGTCACACTGATTCAGGAACCCTCGGCAAGCGAGGGGGTCATACCGATTGGGAGGTGGAATACGTGGCCCCGGATTATTTACAGGCATTGGGGCCGGGGTAGACGGTGCCACAGGAGATTCCAGGAGAGATAAATTAGAAAGTTTCTGTGTGACATTAGTGAGTTGGTCGCTTAGGAATTGCCAATGTTCCATGGAGACACCTTGGCCCATCTCAAGGGGGTCTGCATTTATTGGGCTCTGCATAATGTAACGCTTGTATGCCCGCAGACATGGCCAGTCCGCAGTACTGAGGTGGGTAAGGGTATAAAACGCACCCACAGCAGTGAGGGCGTGCCCGGAGTGTGGTAGTAGCGTTGCCGGGCCTGGTGAGTAAGGGTTAACGTTATACTTGCTGAGTCCGGGGTGCCAGAGGTCGGAGGGTAATGTCCAAGTGCCAGAGTTCAGGGGTTGGAGAGAGCAGCGTAGTGATGTCCGAAAGCCAGGGTTCAAGGGCAGGAGAAGGCAGCGTAGTCAAGTCCAAAGCAGAGATCAAGTTCAAACCAAGGGGATCCAAACAGGGGCAGGGACAGGAACCAGAGCTGAAACAGACAAGGGTGCTAGGCATAGACACTGCACACACAGGATCTACAGGAAAGCTATGCAGAGCAAGGACTGAGAGGACAGAGTGGGTTTATATGGGAAGAAGGGCCAATAGGGCTGAAGGGAGGAGCAGAGATTTGAGTGGGTACTTGCAGGGATAGGTCTGTGAGAGCAGGGGAGGAGACAGGGAGGTAATCGAGAGTTATTGCCTGCAACCGGCGGGGGGCGGAGCCAGAGCGTGTGGGCGGCAGTTAACTAGAGCGGGTGCGCGCGCCTTCTGTAACACTGTTATGCACGTGCACCAGAGCGTGGGGGAAGTCAAGCGGAGGAGGCGCTCGGCACGGGAGACAGAGGGGAAGGAGGAGCAGAGGAACCAGGTAGGGAAAGGGCAGGGATGACGGAGGCACACCGAGGGGCGCGTGTACCTCGATAGGGGACATGTGATCAGGACCTCGCGTGTGCGGACCGTGCCGTGGAGGAACGGCTCAGGGAGGAGGATAGAGATTGGGGACGTAGGCGAGCGGGACAGCTAGCCTCTGTGGGACCTGGGGTGACGGAGACACGCTGGGAACCGCGAGTCCCCCGATCCGTTACAAGTGAGCCACGAGTGTCCCCAGCATTGCCCTGTGCCAGCCGTTCCATATTCGCGATCGATCCCAACCGGAAGTGACGCGACGGACTACCGGAAGTGACGCGACGGACTACCGGAAGTGACGCGACGCGACTTCAAACAGCAGGGGCTGAGTGTAGACATATGAGCCACACATCTATAGTTTTATGTGTCTATGCACATAGTGCAAATGTAAGTGCAATACTTATTGTTTAAATATATATTTATTGAACATGCAATGTTGCACTGAGTGTCATCTCTGTCACACCGAGGGAAATCCTGCTGAGACCAGTTGCCTTCTACTAGTGGGAAGAACCTAGACCACATTGATACACCCACTGCTGATA
The DNA here is from genome assembly GCF_040206685.1 of Ascaphus truei. Lineage (NCBI taxonomy): Eukaryota > Metazoa > Chordata > Amphibia > Anura > Ascaphidae > Ascaphus > Ascaphus truei. The sequence continues at coordinate 88,785,458 of NC_134484.1, read as the reverse complement.
CCCAATTGGGAAAGTGTGAGTTCCCATTTCTATGAATACCTAGTTGTCATTTATGTAGAAATTACTACACTATATTATTATTATTTTTTCCACATATGCGCTCCCCAAAAGCTACTTTCTACAATCAACGTCAGGAGAATTTGGATCTTCTCTTTATAGGGTTGAGCTGCGACGTTCACTGTTTACATTATATTTTACCACTATATCTTTACACACGTAAGCACCTTTATAAGTTTAATTGTGAATTTTTAATATCACTTCATTATCCTCTTAAAGGAACGCCTCACTTATTCTTTTGCAAATGTTAGGAAGTGTCTGCAGCAAAGATATTACAAAAAAAATGAAGGAAGCTGCTGGTGTGATTCAATCGAGATATAAATTCAACATCACAACCAAGCAAGCTGTGTGTTGCTATAAGCGCACCCACAATGACAAAGCAGTACTACGATCGGCTTTCCACACAAGTAAGGAAAGAAGAACTGAATTACGACTGCGAAGCCCAATACCAATACAGTCATGCTACTGTGGCCCAATGGCCCAAGCCATATTCCTCAATCAATCAATATTCTTTGGCTAGATTGAGGCAGAATTGATTTGGTGTTTACACCTCTACAGGTACAACATTAGGTAACTACCAAACTGAGATGCCACGGGAATCAATCGGTATGGATATAAACTCCGCCCAGCTTGAACCACCCGTGAATATGGCTACAGAACCGATGCAGGTGGTCACCCTAAACTCTGGGAAGAAATGATCACCCGACACGGGAAAATACGTGACCAAGCGATCAGAAGAAAAACTGTGCTTGGGAAAAGTCCTCGAGCGACTGAAGAGTGCTGAGCTCAAGCACCTTCTTGAGGAGACATTACTAACCTGGAGAAAGGGCTCCAATCACAGCGGGACTATGGGTTCTCTTCCTCCATCCAGTCTCATTCGAGCCGCAGAGATATCTCGATTGAGTGTGGAAGGATGAGCTTTAGCCGTGGCAAGCCCGAGCTTCCCACAAACAGGGGATGTATGTAACAGGGTTCTATACCTATTTAATTAAAGCAGCCTCAGAGCTCTGAGAATCCAGTATTGAGAAAGCTAATTGCAGCCACTCAATTAACTAGTCTCCACCTGGACTAATGAGAGCTCTGTAAAAAGCCTCATGTGAGACACAGGAGAGAGATTCCTTAGGTCACATTTGGGCTGACAGAAAGAGAGCAGAGAAGCCTGCACACAGACACTGTCTTGAGAACAAAGGCTGTACTGAGATCAAGACACCCAGAGACTTGTATTTCATGGACACAGAGGACCCAGGAACCTGCCAGAGACTGACATGGAGGGCCACCTGCTTATGGTTCCTCCTGAGACTTTGGGGTGATAGGCTGGTAATGGGAATATACCACCAGTCCTTCAGATAGGGTCTGGGGAAGTACGTTAGCCCTTACAAAGGGATAGGATTTTGTTATGTTGTGTTTTTTGTATGTTTTGCCTGGATAAAGGAACAGGCTCAATAAAGCCAAGATATAATTTCACCCAAATCGGTCTCCATTATATGTACCTTTGCACACATCTCTTTCAGTGTGATAGGATTCTTTCATTTAATATGTATGTGTTGTCTAAATGTCATTACTTGTCTGCTATTTCCTATTAAGGTTCTTTTATTAAAAGTTAATTTTTAAATACGCAATAATTTCACTACTTTGGATTTGAATGCTACTCTCAAAAGGAACTCTCTTCTTGCATCTGCAAGTATCTGTTCTCTATGTCCCATTTTAGTCGTACACTTTTTCAATTGTAAATAGATGCTGTGATCTATACTGATCTAGGCCCATATATACTAAGTAGTGCCATGCAATAACACACCTTCTAATGCCCAGTAACACATTAAGGCCCATTGAAGTGAGTGGTCCATAAAGTATCTTCTGGTCCCAGAAGGTGTGTTCTTGAATAGCCATGTTAATAAATATGGCCCAAAATACATTGTGACCCACACTTACTAAGCAGTGGTATGCCTTAACAGACTTTAAGGTACATTGAAGTTATGCATTCTAGTGGTGCTGGAAGGTGACCCATTTTTTACTATGTACGTGTTATACCACAAGACACCTTCTGGCCACAGAATACGCTTTGTGGCCCATTCACTTTAATTGCCTGTAAGGTGTCTTCTGGCAATGTATTATAGAATAGCACTGCTTAGTAAATATGGGCCTGTTTGTTGTGTAGTGTTCTGCAGATTCCCCTAAGCGCTCTAGAGTCGCGTGCCTTGATAACAAGCAAAGTTTTAATTGCAGTATTTTTTTTGCCGCTGTACAGTTATTTTATTGGCCTCCTGATGTTAGGAGGGTTATACTAAACAATTCCATTGTTTTACAGGCTTCAATCATTAAAGGTGCTGTCCCGTCTACTTGCTTTCAAAACGCACTGTATTTATGAGTTCCTGTAGCCTTTAAACAAATCTTTTCATGCTGTCTGCAGTGACTGTGTTTTTATTGCTATAATGTAGAACCTTTTTACTAATAACATAAAATAACTGCTTGTAAAATTAAAAGCTTTGGTCAGTTATTTTGTGCTATTTCTTTTCTTACAGAATTAATATTAATGAAGGTCTGATTAATCATTTTATTTTATGTTTTTTTGTAAGAATTGGAAATGAAACCACACACGCCTGTGTGTGTTGTGTGTGCACTCTCATTTTCCTCAAAATAATTTTCAGAGGCTTCAATAAAGGCAACCATTTTGTAGTTTTTAGTTTTCTTTTAATGCCATTCTCTTTTACCATGCATTTTATGTAGAAGTTGAAAGCAAATGCAGGTATGTTGGAGGTTTGTACTGTAAGTTTCTTTTCAAGTGTAAGTATGGTTGTCTGTTTGAAAATAAATATTTATTCATTTATATTCTTTTCCCTATCTAAATAGATAATTCATGTTACATTTTCCAGAAGTTGGTTGGACATCTTTTTAGAAAGGAAAGGTATACAGGGATACACCAAATAAGTATACATGGGAAGGATGTTGATCCAGGGATTAATCAGATTGCCAATTCTTGGAGTCAGGAAGGAATTTATTTTTCCCCATATGAAATATCACTGGATGATATGACACTGGGGTTTTTTGTTTGCCTTCCTCTGGATCAATATGTAAGTATAGATATAGGATAAAGTATCTGTTGTCTAAATTTAGCATGGGTTGAACTTGATGGACGTACGTCTTTTTTCAACCTGATCTACTATGTAACTATGTATGGTTTGGAGAAATGTTTTCAAAGATTTCTCAAATATTCTTAAAATACCCAACATTGTAAATGTTAAGATTAGGAACTAGTTTAGAACACTACAATGAACAGTACAACTCACAACAGTATTCTTAGGCTGTGCTTATAGTGGCGACGTCGCTTCAAAACAAATGCATTGTTGCCGTTGTCAGCGCTTATAGTGCACGCGACGGTGCGACCAAGCAACAGAGCTACCAAAAATCTGGTAGTCACTGTTATTTTATTTTTTTCAGCGATGGTCTCCCCTTGTGGCCAATCAGAGAGCTTTTCCATCCCTCTGCCTTCCCCCTTTCTGACGTCACTGGCCTTGTAGCCAGAAACGTCGCCTAAACTTAAATTACAACTACCGCAATGGCGACGTCTTCGGTCGCGTCGCCGGCAGTATGAGCGCTGCCTTAGGCTTAGTCCATAGAGACTGAACCTGTGCGGAGGCAGGCTGAGGGAAAGCGGTGCTTTCCCTGGCCTTAGAGCGCGCGCCGTCCGTGGGCGTGTCTGGGGTTGGGGCCAGTGACGTCACAGAGCTGGTTCGCCCTCATTGGGCGAACCGCTCACGTGACCGGCCCTGCGCTCCGGCAAGAGAAGAAACTAAAGATTTCTTAAGACACACGCTTCCGCAGGCGTGCGGAAGCATGCGCGAGCCCCTGCTAAAGCCGCTCTCATTGGTCAGCGCCATGTCCGAGGCCTTAGACACGTTTTAGGATGAGAGCTCAAATAACTTCCAACTAAACTAGCTTGTTTTTTTTATATCACCAAGAGCCCTTATCAATAAACTCAGAGAAAATAGCTTTAACATTACCAAAACATTTCAGAACTCTTCCCAGAAAAGTCGTTTTTCACCTAATTCAATGAACATTAGCTGCATACATTCAGCATACATTTCAGCTGAACAATAGGCAAATAGCATACAAAAATACAGCAGAAGTTCAAAGTAGTGTTAAAAGCAGCAATAAAGCCAGGAATTCAAATACATGATAAATTATGGGTTCAACCATTGACATTTGTCCATTTGGTACGTATGCGTATGCTTATAGAGTGCCAACATTGTACACTGCGCTTTACAGAGTTATAATACAAACAGTGCAGAGATGATATATGGAGCTACACAGGTGTGTTAAACATGAAGTTAAACCCAAGGAATTACGAAGCTCCTGCCCTATACAGCTTACAATGTAAATTGAAATATATATATATATATATATATACAGAGGCGGCACATTTTATTTGAGTGCGGCTAGCTCCGCAAGCCTGGGGATGCCCCGGCATGCTAGCCGCACTCCCTCGGCGGCGCGGTCACGCGTCATCGGTTGCCTGCGCCCCCTGCACGCGCGTCCAGGGCTCCCCGAGGGAGCCCTGGTGTCCCGCGATGTGGGGGACGGCGGCAGGGGACCCGGCGGACCCGGCAGCAGGAGGGAGAAAGCCCCGATCGGAGGGCGCTCCTCCGTGTCTTCGGCGCGCGCCCGGCACCCTCTGGCGCGCTCCAGGTTACTGCTGCGGCCGAGAACGGGCAAATGCTCGAATAAACTAGGCCGCAGCAGTATATATATATATATATATATATATATATATATATAAACAAAAGAAGAGAAGCTCCAGCTCCATAGCATAATACTGTAAAATAGAACACTTCATTTAAACATGGAGTAGTCAACAGGACCTATACTCACATGGTGGGTAAAAAACACATTCGGTTGAGACAATCTGTGACTGCAGATAGACGCTGATGTGTGGACAGTCAGGCAGGTAGCCAGGAACATGGGGTCACATCCACCAGATGAGGAAGATGGTAACTGATGAATGGTAAATCTCACACAATCCCCAGAGTGATCTTTCAATGAAACTAATCCCAGCTGCACCACAACACTAATCCCACTGGCTATGTGTAACACAATATGCTGTGCCCTTATAACCGAAGTTACCTCCTCACGGATATGCCACAGAGTGTCCAGGTGATGAGAACAGTGTTCAGTTGGCTGCGAGTAATGGCAGGGCCACAAGGAGTGAAGAGGAGTAGAAAGGGATAGCCGGGATGTGTGGTGCTTCCTGGAGATGTGTTCCAAGCCTCAGTCCTGAACGAAAGCCCCACCTGCCATCCGTGCGTCACAAGTCCTACGCGTTTCATCACAGTCTTATTAACTAACAATCCTTTTGATCCCTGAATTATCCCAACCTACTCTTGACTCTTCTGTAGCCATTTTTAAAAGAATGAGAACTAAAATCTTTTTCATTAAGCCCAAATTCTTTTAATACATAAGTGAAAACCTTTATAAATTGAAATTTTGGTACTGAGCACTCATCGACATGCACCAAAAGACAACGATCACAATCCGACCTAAATGTGAAATAATATGTAATCGGAAACAAACCTTTCCCCCCAGCCTTTTCAAGTATTCGATATAAACCCTTTCTCATTTGGCCCGTCTTTCTCATTTGGCCCGTCTTTGACCTGCTAATTAACATCAACATGTTTTCTTTGCTAACCCATACCTCATTTAATTGCAATCCCCCTCTTTTTTTTATTAGCTGAAACTAACTTTCTAATTCTCATGGTCCCAAAGAAAGCTAAAGCAAAGGCTGCTCTAAATAACAGTACTTAATACTCTGAAAAACATACTTCTATGAAGACAAAAACTACTTTTCTAATATACTAATTGTAACTGATCTTCTCACATCCTTTAACGTATTTTTCTTCCTGAAACTTTTTAGAACTTGCTTAATAATAAAACCTTTTGTCCATCAACCACTCTACAGAAAAAAGAAACTCCTGCTACTAATTTATCGAGTGCAGATGTTGAAATGCCATTTTGCATTTTGTATAAAACAAATCTCATAAAACCCGATCCGTCAATCTTTTCTAAAACCTTTGTAAAATCTTTCCATGCTTTAACATAGCTTTGCTATGTAGCTGGTGCTAACGAATTCTTGAATAACATCTTTATTCCGATACTATGTCCCATAAAAACACTGGACAAATGCTGACTTCTTTGTCATTACCCGGCACAAGTCTTCAAAACGTTTCTAGCTGCAAACGAGATAAAGAATCGGCAATTACATTAACCGCTCTTGGAACGTGCCTTGCTTTAAACCATATGTTCAATTGTAAACATTTTAAAACCAAACAGCGTAATAAGCGAACCACCGGAGGGGAATTAATTTAATTACATTAGGTTATTTGTTGTGGGCAAAAACTACACCTAGATTGTCTGACCAAAACATAACCGTCTTTATTTGCTAAAGCTTTCCCCCACACTTCCACAGCTGCAATTATAGGAATCATTTCTAGCAACATAAAATTCTTCATTAACCCTCCTTTACCCACAGATCTACCCAGTTCTCTCCAAACCAATGTCCCTTTCAAAAGGCCCCCAAACCAACTGCTCGTGCAACATCTGTGAATAATTCAATCTCTGAATTTGAAACAAATTCCTCTTGCCAACAAGAATGGCTGTTAAAATGTAACAAAAATGTATCCCAGACCCTTTCAAAGACATACTCAATCTGACATGATGCTGCAGATTAATTAAACCCGATGTTGCTGCTGCTAAACGCCCATCAAAAATTCTACCCATGGCCATTACCCTGCAAGCAAAACTCAAATGCCCAACTTACTATTGTAACTGCTTCAACTTTATCTTTCTAACTGACAATGCTATACAGATTAAGCTACACAATTTTACAAAAATTCAATTGGTAATCTAAATTCCCTCAAATGAAATCTATTAGATTCCTAGAAATGTAGTGACAGACACAGGGCCTACCGTCTTTTCTTTTTGCCAATAGAATACCATATTTCTTGGCCAACCTTGGAATGTAACTAGAAGCTTGACACATAGCTCACTGTCCCACAAAATATAATCTAAATGGTCAAGAACTTTCTTACAATTTATCGTGAACTGCAAAACTCACTGTTAAAAAAAAAAGAAAAAAAGAAAAAACCTTTAATAAAATAAAAGCACGACAAAGAACCTCCCATAGGTAAACAAAATAAATAGGTTCTGCAACTGAAAGCCTAATAAATGAAAATAAGCTGGATTGATATGTAATAACCTAAATGCTGCTTCGATATCAACCATAGCCATTAACAATCCCATTTCACGCTTACAAATTAACTCCACTGCCTGATCAAACGTGGCATACGACACATGACCTAATTCTTTGTCAATTCCTTTGTTTACTGATAAATCCTAAGTACAAGGTAAATGATTTATCATCCTATATGCCCCTTTTTCCTTCTTGGGAATAATACCGACAGGTGATACTCTACAATTCTCCAATGACAGTGAATAAAAAGGACCAGCTATTCTCTCCAAAGATAACTCTTTATTTTACTTTACTACAACTATATATTACTATGCATAAATGCAGACTTTACGTTATCCACCCCCACTGATGGTATCCAAAATCCACACAAAAAACCTTCTAATAGCAATTTAGCTTTTTCTCTCTTAGGATACATTTTTAGCAAATAAGCCATCTCTCCTATTTTCACCTGAGTCTTTGCCTTTTCCCAGCGACTCTCTAACCAATGTCTTTAAAGGCATACCTTTTCTAAAGCACCGCAATGCTGAATGGCTTCCACCACATATGGTGCCTTCATTTCGGTACTTGCAAGCCGACTTTCACCTGCATTGTGATTCATGAAAAACCCAACATATTCCCTTTCTGAAGCCCGTCGACCCTGTTGGATTTCTTTGTGAGCCGGCGGCTAACAGAAAGAAAGGAAGTTGGCCTCTGAGATGACATTGACAACCACATAACATCTTTCATACCCCAAACCAGCTGTGGATGAATAGACAGCTTCTGGTGGAATTCCTTGTCATTATAAAACCAAGCTAGACTGCCAAATCTCCTGTAAGCTTGTAAGATAATATCTACATGCCTAATTAGGACATGACAACATTGTGGCTGTTTTTCCCCCAACACACTCGCATAAATGGAAAACGATTAAATCCAATTATTGAAAGATCATTGGGGCAATTTTTTGCTATCCTCCCTTGATCCCTCACCAAATCGCTTATCACCTCTTGCTCCCTTTATAGGATGTAAAGAGAACAAATCTCTGTACTCTTTTTTTCTTCTTCATATTTTGTCCTTAACTGCTAAAGAAAGATACATCTCTAACAGGGGAGTTTCACACCCAACCGCATCTTTTAAATGATATTCACTAATTTTAGCATAATTTTCTTTATTACCTGTTGATTTATCCCTAACTTTTGCTACCGTAGAATCTAACACATCATTATCCAATTCATTAAAGAGTGCCTTGATAGAACCCAGCACCTCCAATTTAAACTTATCATGATCAGCACTCTTTGCAACCTGCAAACCACAACCCAGCTCCTTGCCTTCCAACCAGGATAGCACCTTGCTTGTTGGTTACTGTCACATTTTTGCATCTCTTGTTTCATAGCATAGTCCTGCTTGTTCTCCTCACAGACTGCTTCCTAGTAGTGCTATTCCTGCTTCGAAACTTTTTTTCTTAGAAACTGCTGCTGCTTTCCTGGATAATTTGGGTTGGAATCCTGTTTATTTTTCTTCCCAGATGGCCTTCTTTTTCCTTCTGGTGATGCAGCCAGCCTTTTCCTTCACGTTCCCATTTCCATATCCACAAACTTCTTGTTTGCTCTAAGCCGCCTCGCCACTAGAAGGCTTGCCTGTGTAGTCTTTTTTCTACCACAGCATCAGGCTCCTCTTGCCCTGATTCCTCTTCTTGTGCTGCAGAGCCCAGCAGACCGCTTCTTAGCCAGTCCCCCACTCCCACCAGCTCAACTTTTTGTCTGGTGGATATAAGGAGCTCTTCCAGCTTCCTACTCTGATCACAGGTTAGTGACATGTTATATTAACCTCTTTTCTTAATTTCTTTATGTTTCTGTAAATTATGCTGGCGGGTCGTTAGATCGTGTGGGAAGACCACAACGGTGGGAGGTCTGAGCCAGTGCTGATTGCAAAAACACCCCTTATAGATGGGAAAGGCCAGCAGGACAGGAGGTGGTGAGGGCAAGATTACCCGACCGTTGGCAGCCCTCCGAACTTTTATTTATTTAATTTTATGGCTGATTTCATCAACAGATAGCGTCATGCGCGTTGAGGTACCCTAGACAGAATGGTTGAAATCGTTAACCCACGCATTTCCTTATATACCTTTGGTCCGCACAGGTGGCTGTGCGCTGACCACCAATCACTGCAAGATTTGCTCCTCCCTCATCCTAGCAACAGCCTAAAAGTTGCACTGCAGCTAATCAGTGGCTGACACATTTTCCCCGTGGCCTCATGCTAAACGTCCTTTGGACAAACAACAAAGCGCTCATGATAAGTTAGTGCATTAAGATTTAGTACAAAAAATTAAATGTGCCCCAAATCTAGGTGCAGCCTACAGTAGATGGCTATACCCCATGGTCTTTCCAAACCGTACAAAGTTATTCTGCCAAACAAAAGATACCAGCGCAAACTAGTCAAGGAAATTGAAGTAAAGAATTAAATGTGTTTGATGAGGTCCCCCACAAACCAGTTCTCACACACAATAAATCCTACAATGAGGAACTGCAACATATCTTCTTTATGGTATCCTTGGAATGAATCTCATAGAAAGACAGATAGAATCCACATAGCATAATATTGTTTACTATTATATAAAACAGACATCAACAACAGGGAAAAAGAATCACACTCACACTTTTCCTGGTTGGTAAAAGCAACAAGTGTTTTGGGCACACTCTTATCCTCTTTGAGTGTGCTCAGCAATTTGTGGAGAAGAAATCAGTTGGCAGAGACGAGACACCTACCTCCTTTTCCTGAAAGTTAAGATGATTTTGGATGTTAAAGAGCCCACTAGTGTGCCAAAAGGGTTTCCACATCCAACTTTGAATTCGGTGCCAGAACCCCTGACTCCTGACTAAAGAGTCCACAGGTACCTCTCTTTAGTGCTCTTTCCTTAGGAGTAGTGAGGATTTTGCAGCCTAAAAGGTTTGGTTAATTAGTGTGGCTTGATCACCCACTCTGTGCATTGAGATTCACCAATTTACTCTGGATTATTCGGCATGCATGCTTTTCCCCAATACTTATTCCACTTTAAAAGCTGAATTTCCTGAGGTCCAATTCTGCTTAATAATTGCAAAAAACTTTTTCATTTCAGTGGACCCTGCTCAGTTTCAATCCAATACTTACTGGTAACTAAATGGTTAAAACAGACGGTTCTGCATTGTGCTTTTATCTTGTGTTTTATTTTTTTTTTTTATTTGTTTCATTATATCTGTCATCAGTAAATTGACTGCGTTTTGAGAATTGGATTCTGGGCACTTTATTTTGCTATTCTCTGTTCGACTGGTAATTCACTCAGTATGGCCAGCACACATCAAGTATTGGGCTATAATCTAATTTGGGCTAGGTGAAGTACTCTGGAACAGTGAAATGGGGATGGGTGTGGACTCAGGTATGGGGAACATGTATTTCAAAAGTGAAGCCATTGTTCATCCCTGACTTTTGGGCGCCTATCTCTGCGGGAAATATCATGTTGAAACTGGGAACTGAGGCCTTTGTCCTAGCACCGCTGGCTCGATTCCCATTGGTAAATTTTAAATTTCCCACTCTCCTTAAACTCACCTCTGTGGGTGTCCCTAAAGCGCTGTCACCTTCACGGCCCCAATTGGTCCATCTCAGACAAGCCTTCGTTCTCTGATTGGCCAACAAAGACATTCTCTTTGTTGCTTGGTCGGCACTCAGTGTAACATGATTTTAGATGGAGGCCAGTAAATGTTTGCACAGTAAACCAATGTCGATCAGAGCACCACGGATTTTTCTTGGTTCTTAATTAGTCTTGGGTGTCAGAGAGAGACTAACAGGAACTTGTAACCTGTAAGCGAGAGGCTATCTTCCCAAGATATCAGGGTACGCTGAGACGAACGGATCGTTGAATGCATCCTGGGTAAGCTAGCTACTGTAGTGCCCAGCACCTAACGAGCTAGGATTCTCCTGGCAAACCCTTGTTTTGGCGAGTTAAGCTTGGTTTTGTGCATTGTGTTGCTCCTGTTGGCTTTGGCCCAAATAAACTGTTTATTGCGAGACTGGTGTAAACGTCCGGTCTTCCGTGACAATCATAAAATATTAGCTTTATCCTGTTTCTTATTTTGCTTTCATTGGCATAGTCACATATTTAGTTGTGAAATTGTTTCGTATTCATGCGTTTTAGAGAATGTATGTAAATGATGTTTTCATACTTGTTCCTGAAAGTTTCTTAGAACTACTTTATCGCTGTACTTTCATTGCTGCATAATAGAACTTGTGCAGAATTCATTGCCCTGTTCCTTAGGTACACTTACTCAAATTTTCAAAGCAATATTAATAATGTATGCACTTTAAATCACCATGATGCTAAATTTTAAAAGATACTAAATATATCTCAACTTCTAAACAGGTATTGCTTGCAGTGCTTTACATAATGTAATGTGTTGCTATCTCTTAATGATGTTTAGTCACTATAATAAAGTTTCAGTTGTGAGGCATTTGACTTGTATAAGTCACTGTGATTTACAATTAGACATACAATATTAGCAAGCTCAAAACCCAGACTCACCGTCTTCTATATGTATATATTTATTTAATTGTGCCAATTGGAATGCTACTGGGAACGTGATCTCAAATATACAACAGTAAACAATGAAGCCACGATGCACATCCAATATTACTTATTTAGTTCATTTCTACTTGTTGTTTTTTTCTTCTTCTAAGTATGGGTCATTTAGTTCAATCTGTTGGCCAAAACATATCAGACCTACAACTACGTCAAGGTAGACCCTATCAGCAGGTACCACACTACCAATTTTATACTGTGTCCTTTTGTATTTCTTCCACTGCATAGAGAAAAGAGAAAACAAAGCAATTATATAGTCAATAGCATGGGATGTGTGACATGTATGCGTTGCTCAAGTGGTTAACATGTTGCTCAAGTGGTTAACATGTAGGCGAACTATGGGGTAGATCCTCAGAGGTCCGTTAAAAGTTTATTGTGACATTACCCCCATGAACCCTGCTCACTTAATGTAACAATGTATTTGTCATCATAACTCTGTGACCAGAACATACTTGAAAAAAAAGAAATAGCTCTCAATGTATTTATTCCTGGTAAAACATTTTATAAATAAATGATTTAACATATTAATAGCCATAATGCATATCCACAAAGGTGATTAGCATTACTATGCCCTTTGTTAAACAACAAAAATATTGGATCACTCGCTTTTAACGGACGCCTGGTTTACTCATATGACATCATATGCTAATGAGCCGTTAGTATAACATTGCATATCTACAAACCTCTGTTAGTGTTAGCACATGGAAATAACGTCACAATAATTAGGTCACACCAAAACCTGCTATTACTCCCATCCAGACCATGTGTAACGCTCGGCCTGCCCACAAGCCAGACGAGACCCCGGGACTGAGGTGGAAAGGAGTAATACCACACACCTGACAGTAAACGGGGGCACGGCCGGAGTGTGGAAGTAGCGTAGATGGTCCGGGTAACAAGAATATAAATGATCCCGTACTTGACAGCTCCGGCGAAGAAGGGTAAAGTTCGTAAGCCAAGGGTCGTGGATTGGAGAGAGCAGCGTAGTCGATTGTCTGTAAGCCTGGGTCGTGGAGTGGAGAGAGCAGCGTAGTAGATTGTCCGTGTACCGTGTCCAAGGGTTGTAGAGGTCTGCAGCGTAGAAAGTCCAAAGCGAAGTCCAAAGGGTTCCAGAGAGCAGCGTAGTAGAGTCCAAAGCAAAAGGTCAAATCCAGGGAGGTCAGCAGAATTTCCAGGGACAGGAACAGACACTGTAAGACAAAAGAGGCCAGGCAACAGCAGACAGCACCAAGGTACAGAAGCTATGCAGAGCAAAGAGGAAATGGTGAAGGGGCATTAAATAGGGGGCTGGGACCAATCAGGGGAAGGGGAGTGACGGAGGAGCGGCCCGAAGAAGGACCTGATAGGAGAGCAGAGTGTGAAAGTTTGGGACGAATCGGAGTGAGGGGAGGAAGATAGGAGAAAGGAAGAGGCACACAAATTGTAGTGGAATCAAATGATTTCAAATGTATTGATGCATCAGAGCTAACAATAGTAACGTTTCAGGACAAGGAGTCCCTTCCTCAGACCAAACACCTCAAAAAGTCTGAGGAAGGGACTGCTTGTCCTGAAACGTTACTATTGTTAGCTCTGATGCATCAATACATTTGAAATCATTTGATTCCACTACAATTTGTGTGCCTCTTCCTTTCTCCTATCTTGCTATAACTTTGGATCCAGCTTTGGGACGCCAGGATCAACGGAAGGTGAGCACCAAATGTAAACCCCTTAAAAAAATTTTATTCAAAACAGTGGTGTGCCACCTATAATCTCCTTTGGAGTTAGGGGAGGAACAGAGGAGTGACCTAAGTAAGACCCAGATATGGGAGAATTACCAGAGGCTTTGGGAGTGGTTTGAGTAAGGAGAGGAGCGGAGGGACAGACCAGGGAAGGAACAGAAAGGGAAGAAGGACCTGGGAGGCGTAGCTGATGGGGAAGGGGCGTGCAAGGTACGTGCGCCACGTCAGAGGAGCCGTACCGGAGGGTTTGGGAGTAGTCAAACGAAGGGGAGGAGCAGAGGGATGGACAGGGGAAGGGTCAGGTGAGGAAGAGGAACCTGGTAGGCAGAGGGGCAGGGGCAGAGACACGCAAGTTGCGTGTGCCGCTTCAGCGGAGGCGAAGTCAGGCACCCGGCGCCAACTAATGGCGGCCTGGGTCCGCGCACGCCCATAGGGGTGACGCGGGCGGCTTGGAGGTGCGGGGACAGCGGCCAGCAGCGGGGAACGCTATCGGGGAGCCTGAACGGCCTGTAATGAAGGTAAGGAGGCGCTGGACGCGAGTATACCCGCAGCGCGGATCCTTACACCATGATTATCATAGTGTTATTTCTAACAATAGCCTTCAAGGAAAAAGGGCAGGTCTAAAGTGGTACACAAATGATTGTATTGAGTATATGACTTAACCCTTTCTTTACACATCATACAAATGTGTGTATGTATATATGTATGTACATACACAAAGGACTAGGGGACATCCCTTAAGGTTGGAGGAAAGGAGATTTCACTAGCAAGAAAGGAAAGGGTTCTTTACAGTAAGGGCAGTTAAAATGTGGAATTCATTACCCATGGAGACTGTGATGGCAGATATAATAGATTTGTTCAAAAAAAGGTTGGACATCTTTTTAGAAAGGAAAGGTAAACAGGGATATACCAAATAAGTATACATGGGAAGGATGTTGATCCAGGGATTAATCCGATTGCCAATTATTGTAGTCAGGAAGGAATTTATTTTTTCCCCTTATGAGATATCATTGGATGATATGACTCTGGGGTTTTTTGTTTGCCTTCCTCTGGATCAATAAGTAAGTATAGATATACTGTAGGATAAAGTATCTGTTGTCTAAATTTAGCATAGGTTGAACTTGATGAACGTACATCTTTTTCCAACCTCATCTACTATGTATCTATGTAACACACACACATATATATATATCAAAACAAAACAAAAATAATAAAGGAGCGCCTAATGGAGTAACCTGCCTAACTGTGAGTAAGTAGCCAACTGCGTTAATACAACCTATGGGGTGGCTAAGGTAGATAATTGTGTATATAAAAACCCTATGTAGTTCTAAGATAAAATGTGTAATATCAAAAATGATTTTAATACAAAGTATACATAACAAAATAATATTTATGGAAAAATATGTTATTATATGAGAATTAACCTGAATAAAATAAAATATTAAATGAAAAAATGTAAAAAAATTTAATTGAGAGATCCCAAGAATTGGAGAGTACTAATAAAACTAGTTCATGGATTACCTACAGGTATTATACCATGCCCTAAGACCTGATTTGTACAATTTATGTAGCACATTGTTTGCTGACCATATTTGAAAGGGGTTAATTGATGGTATTTAGTTTTATTAGTACTCTCCAATTCTTGGGATCTCTCAATTAAATTTTGTTCCAAATTGCTAATCATGTTTTGTGAATTGAATAACAACTAATTGTAATCTAATAGCATTAAGTATGGTTAACTCTATCCAGCTAGTAAGTACTTGCTAATTCAATTATTAGCCACACATTTATTTGGCATTACATGTTGATTAAACACATTATTCATTTTTCTCTATTATTGTACAAATAGGTAGTTTCAGTATAATATTCATTTATTCTACCCATATATTTTTTAACATCTTATGAGCTGTAAAATTCTCCAATAGTACAGTGTGGTCCTTATAACTTGTCCATTGTGATCAGTGTAGTACTAGTAATTGTACCAATGGACCAGTTCAAAGTGTTTTATTAATGTTTTAACTGTGTAATTGTTTTTAATTATGTATGCAAATGAACCTTACTATAAATACTGTGGGGATACAACCGATGGGTATCCCCTGAAGAAGTCATCATCGATGACGAAACGCGTAGGGCGTGGCTAAAGCAGAGCAGGCATTTTTCCCACTGAGAGCGGATTGAGAGGAACGCAGCTTGTCGGAGGCTCGGCGAAGCAGATCAGTGGATACATCGTTTGGCTCTATTGGTGATGCAGCAGCTAGAGGCAGGAAGGCGAGGCCTCGGTTTCCTGGAGGGACTTCCGTTTTGTGCGGGACACCAGACCGGGCGAACATCACTTCCGGTAGAAGGAGACCGCGTACGAGAGGACACCATTGCTGGCTCGAACGTCACCACTGGCTTATGAGGGCCCATCTCATAACTGCATTTAAAAACCGCTATACTTGTGAGTGGGCATTTGTCTGGTTTTAAATGTTCCATAAAATTATTGTTAAACTTTAATGCACTAGGTGTGCGCCTGTTTTCTTTTCTTTTTTCTTTCATATATATATATATATATATATATATATATATATATATATATATATATATATATATATATATATATATATAGATTGCTGCCCAAAATTGTACTCCATATTCAAGGTGTGGTCTTACTAATGCTTTGTAAAGGGGCATAATTACGTTTACTTCCCTTCCATCCATTGCCCGTTTAATGCAAGATAAGATCTTGTTTGCCTTGCAGCTACTGCATGACTTTGGGCACTATTGCTAAGCCTGCTGTCTACAAGCACTCCTTAATCCTTCTCCATCAAGGATTCCCCCAATGTATCCCCACTTAATTTGTGTGTGTGTATGTATGTATATGTATGTGTATATATGTATTTTTATATATATATATATATATGTATATATATATATAAAAATTATATATATATATATATATATATATAAATAATATATATACAGTCCTCGGTTATCTGCCGGAAGTCATCCTGCAAACTGCCGTCGGATTGCAGAGTGTCGGCCTGCAGATCCAATGTAATCCGCGGCGGTGAGCATTGGATAATCCGTTCCGACGTCGGACAATGCGTTCCGTTGAATGCATTATCCGACGTTGGATAATCCGTTCGATGAATAACGGACCGACGTATAGTGAGGACCACCTGTATATAAAAGAGAAAAAAAGAAGCGCTCGCTCCATAATAAAAAAATGGTATAAGTGAAGTGTCAAAATTAAAAACACATAGAATGTGTAAAATCTTTAAAGTATTCAGGTATACAGTGTTACCACTCTGGAATTTATGGTACTGATGACTGGAGAGCTATGGTGATTAAACTCTTCCTCTGATCTTTAAATATCTGTTTGTATCAGTAAGTAGGGGGAAAAAAACATGTCCTGTTATCACAGCATTGCAGCCGGAAATCTTCACTTGTCTGACATCGTGGGGGGAAGAAGGGGGGAGAGTGTCCCTGGAACATCTGTGAGTTGCAGTGTTCAGAACAGGCTGATCAGCTAGTTTTGAAAGCGCCGATAGTCCAGACCTTATACTTCCCACAAACAGTTGATCTCCCTAGGCAGTAGAAAGTCCCTGCACCGAACAGTACGGGCATACACTAGTGGGCTTCCAGTTCAGCAGGATAAAGCAATGTCCCATTACGTTTTCTCGTACTGATTCGACTTTCTCAATGATACGTGTGTGTGTCATTTAAATGTTTGATACATCATATAATGTGTCATGAAGTTCATGTAATAAACTATACTATGGTTTTTAGAGATTAAAATGAATGTATGAAATGTTTGGCTGTCCTAATATGATATATAATCTTGACTGTATTAAATAGTGGTGTACAATGTGTATCCATATTATTACAATAATTACCAAGAAAACTAAAAAAAGCGCTACCAAACTACAAATTTGATAGCATGAAAATCAAATGTGCACGTGTAAAAAATGTCATATGAACCTCTAAGACTAGATGTAGCTAATACCTTATGGTCTTCAAAAACGGTATACACAGTTGAAATGGAGTGGAAAATGTATTGGCGAACCTAGTCAGAGGTAGATAAGGGAATTAACCAGTATAAGGTATAATATATGGTGTAATATACAATGAAGTGACTAAAGGAACAAATGGTGGAGTGCTTTAGAATTGGCACTCAAACCTTCTGTGAATCTGTTGCAGCATGGAGGTCTGCAAATGTCTCAGATGTTTTCCTTATAGCATGGTTCCTCATGGGAAAGAGACAAAGGACATCTATACAGCATAATACTGTTTCCAACAATGTAAAAACTAACAGGGGAAAGTAAATACACTCACACTTTCCCTAAAAACAAGAAGAAGTGTTTTCAGGCATTCTCTCACCCTCTCCGGATACGTCCTGATCGTGTCTCCGCTCCAGATCAGCGTGTACGCTGCTTTGCCACTCACTTCTGCATCCGTGTTGCAATTAGGGAATCACAGAAATCATAGGATGGCTACTGGCTGCAGGTGCTACTCCTTGCATGTGTACTCCAAGTGACAGTTCCCAATGCGTTTTGCCTGGCATTTCAGCTACCTTAAGGGGTTGTATCAATATGTCATAGTCTTCCATCTTATATGGCCACAACAATTGAGGGTGGCCAATTCACCAAACAGAATGTCTCTATTGCGGTACCAAAAAAAAACAAAAAACTTTTCCTACAGGTTTTTCAGAACTGACAGCTCATGTATTAATACATAACAAAAGCAAACACATTTTATATGTAGCCAGGTTCCCCCTGCCTGTCAACCCCCCTCACCTTGCTGGCGATCGCGGGGGCCACCGAGCCCAATGGCGGTCCCGTCGGCCGATTGCAAGGTGGGAGCGGTGAGGATCCTGCTTCAGGGGGGGTTGCCGGGGACGCGCGCGGCCGATTGCCAGGGCCGCGATCGCGTTGCCAGGGCTCCTGGCGCTCCCGAAGCAGGGCGCCGCCATTCCCTATGTGTCCGCGCATGTGCAGTGAGTCCCCGCATGCGGCGGCCAGCCAGGGACATTGCACATGCGCAGTGATGGCGCGCGAGAGGCAGCCAATCAGCAGAGGGCTCTAGAGAGGGACTAAATATCCCATGAGCCTAAGGAGCGCCCCCACCTGACCCCTGGGAGCCAATAGGGCTACAGCATCTCCCTGCAGAGGAGATTAGATGCATTTTGCGGGCTCTGAGCACGTTAGGCAGTCGGCGTCAGGAGCAGCTAGGGGAAGGAGGTAACATTAGGTTCCCCGCACACACATATTATATGCCATTGGATGGGGGAATACCCGTTACATTTGGAGGCGCTGCTGAGATTCTACCTGGGGTGCCCTATTCCATATCAAATTGTCCGATTTAAACGCCATCATGTCTGTGCCGTCAAAGCAAGAAGTCCATGACTGGGCCTTAGCGCACCACATGTCCCCAAGACGCGTGGTTGCAGTGGCGGGAGTATCAAACGACACGGACTTATTCGCAGTGCGCAAGCAAGTAAGAAATTGTCTGGGACTGACCACCGCCCGGGTGGTAGACTATAAACTTGATGCTGACGGCCGGGGGACCACCTACCTCCTGGCCACCGAACGCAACATATGTTCAGAGACTGTTCCCCATGTATTAAACCTACCAGAGCCTTCCGCAGAGGACTGTCTCATGATATATCCTGACACCGAGGCTCCCGAAGAACCGTCCACCAGTACTCCTGACAGGGTAGGTCTCCCTAAGGTCTCCTTCACTCCAAGCGGTGTAGGAGGAGTTAGCAGCTGGGCGGGGAGTCGACCCACCTCGCCTATCCCTGATAGACGGTCAGGCAGTCCCCCAACCATGCCTAGCGTAGGAACTGGAACCAGTAGTCAGCCCCTTAGTGGAGGTCTTTCCTTGAATATGACAGCCTCCCAACTAGTAGAAGCCATAACCATCTCGTCTCAAGCACAGAGCTACCGGAAACTAAAAGCCTTTTTCTGGGATTCTACCGACGCCTTCAGGAGAAGAAGGGATCGAAACATGGCGGGAACATACTCTCCAAGTAATAGCGGAGTGGTCGTGCTCCGAAGCCAGCAAAAGACAGAGGTTGGTTGAGTGTCTCAGAGCCCCAGCCTCCCAACTGGTACGGACGCATCGTGAAGTGGAAGGAGAAGTTACGCCACAGGAACTGGTGGAAATGCTCACTCAGTCCTACACCCGAGAAGACGACGAGGATGAGCTGATGGCCCAGTTCAAAGCTCTTCGCCAAAAAGGAGAGGATTTGTCTGCCTTTGTCCGCAAACTACAGCTGTCGCTGGGGAACCTCCTGTCCAAAAAACATAATTTCAGTCGTTGAAGTGGACCGGAACCGACTCAAACAGCTACTAAAAGGGTCGTTGCCTAGCCACTCCATAGCTATAATGATGCGGGCCGCCCCGATCGCTGCTGTACCGCCCAGCTACATGGAATTGTTGCGTCACATCAGAGGACATGAGGTGCGGCTACATTTTCATGAATCCAAAAAGACCAAGGAAACCATCAAGGGTGACAGCTCTGTCCCCTCCGCCCCAAAGGGTAAATAATCTTCCAACCAGGAGGAGGAGGTGACTCACAAATCGCCTGCCGGGAAGGGCCGTTCCTCCGAGAGATCATCTTCCACGTACAAGGGTCGTCCTGAACGCCGCAAAGTAGTTTGCTATAACTGCGGGAAGAAGGGCCACTTCTCCAGCGATTGTCCAGAGAGGGAGGATCCTCCAGAGGAAAAACCTCCCGATAGAGGAAATTCAGCCCGGTCAATGGTCTGCCGTGTACAAATGGCAGAGTCTGACCCAGAAACCCCTACTGGAACCGAAGATGCTCCTCCTGACTCCGGCCCAAGTCATGACGCATTACCATGGGAAGCTTACAGTCAAGTAGGCCCCTCGGCCATTGTGCCTGTTGTGCTGGAAGGGATCTATGCATCTGCCCTACTGGACACCGTATCCCAAGTGACTATTATATACCGCAAGTTCTATGACCAGCACCATAGACACTGCCCCCTGAGGTCGGCCGAACATATGAAGGTTAGGGGGTTAAGTAATGAAGACTACCCCATTGATGGGATTGTAAGTGTTCAACTGGAAATACTCAAACTGAACACCGGCAAGAAACACCCCATGCATGTAGCGGCAGTGGTATGCCCGGAGCCCCAAGACCAGTGCAAGTATCCCATCATCTTGGGAACCAATACTGATATAGTACAAGCTGTAATCAGAGCATACCTGAAAGAGACCAACGAGTTGCCGCTGGCCAATTTGCTCCTAGATCCCGTCCTACGAGAGGAGTGCAACCGGGACTATGCCTTGGAGCGTCACGGGGATCTCTACAATTGTCAACGCGGACTGACGACCATATTATCAGGGGAAGTGCAACGAATGGCCGTCTGGTGCTGTTATCCCGAGCGAGATGAGAACGATCAGCTCTTCTCTCTGGAGAGTAGCCATGAGGAAGAAGTTCAGAGAGGGTATAGGGTACTACCCGAAGTGAGGGAGTGGACGTCTAAAATCCCTCTACGAACCTACGTATATGTGCATAACATCTCCCCATTCCCGATGGAACTTGATGCCGGACATAGTCTGGGTTGCATATATCCGGTCAGCCCTGTGGAAACAACGCCCCAGGTGAATGCGGCTGCAGCGGGTGAGCGGTCAGTCGATCTGGACTTCAACTTCAGCGAGTCGACATTGCCCACTGAGTGGAAAGAGCGGCTGACAACCCAGTTGAATAAACGATGGACTGTGTTCTCCACGAGTGAGATGGATGTGGGGTGCAGTCGCAGCGCTCAACATGCCATTAGACTGAGTGATGCCACTCCGTTCCGTGAATGCTCTCGTCGCATCGCCCCTATGGATGTAGACGATGTGAGGAACGTCTTGCAAGAAATGGAGACCGCTGGGATTTTGACGGAGTCTCAGAGCCCTTAGGCCTCTCCCATAGTTGTGGTGAGGAAAAAGAACGGATCCGTATGACTGTGTGTCGACTATCGAACACTGAACAGTCGTACGATACCGGACCAGTACAACCTTCCTCTCATTGAAGAGATCCTGAATGCTCTGAACGGAAGCCAATGGTTCAGCGTGCTCAATCTACGATATGGGTACTATCAGGTACCCATGAGGATCGGGAGAAAACAGCCTTCGGCTGCCCCCTGGGGTTCTAGCAATTTACACGTATGCCCCAAGGTATATGTGGGGCCCCTGCTACCTTCCAAAGACTGATGGAGAAGACTATCGGGGACATGAACCCTCGGGAGTGTCTCGTCTACCTGGACGACATCATTGTCTTCGAAAGGACCCTGGAAGAGCACGAGGAGAGACTGCTTAAAGTGATAGACCGTCTTGGGAAAGAAGGATTGAAATTGTCCCTCGACAAGTGTCGATTTTGTCACACCTCAGTGACCTACGTGGGACACATCGTGTCTGCTCAAGGAATCGCCACCGACCCAGCCAAAGTAGAAGCGGTCGTGAACTGGCCCCGTCCTGAGAATGTCGCGGAACTACGATCCTTCCTGGGGTTCTGTGGGTATTACCGTCGCTTCGTGGAAGGGTACTCTAGTCGAGCTAAACCCCTGAACAATTTGTTGAAGATATACCTCGAAGATACAGGAAGGAAGGCCACATCGGCCCGTCAACCGTTTGGCGATAAATGGACGCCTGAGTGTGAACAGGCCTTCCTGAAGTTGAAGAAAAGCCTGACCGAAGCGCCGTTGCTTGCGTATGCTGATCCCGAACAACCATACGTTCTGCATGTGGATGCCAGTCTCAATGGACTGGGTGCCATCCTGCACCAGAAGCACCCCGAGGGCCTTTGGCCTGTAGCCTACATCAGCCGCAATCTGACACCCAGTGAACAGAAATACCCCGTCCACAAGTTGGAGTTCCTGGCTCTCAAGTGGGCGATCACCGAGAAGCTCCACGATTAACTTTACGGTGTTACGTTTGAGGTAAGAACGGATAACAATCCCCTCATGTACATCAATACCTCAGCCAAATTGGATGCAGTAGGACACCGATGGCTGGCAGCTCTGAACAATTACCGCTTCTCCCTGAAGTATAAGCCGGGACCCTTGAATGTCGGGGTGCTACTCAAGATGATGAGGAATGGGAAGAACTTCCAGGACCAGGGGTGCGAGCTATGTGTAGCACCGCCGCCATCATCAACGATCAAGTGGCTTTCTCAGAATTACGGGTTGCGGATTCCTTGGGATGCCAGTTGCAGGCTGTCCCAGCCGCCTACTGCGATCCAAAGTGGATGAACATAACTCATGACAAAGTGCTACGGTGGAAAGATCTGGTAGACTACCAGATACGAGATCCTGTCATTAGTATCATTAGGCAAGCCGTTGAAAAGAAGAATCCAGCCCTTCTGAAGCGTGCTCCCAATGACTTGGTTGCCTCGCTCATGCGGGAAGTGGACAAATTTGAAATCGATAACTGTTTATTTTATCGGGTGGTGCAATATCACAACCACCTGGACAGATGACAACTAGTTCTCCCTAGGAACTTTACAGTACATGGTGTTAAAGTCCCTGCATGATGAGCATGGACATCTCGGTGTAGAGAAGACATTTGGGTAGGTCTGAGACCGCTTTTTCTGGCCCAAGAGGCGAGAGGCCGTAGAACGCCATTGTCGCCGTTGCTCGCGATGTATCCCAACGCAAGACTCTGCCTATCAGAGCAGCGCCCATGGGCCATCGGAAAAGTTCTGGTCCAATGGACCTTGTGTGTATGGACTTTCTGTGCATTGAGCCTGATAGCTGTGGTTAATGCAACGTGCTGGTCATCAATATCCATTACACTCGGTTTGCCCAGGCCTTCCCAACTAAAGACCAGAAAGCTATCACGGTGGCGAAGATATTATGGGAGAAGTACTTCGTTCATTACGGTCTTCCAAATCGCCTCCACTCAGACCAAGGTCGGGATTTTGAGAGCACTCTGATCCGAGAATTGCTCAAAATTCTGAACATTGCCAAATCACGAACGACCCCGTACCACCCCGAAGGAGACGCTTTGCCAGAACGATTTAATCGGACCTTACTGGACATGCTTGGAACTCTAAAGGGAGCTCAGAAGACTGAATGGAGTCGACACGTGGAGGCCCTGGTGCATGCGTACAATTGTACCCGACACGAGTCAACTGGATTCTCCCCATACTTCCTCATGTTCGGACGAGAGGCGAGACTGCCAGTGGATGTACGTCTTAGAGTCTCGACGGATGGGATACACAATGCTACCCATTTCAAATACTTGCAAAGACTTAAAAACAGCTTGCAGCAGGCCTATCAACAGGCTGAGAAGTCTACAGCTAAGCTTAATGCTGATAATAAAACGCGATACGATCATAAGGTCAAATATCGGGAGCTTCGTCCTGAGACGCTGTGTTGCTTCGAAATCTGGGAGTCCCAGGAAAACACAAATTGGCCGACCGATGGAGAGACTGTGTATATGAAATAGAATCTCAGATGCCTGGCCTTCCGGTCTATCGCCTCAAAGACACTGAAGGCCGGGTAAAGGTATGGCATCGTAATCATCTTCCCATTCCACAAGTGGGAGGTGGGGAAGCGGAAATACTGGCCACACCGCTCAACGGTGAGTCCGACTTATCAGAGATGGGTCTCTGTAAATAACGAAACCCACTCTGAAACTCCTGAAGATCCTATGGAAGGACCCGCTCAAAGGGACTATTCCACAGAAGGGGCATCTCCCGGAGGAGCTACGGGTAAAGGGCCCAGTAGGGCAACGCCTACTAAGGTGGCACCAACAGGCCAGCCTTTGGATCCACAGAGCCCGTGCTTTGTGCCAAACAGAGACTGTTCAGAGACATTTCTCCCCTCAAGGGCAGAGGCAGAGCCTCAGGTCTGTGTTTATTACTCCCCCGAGGGAGTTGCAGAAGAACGGCTCCAAAGGAGCCAAAGAGTCAGGTACCCCCCAAATCGGGTAATCTATGATCAAATTGGGGCACCCCATTATGAGGCTCAGCAGTGGTCTCGGAGCAAAATCCAATCTGTGATTGTGATGCTCACAGAATTGTGCAACATCGTATAAAGTCAATGCGAATGTGCTAAGTTATATATTGAACTGCATTTTTATTATATAATTTCTGTACATGGTTGAGTTGTGTCCCAAGCGAGGCCGTTGGGGTTTTACCAGGGGGAGGATGGAGCCATGTCCCCCCTGCTTGTCAACCCCCCTCACCTTGCTGGCGATCGCGGGGGCCGCCGAGCCCAATGGCGGTCCCGTCGGCCAATCGCAAGGTGGGAGCGGTGAGGATCCTGCTTTCGGGGGGGGTTGCCAGGGACGCGTGCGGCCGGTTGCCAGGGCCGCGATCGCGTTGCGAGGGCTCCCGGCGCTCCCGAAGCAGGGCGGCAGGGCGCCGCCATTCCCTATGTGTCCGCACATGCGCAGTGAGTCCCCGCATGCGGTGGCTAGCCAGGGACATTGCGCATGCGCAGTGATGGCGCGCGAGAGGCAGCCAATCAGCAGAGGGCTCTAGAGAGGGACTACATATCCCATGAGCCTAAGGAGCGCCCCACCTGACCCCAGGTAGCCAATAGGGCTACAGCATCTCCCTGCAGAGGAGATTAGATACATTTTGCGGGTTCTGAGCACGTTAGGCAGTCGGCGTCAGGAGCAGCTAGGGGAAGGAGGTAGGGTGCAGGAGTCAGTGACTCCCTGCACTAGGCCAGCAGCCCCCTAGGCCCCAGATAGCCCTGAGTCACCAGGAGCTTTTAGTGTTTCAGGGACAGGCCCCAGGTTAGGGACCCTGCCCCTTATTATCCAGAGTCAGTTAGGGACACAGTGGACGCTGCGTGTCCATCCAGAGGTCTGGGCTCAGACCTTTGCTGTCGCTGCAGCCGCCATCCGGGTGGGATCGCCCCGGACGGTAGTTCCTGTAGTCAGCTGTCATCGGATCCTTTGTGAAGCTCCTTGGCAGGCCCGGGCACTGGAGTGCTCTGCAGGAAACCATCACCAAGTGCACCAACTATACTATATTATACTCACACGGGACTAGTGGCTGCGCAGTCACACATATCTATTCACGTGAAGGGACATATTGTGTGGGGTTACTGGACACGGGGTGGGATCACCCGGTGAAAGGGTGTAGCGTCCTGTGAGACGCAGTAGTAGTGTCTCCTCTAGAGAGGGACACCTGTTGATATATGAATAAGTACGTTTGCTACAGTAAAGTTATTGGTTGTTTTACATGCTGTGTGTGTGATATATATATATTGTCCTGCGAGGACCACTCCCCCTCTGGTGGGAGCCATCGCAGGTGGAGGCCCTGCACCGAGTACGAGTTTACTCCTATTATTATACGTGCCCTAGGCTCCACGTGGTGGAGGCTTAGGCCCCCTGTGAGCCTAACAGGTAAAGCACCACACCTGGTAACATTACGTTCCCCGCACACACATTATATGCCATTGGGTGGGGGAATACCTGTTACATATATAATAAAAAACAATTTATACGTAATGTGAAATCCTCTGACTAGTTTGCACTAATACATTTTCCACTCCAATAATTACAAGGAGACAGAATTGTGAGCAAAAATGTTTTTAACTGGGAAAATTACAACAAACTATGCACATAGGGACAATAACTACAAAACTATACTCAAAATCATCTCCTGTTTTTTGTGGCAGTCTGTAATGCATGTGTGTTAATTGAAACGCACATTATATTTTTCCCAATGCATATTTTTTCCAATGTGACTTCCTTCACTACAGATTTATCCTATCCTGTTTAAACTCTGCTGTGCTTTAAAGGTTCACATTAGAGAACATATGAGACTTATTAAAAAGGGATATCTTGTTCACCCAGTGGCACAACATTTTACAAACTGTAAACTTGGAAGCATTAATACTTTTTCTTATACTGGAATAGAGCATGTTCCCAATCCCATCAGAGGAGGCAATAGGGTAGAACTTCTGGATAAGCGGGAGCTTTATTGGATTTTCATACAAAAAACAAGAATACCATATGGCCTCAACTCGGATTGGGATTTGGGACCATTTCTACATTAACCAATAGTTATTATATTAATTACTTTGGTTCAATTCCTGTTTGGTTGAATATATATGCTTTTTATGGAGAGGAGATAATCATAGTTATTTTTACTTGTGTTGGGAAATGATGGGCATTGAAGTAATATATGAATTGTAGAGATATATATCATCATTTGACTCTACATAGGTGCCCTTACCATCCCATCAGGTATTAATATTTTCGAATATATTTGGGAATACCCGTCCCTGACTGCAGTGGAAACACTGTTTTCTAAGTGATTATGGGGAAAGACAGGGTTGCAGACCTGTCTGATACATACACATACACCACAAGTGGTATTTTAAATTAATGAATACCAGTTAAACTGAGCAAAAATAATGGACATCACCTATTTGGGTAACATCGCGTTGGTTGCCCAGATTTAATGGAGCTCTGACGATCTACCACTATACTGTATGTGCTGTGTGTGAGCTACAGTGCAGTTACCGCTGCTTAAAAGCCAGAAGTGCCCTAATAAATATAGTGAAAATATCTATAAAAAAGCAATCTTAAATTGGTAGTGTAGGACCTGCTGTTAATGAGATAACTAACTAATAACTTATGAGAAGAAAAACATACAAATATTCGATGTCCATTGGAGCTTCCTTTTTTACTGTTGTAAGTTACTGTGATTCCTTTCCCGTTCGTTTAGCTGTCAGATCTATGCACTGTGCTTACACCTTGACCATTATGCAATCTCTTGGAATACACTTTTCTAAAATAACCTCTCTTTATTAACATAAGATTATTTGCTTTTACTTCTAGGAATAATTAAATAATTTTAAGATCATAAAAAGCATTAATCATTATTTTACTCCCAGAAAGAACTGAATTTACATGTTGAATTTCATAGATTGTATGTGAACGTTAAAAATGCAAATAAATGATCTGTGAAGCCCTGTGAAATATGCCTGATTGTTGCTGCTATAGTCTCATGTTTTTTGAAAAACCATAATTGTAGAATTGTTAGATCTCGACTCCTCCTGGGTGAGATGTTTTGTGGGTCACAAGGACACCACCCCGTCTCTGTGTCGTAAGGTCCCCATCTCCCTATATCTCCCTATATGTCACATTAACCAACCTACTTTGTGTTAGTGTTTTCCAAAATGTGACTTACAATTGTCACCTACATGTTGTGCTATATATAACTATTTGCCTTTGATGCACCTAGCAAACTGCAATTACAGACTTTTAAGAAGTTAGTAGTAGGTCAACTAAACACTGTTATCAAAACAAATATATACACATTTGAATAACATAAAAAATATTAAATGTACAACACGCATCAATGTACCAAAATATCACACATGTTTTGTTCCATTTGAACGTAAGATGTCAATGCTAACCGTCAGATTTTCTTTGTTACTAATATAAATGTTTCTAACAGTTCTGGTGTTTTTAGTTTAGATCATTTCTACAACTCTCTTTCATATATGAATATTCCCTGTTGGTTTGGCATATTAAGGCTGTTAATATTATTGTCAGGGATTAGCAAAACAAAAAAACCCACATATAGCATGTCCGCCGATTCGATTACCTTACAGTTCCGTGGGGATCCTGCATGTTGGCTTTGTTGAACTAGTTATTTCCTATTCTTAGTAGTTTTTGTTTATCCAGCTGTCTTTATTAAGTACTTTCCTATGTATAAAATGTCTGCTTGTTTCTATTTTTATAGTTTTAAATCTCGACAATGCTTCAATCAGTTGCATCTTTGTGTCTGCGGTTCAGCAGTTGAGCAAATGGCAATTTTTTTTAAATTAACATTTGTTTCAGTGTTAGAAAAAAATGATTGAAAGAAATTCTAAGCACCAATATGTTTACACTTTTCATGTGATGCACAAATCGCACTGATACCTGTAGGTTGTTTCCCATAAGATGAAATGTTGACGATTTGTGGAATACTCATTGGCATTTGTTTATGAGATATGTGTCAAAGGCTACAAATTATTTTGATTTATTTATACATGCCCTTTTTGCTGTAAAATTGATGTTAGCATACTGTAGGTATTTTCATCCGGTGCCTCTAAATGTCAATGGCTAAAGCAATTTTTTGTTCACCTCTTTTGCTCCATGTGTGCTTGTAATTTGGGAGTGGTTATTAGGGAGTTTGGCTAATATTACAATGGGATGTACCCAATTTTGTTTCTTCTTCTGTCACATTTTTTTCCCCTTTCTTTTCCATTTTATTTCCTCTTCTTTCCTTTTCTTGCCCCTCCCCCCATTAATTTCTAATCTTTTTTTTCTCTCCTTTTTTTCTCTTTTATTTTGAATAATTATCTGTATCAATCTAGAAGTGTTTAATTTGTCACAATATATAATTTTTTAATTTTATATCATAAAGCAATATTATTTCTTCCTTTGAAAAACCATATGATGATATTGTACATCTGTTTTGATCCCGTTTTGCAGTTACATAGTAGATAAAGTTGAAAAAAAGACAAAAGTCTAGAGAATTTAAACTACGTTAAATTAAATTGACTGAGAAACGCATCCTATATTTATAATTGTATTGATCCAGGAGGAAGCCAAACAAAAAAACTTAATTGGAACATTTGCAAAATATTTCTAATAAGGGGGAAAATAAATTCCTTTCGGACTCAAGTACTGTAATGGTAATCGGATTTCTCCCTGGATCAACATACTTCTATGTTTACTTTACCAGTATATCTTTTGTTTCTAAAAAGGTGTTGTGCATTATAGTCTTGATTGATAGTAAATGCCACATTTTTACTGCCCTTATTATAAAGAACTTTCTGCTGCGAATGAAACCACATTTTCTATTATCTCACAGGATGATCCATTGTCATGTGTACTATTCTTTGAATCAAAAGTTCCCTGTTTAGTTCCTTGTATTGACCTTGAATTCATTTGTTGTAAATAGCAATCATATAACCTCTCAGACGTCTCATTTCTAATATAAACAATCCTAAATTTGATAGTCAGTCCTTATAAATCATACTTTCCACCCAGTTTATTTATGTATTTGGTGGTTATTCCCTGGACTTTGTGTAGTTCTATAGTGTCTTTTTTATGGAGCAGAGCCCAAACCTGTACTCCATATTCAAGGTGTGGTCTTACTGTCTTACTAAGCATTTATACAGTAGCAAAATCATGCAATCTTCCTTTTCTTCTCACTTCTCTCCACTTACTATAACTCGACACAGAAATCAATACGGTTAGTTTGAAGACTTGGATTAGTAACTCCCACTGTGCCATTGATTTAAGCTGATATAAAACTCTGTGTTCATTGCAACTTAATTTTTTATCAACACAGTTCCCATGCTCTACTTTAGATTGTCTATATCTTTTACCTACCCCAACATAAGCAATGTCTTGTTTTTTTTATCCCATGGTTGACTCTCCATTCCCCCATTGTATCACTATCAAATGCCAGACACACCTCGTATCTATTGTACATTATTTGATGAGGAACAGTGGTAAATAAAACAGAACTAAAGTACACCGCTAGCAATAGAAGTCCCTTAAGTTTTGTAATTGCTGCAGGACAACTCATAGTATGCTACTGTATAAGATTATCCCATTGTCAGCTGGCAGGCAACTGAAGGATCTTTGCCCTGGGTGACATGGGTGAAATTTGACAGGCGTTGGTAGCGCAGGGTTTCTGTGGCTGCAAATTCTCTGCATAGAATAGAAAATACTACACAAATGATGTAACTAGTTATCTTCCTTATATTCTTTCAGCATTGCCTCATATTTATTGTTTAGTAAATAATGTAACGTTTATAGACATAAAAAAAGTAATAATACAAATCTGATACAACAATATCAACAAATAAAACATTATGCAGCACAATGAGTACATTGTATAAAAAAAAGTCTTACTGCTATTACAGGAGTTGTGGTTAGGTTATATACTGCATGTCATTTTAAAGTAAACTGAATTAGGGGAGGCATGAACCTATAGCAGGGAGTTTGTGACCCTTAAATTGTCTCCTAGAATGTGTGCTTGTAAGATTGTGGCATAAAATGATATCCCAATGGAATTTTTGTACTAAAGTGAATTTGTGTTTGGAATCCACCTATGTTACAATAAGGTCATTTAACTAAAAGGCACATTTAAAAAACAAAATCACTGGTCTAGGCATAATTATTTATACGTCTGCAAAATAGTTTCAGAACTTAATTTTGGAAGGAATCGCTGTAATTACCGAGCTAGCGGTTCAAGTAAATTATTATGTATAACGGAAAAAAGTGTCTAACGAAATCTGCAGGCAGTAATTAAATGATAGGGTTTCATAAATGCCTGTACTTTTCGCGTTGACTAAGCAGGGCGTGTTGAGCAAATATCTCTTACTTTCATTTTTTTTTTAAGTTGTAGCTGCTTATTCCCTCCTCATGTACTGTAGATGACTGCTTAACCCCTCAGCTCAAGGGTTCTCAACTCCAGTCCTCAAGCCCCCCCACCAGATCTGGATTTCAGGATATCCCTGCTACAGCACAGGGGGCTCAATCAGTCTCTGCTTCAGCTCAGTCGATGAGCCACTTATTGAGCCACCTTTGCTGAAGATGGGGTATCCTTAAAACCTGATCTGTTGGGGGGGTCTTGCGGACTGGAGTTGAGAACCCCTGCCATAGCTGCTTCAGGTCTCTTCAGTGGTTAAGGGGTTAACCAGGTGCACAATTCTGTTAATGTGCTACGCTTTCAAAAGAAAACAGAACTAATAGTTTCTGTAAAGATCACGTCTTTCCAACATCTGTTTTGAGTTTACTATGAAAACTGTGTCTCTGATCTCATGTGTTGAACTCCTGTATCTTTGCCACTGTCTATTTCCTGTGAAAAAATACACGGAACAATAATAGCTTTTGTTCTTAACCTTCCAACCACTGGAGCAGCTGAACAAATAACTTCCATGCTTTCAGTTGAAATAATTTATTCCACGTATATGTTTGCGCAAAGTCATTTCATTTATTGAACGTTTCATCATTTAAAAATCAAATTGTGGGATTCAAACTACTGAAAACTGCCATCTAATGGTTTCCTGATGCTTAACTCTTTTAGTCGAATTTTCTTGGAAATACATCATTTCAACTTGAGCAGAGCCTCACAAAGTACCCTCAGCACTTAGCCCAACTTTAATGTATTGTACAAAAAATACAATTTAACCGCTGTTTACTTTTTCTGTGTTTCCTTTGCTGTCAGTGTTAATTATCAATGACATTCCCTTTACTTTATAGCTGTTGCCGCTGCCAGTTTTAGTCAGTAATACCAATGGGCAGTTTCCATTGTATTAAAATGTGAAGTTAAAAATGACATGCAGTTGAACAAACATGTTCATACTTACATTTGGTGAAATGAAATAGGGATTAGGGTAAAGGGATTAGACCAAAAGTATGAAATTAAATTGATCAGCGTTGTTCCTTTTTGACACTGATTTCTAAACTTAAAAATTGGCAAAGCACATAATAGTGATGCCCATTTGCAATATTGACATGCCTCTTTTGAATGGTCTGTAAGCATTATGGGGGGCTTTAGGCTTTTCTGGCAAGGAGAAGACTGCTTCATGGTCTAATGACCTTATGCTGTGCTGGAAAAGATTTCAAGGCCCATTCATTTGAATGGTGCTGATCTCTTTTCCAGAACTAGTAAGTGGCTTCATAGCAATAAGGGCCTTACACACTTGGTCAGTATCATGTGAAACTTCTTCCCCATGCTGGAGAAAAGATGAGCTTCATTTAAGTGAATGGTACTCAATTCTTCCCTGGCACTGGGAAGCAGCTCCGCAGCATAATAAATAAGGCCATTAGACCTCAGACCCTACACTTTCTTAAACATGAAGAAGCACATTAGGCAGAATGCAATGAGCGTTATTTATCCCCTTCGCTGCTATAAGTGCAATTAATATGTAACAAAATAATCTGAATGTAAACAATATATTTTGTTTTAATTAATATGTTTCTAAATATTTAGAGAATTATAGAAACAAATCAAACGTACTGTATACAAATTGTAAATGCTTACTCATGTTCTCAGTACAATCGGAAATGCCAGCTAACATTTTTCTTACAGTATACCCCATCAATGAGCCCTTCAAGCAAGTTAAGCCATTGACTCTCTGGTGTTAGAAGAATCTGTCTTTTACTCAAAGACATTAACAATGTATTTTGATACAGATACCAAACCCTTAACGCTGATGCACTGATTTTTGAGACTATTGTCTATATGTTTACGGTAGAATTGGTTTAACAATAGGAACAATTTTGCCTCTGGGATTTAAAATACGAAAAAATACTTTTCTATAACTCTAAAGTACTGTAGCATTATAATACATATTCAAATGACTGGGTGGCATCTATTTTGTTTCTTTATAGCTTTCTAGTCTGACCACCATACACAGATATCCGAATCACTACTAATAGGCCAAAAGTATGAAATCACTACTAATATTCATGCTGAGGATAGACATTATTTGTGGTATAGTGGTTTAGACACACAGTACTAGGCACAACTATCTGGAACAACCCTTTCCCTCTTACTCCAAAATAATATACTATTAGTTATAGAAAAACCACTGTCAAAAACATTGAACTGAACTCAAATGTGATAAAGACAAAATATATACTTGCAATGAACCCATTCAGTGCCAGAACATACTTGAAAACGAGAGGTAACTCTCAATGTATTACTTCCTGGTAAAATATTTTATATAAAAATAAAAAAAAGAAGGTCCTGCCACCTCCGTGGCCACGGATCCTCCAGCATTAGCGGATTACGTCACCACTCTTCCAAGTGATCACTTGATTCCCTTCAGGTTCCTGACGCCGGACAGTATGTAAAGGGAAAGGGGCGGGTCCCCTCCTCCAGTCTAGTTTGCGATCGGTGCTGACCACGATTGACGCCTAAATGACCATGACAGCCAAAGTATTAGGTGTTTGCATATCCGTCTTTTAGTTGCTTTATTTTGAACACCTGCAAGAAATAGATTTTTGAACTGTCAATATTTGTCTCTATCATTTTCTTATTTTATAATACAATCTCTTTTGAAACATGCAATACTTCTTTCTAAATGGGCTGCAGAAAAAATGTCCAGTGGGATTAGCGTTTAAGACCTCTAAAACCATAAAGAAACCTTACCATACCATAGAATATAGCTGTTCACGTTTCTTGAAGATAAAGCCCTCAGAATTTAGTAACAATGGAAGAAAAAATGGGCTCCTTCTGTGCACTTCAACACTTAGTGACTGTAGTACTAGTATGAGACCTCAAAAGTGTTAGAATGTCGGGGTTACAAAAAAAGATTGCAGAAATCTTGCTATGTGCTGGGTAAAAACTAGAAGAGAGAGAACCAGACCGCTCAACCCAATATTGAAATGATGTGCTGGGTAAGCAGGTCCAGGAAATACTAAAAAGACCCGCACAGCACATAAGCTCAACATGGCTAAAACAGAGCTCCTCATACTTCCTCCCAAACCTGGCCCTACTACCTCCTTCCACATTACTGTTGGAACTACGATCATTCACCCAGTAGCCCAAGCACGCTGCCTAGGGGTCACACTCGACTCCTCTCTCACATTCGCCCCTCACATTCAAAACATTTCTAAAACTTGTCGCTTTTTCCTCCGCAACATAACAAAGATACGCCCTTTCCTCTGTTGCTCGACTGCTAAAACTCTGACTCAGGCCCTCATTCTCTCCCGTCTTGATTACTGTAACCTCCTGCTGTCCGGCCTTCCTGCCTCTCATTTGCCTCCCCTACAATCTATCCTAAATGCTGCTGCCAGAATCACTCTACTCTTTCCTAGATCTGTCTCAGCATCTCCCCGCATGAAATCCCTCTCCTGGCTTCCGATCAAATCCCGCATCTCACACTCCATTCTTCTCCTCACTTTTAAAGCTTTACACTCTTCTGCCCCTCCTTACATCTCATCCCTAATTTCTCGCTATGGACCATCCCGACTCTTGTGTTCTGCTCAAGGATGTCTTCTTTCTACCCCCTTTGTATCTAAAGCCCTCTCCCGCCTTAAACCTTTTTCACTGACTGCCCCACACCTCTGGAATGCCCTTCCCCTCAGTACCCGACTAGCACCCTCTCTATCCACCTTTAAAACCCACCTTAAGACACACTTGCTTAAAGAAGCATATGTAGATATTCTGAACACATGATACATAAAGCTTGGCCCCCTGCAGACGTACTTCCCAGAACTCCCTCCTGTCTCTGTACGTTTTCCCTACCTACCAATTAGACTGTAAGCTCCTCGGGGCAGGGACTCATCTTCCTTAATGGTACTTTAATGTCTAAAGCACTTATTCCCATGATCTGTTATTTATATTATCTGTTATTTATTTGATTACCACATGTATAACTACTGTGAAGCGCTATGTACATTAATGGCGCTATATAAATAAAGACATACAATACAATACAATTATGACTTAGACCTTCTAGATGTGAGCATTGTCATCACTTTTAGCACATAATTTTATATATATATACAGTATATATATATATATATATATATATATATGTGTGTGTGTGTGTGTGTGTGTGTGTGTGTGTGTGTGTGTGTGTGTGTGTGTGTATATATATATATATATATATATATACACACACATATACAGTATATATATATATATATATACTTTATATATATATATATATATATATATATATATATATATATATATATATATATATATATATATACAGTGGTTGACAAATCACCAAAAAATCTACTCGCCACACAAAAAAATCTACTCGCCACCTAGTACCAAACGTGTGCTGCTTGGGCCAATATTTACTCGCCCAGGGGTTAAATCCACTCGCCCGGGGCGAGCAAATGTATAGGTTTGTCGAACACTGTATATATATATATATATATATATATATATATATATATAGGAATTGGATGTTAAAGACTGGAACCTAAAATCAACTCTGTGTAGTCCAATTATGTGTATAATTACTAATATCCAACATTTCTTTAAATGGCACATCCACACAAATAATTTGAGTGCTCTTTTTACTTCAACACACCTTTTAACTACTATGTGGGAGTAACTAATATGAACATATATTCATATATAGGGGTTACAGGGTTGTAGGAGTGAGCAAATCAAAATGAAGATTAAATATTCTGAAAGGTCCATGTTAATAGAAGCTTTGATGGTTTACAAGTACATACTGATACTTTGTGCTACTATTTGATTATTTTTTTTAAATACCCCAAATACTAAATTTGTAGCACAGGAATATTATTTTTGATAGTTCCAAATAAAAAAAATGTCAACTAAATATCCATAAAGACTTACAACAGTTTTCAAGCGCTATGTACATTAATGGCACTATATAAATAAAGACATACAATGCAAGGAAAGTATTATTTCGATCTACACAATCCTTACAAAATGAATTGGATGACTGTTTTAACATTTCTATAACATCACAATTTGAGTGTGTGTATACATAAACAAATAAGACCACAATTAAAAATAAAATAAAAACCCCATTGGTTTAATTCCAGAAAAAACACATTTTTGTTTGGTCCTTTCACCCTCCTGGAAAGGACCAACTTCAGTACTTGCATTCCCATGGGTGTGCAAAGAAGTATCTAAGAGACATTTTCGTTTTATATCTACTGCAAAAGTTCTCTTTCTTTTTTTTTATTTTTTTAAATCAAAGTATGCTCTGAAGTATGTCTTGTTTTTTACATAATTAAACACATATATTCCCAGGTTTCTAGGGAGAGTCTTGCTTAAAATGTAAAAAAAAAAAAAAAAACTCACAAAGCATACATATATTCAGGAAACTGTATTGATGAACAAAAAATCCTGCATGTATAATTCAATAAAACACTTGTGTTACATATTTTATAAATGCAATGTTTGAATCCCATTAAAAACTAATTACCTAAAGACAGAATGTGTTGATATTCTTTACTAATTCTTCTGACTTCTGCTTGTACAGGAAAATGTCAGACTTATGCTCTTCCCGGTTTGTTTATTTTTTTACCCTTAACAATTCAGCAAATAATACCTGAGAACAATTACTAATATCTAACTTAATTTATTTTAATGTTGTTTTGTATGACTCCTCTAACACATTTAGCTTGTCAGACCTAATTTGTGAATCGTGTGTAGTTTACATGATTCTGAATTATCCAGTTCACGCAATATAATGAGAGGGTTTCAACTGTGGGGTTATTCATTAAACTTTGGTACTGTAGGTCCAATTGGGACACTATTGCACTCAAACCCCCATTGACCTCAATATAGATCCTCACTGCCGCTCATTTTTTAACGTTCGTTATCTAATTTTATCGTATCAATATCCGTAACGCATATTCCCAAAGCTGCTTAACGCTATGATCTGCTGCGATTTTCTTTAAAAATAACGGAACAATACATTTTAATGGACGTTATGTATATTCATTTGCAAATCATAATCATATAGTAATGTGCACTTTACCTAACTACAGAGATCGTCAGACCTCCGTTACTGTTAAGGCTATAATAATAATGCAACTATATTTAGCGCCTGCCAAAAGCTGCCCTTGCTCACTTCCAAACCCTGAGGAGCATTGCTATATTCATACAAATAGTCTACGAGGGAAAAGGGAAGGTCTTAAGTGGTACCCATATGAATGGACTGAGTGTAGAATTTAACCCTTACATTACATGTGTTATATTAACATACATATGGTGGAACAAATAAATTGCAGAAACACAGCAACAGATGCAGATTAAATAGTTTTTTCTTCAAGGGATTAACTATAATATGATTTGTAAGGAATAAAGGGAATGTCATTTCAAGGAGACAAAAATAACCAAAATAATAATTTATTACACACTGTTGTGGCACTGTGCATAAAAAAAACACAATTTAACATTATTAACGAACAACATATATAACTAGATACATAAACATAAATCAAACAAACTTTGTAAACTTTTTAAACCCCACGCCTCTGGGGCTGAGGCACTGCCTCCTGCACTCGGGCCACGGGTATGGACTCTCCCACACGTCTAACTACTAGAGAAGAGGATGCGACCATCTCCTCCGAGGATGTACCATGAGGACTAGTGTCCCCAAATTGGGATGTCCCAGATGGTAGCAGGGAATCCAGGATATCTCCCGGTGTAGTTTGGCCCGAGGAGACATGGAAGTGAACTAGCCCCTGCTGGAGAGATGTTGTTACCTGAGCCAAACTCTGGCTAACAGCACTAGTGTACTGTCTGATGGCATACAGGATCAGGTGAGCATGGCATGTTAATGCCTATTTCCGGTGTCACTCTGCAAGCATGTGATCACTGGAGCTGAGCAGCTCCCCCATCATTGCCTTGTGCTAGGGGACAAATGGGCCTCCTCCAGTCTTCAGGCTCAGCAGCATGGTCTGTTAATTTTTCTTTGGCCTTACTGTCTGCCCATCGCTGTTTTAGCATGTTGATGGTGCGGACAGTATTGCTGAGCACATTTATGCGCTGCAGCATGCGCCCCACAAATGTGCTGCTTTTCAGCAGTGCTGGTCTTCTGCCAAAGAGTCGCCATTAATTTGGAGTGTGTGACGTTGAGGGGGTAACCAGGCTCTAAATAAAGGTTAAGCCCGTTATTGGTTGCCCTGATCCGAGTATAAGGGTTCAAGACAGTTAGCTCTTGAGCCCAGTAATGCTGTATGTATAAACTGTACTTTGTGTTAATAAATAATTTTTGTCTTTTTACCTTTCCAGGCATGCCAGCGAGCAGGGATTGCTAAGGCATGAGTTTCAAGGGAGGTTTTGCGGAGGAATTGCTGTCTGAATGTACCTACAGTAGGTAGTTGGGATCCGGAGTTGTCGGTTCCCCTAAAAATGTACCCGGGACTCATGCCTCATTCTAGGATACATGTAGGCACATTGTCCCAGCAATATCTCCCCTTAAAAACGCTTGCGCAACTCACCGCTAGGGTTCCCTGCTTCAGCATAGCCCAGAAAGATAAATGGGGCAAAGAGATGAAAAGTGTCTCTGTAACTAAAGGGGGCCCTAGGTTAAGGGAGATACCCCAGTTAACGCTCAGGTAGCCCAGAACCTATATTGGGTTCATGGGTGCTCCAACCATATATGAGGTTGTGAGGGAACTCTAAGCCTAAGTCCCATAGACAGTGTGTGGGGAATAAGGGCTGATAGAAATAAAAGTGCATCTTTCTATTCTATTCCCCATACCCAGAGATTTAGGAAGGTATTAAAGTATCTTTTTATTAATACTGTGTTAGTGCTGTAATGTACTGTTGTGCACAGTAAATGAGCTGGGACTTTCGGAACCGATGCCCATACAGACTATCAGGGCTACCACGTTGGTGCCAGAAAGTCTGGTGGACATCGAAGTTCAAATGCAGGATGCAGGAGGTGTGAAAGCCATTTGGATAGCTGGGAAGGGCTCAAGTTCCCTGATGAAGAAACCCTCTGGTTTCGAAACGCGTTGGAAAGTGTGCTAGTATTTTGCCTTAAACATACTGCCCCACTACTGTGAGCTGATCCAGCAACCGGCGAGAGTACCGGTGAAACCCTCCAGTGACGTCACCAATCCGGAAGTGCCTGAACGGAGGATAGCGAGAGGAATCCAGCTGGCGTGGAGTTCCGTTTGAAGCAGCCATTCCTGTGTGAGCTGCAGATGTGCTGGACTCTCCATGTGAGCAGGGACTTTGGTGGACTCCATACCTACCCAATAGGAACTGGTGGTCACGAAGCAGTTTCCAATACCTGTGATGACATCTAATCCGGCTTCCACGTGGTGTTTGGGTAACATAAATCCCTGAAATTCTTGTTTAACCTCACCTTGATGTACGCACAATACTTACCTTATTAATTGTTTGTGTCGATATAATTTTTAATGCACTATGAGCGTTGTGCGCTGTGTTTTTTGTGTTTTTATTTGTAAGTTCTAGGGGTTTTTTTGAGCCATCCCTGTAACCACAGCTGCAGACGCTCCATTTTGTCCAGTAAAGGTCACATATTTACTTTATATTAATCACCTCACGTTTTTTAATTTTATTAGTTGCACACTGATTCCTCACCTCTTCACTCAAGTACCCAAGTCTGGGGTAGAATGGCAGTCGTCCGGGCTGCCATTTGTTCTGCCAGACTTAGTGGAGCCTGACCCAGCGGATGGCGTGAGATAGCCAGGGACGGAGGTGGCAAACTTGCGCATGTCCCTTGACAATTTCAGATTTCCCGCTTTCCTGGCTTTCTGTACTGGCTGCGCTCTGATTGGCTACTGAGAAAGTTCCCAAGCGCTGATTGGCTGTAGTATTTTGTGAATGAAACTCCAAATACTATAAGGATCGTCTGAGCCAATCAGGTTAGAAATTTCTAGTGCCAGAAGTGTGGGCGGGCTTTTCAAAGTTGCTTGTGAGTGAATAGCAGAGCAACCGGCTTCGATTTCAAGCCAGGAAAGTCTGCTCGCCAGTTTTTAAGTCCCATTTTTAGCACCCACGTTCTAATAATTGAATGTAGCGGTCACGGCTGGAATTGCAAACTGATTTTAGTTTCAGGAGTTTGGTACTAACAACCGGTTAAAAGAGTCCAAGTTCTCAGAAGAGAAGGGAGCGGTGGCGTTTGGAATTTCACGCCGATTTGGGAACCAGAGGATTTCGGACTAAGTCCCTGTCAGGGTAAAACTCTTATTTAGAGTTCCCTGCACCTAGCACAATCTAGTTTTCGACCCCCAGTAAGTGTGCTTTTCGTCTAGTTTGGTTTTCACTGTGTGTATGCCTATTCATGCGAATAAATTACAATTTTTTTCATTAACTTGTTTTGCTAAATGAATGATCCTGGTAAAAAGGTGTAAACTGCCTGGTCTCCCGTGACAGTGGTTTTCCACCACACCTTAAATTAAAATAGGAAGCTCCTCTTCATTCAATTTGACACTCATAAGGCCTGGGACATAGTGTGTTTAAGCGCGCTGAGGCGCGCTCCTGCTCTGCCTCGCCTGCTGAAAATGGGGCTTTTCCCTGTCCTTGCAGGCGAGGCAGTGAGCGCGCTCTGGGGGCGGGGTGAAGGCGGAGCGGGAGGCGGGGCTAGTCCCCCGCTCCCATTGGATGGGAGCAGTCACGTGACCACTCCTCCGCTTCCCCGAGCGGCAAATTTCAAACCTGTCTGTCTCGGCAAAGTTTCTCAGCCTCCGCACGTATCAGCGCGCATGCAGTGGGAGAAACTATAGCCGCGCTGATGACAGATGCAGGGGCTTTGTGCATCTGCTCAGCCCGCCTCAGCGAGCTTAAAACTCACTATGTCCCAGGCCTTAGGCTGCGTACCCAGTACGTTCTACTGTGCGAACAAGCACCGCCCCCCAATCAGGCCGGGCCCACTATGCACCTTGGCGCGCATTCGGTAACCACGCTCTACTACAAGTTTTTAAGACAGGAAAACTGTCTTTATAACTTGCGAGGAAGGGCTAGCCATGGTTCAGCAAATGAAGGTGAACCAGCCACGTGAGATCATGGCCACGCTCCTGTAAAACCCCCACCACGCCCCCTCCGTCGCAGTTTGCATGCGTGCACGCGCCAACCCTATCCTCTCCCCCCCTCCCTCCCCCGCCGGGCGTGCGTGCTACAGTGCAGACTTGGACCGCTGCCTTATTCTGCCTGTGCTGAAGGTGATAGAGCAGCCATCTCTACTGTGTGTGTCAGTCGAAAATGGCTGAAGTTTGCTGTTGGGCTTGTGTATTTATTTAAAATTGTAACATGCTAATGTGTTAGGTTAGGTCATGCACATGCATAATGCGTCACTAACTGATGTGCGCTAATAACACCTTTTCCTAACGCAATGAAAATCCAGGTAACGTTACGATAGGCGTTTTTCTAACGGAGGGTACTTATGCATCTCATGAGGCTTGAGGAGTAAAATAACGTCCCTTACCTATTTTGTGAATGTTACGTTATTAGGTGGGAATTATCGGAGCGCTCTGGATCTCCATCTATTTTTGATAACAGCGCTATCATGAGACTTCAATTTTTACTCTGTCAACATTTATTTTTTAACATACACATTGCTATTTCCTTTAGATCCAGAACACATGCTTCACTATTATATTAATTTTCATGATATGAAATGACTGGATAATTTAATATTTGCCATTCATACGGTAAATATAACAAATCTGCTTGTAACCCAATAAAGTATAGGTGTGAAATAAAGCAATACAGTGGATAATAATGGATTGATT
Organism: Ascaphus truei; assembly: GCF_040206685.1. Taxonomy (NCBI): domain Eukaryota; kingdom Metazoa; phylum Chordata; class Amphibia; order Anura; family Ascaphidae; genus Ascaphus; species Ascaphus truei. The sequence continues at coordinate 88,743,671 of NC_134484.1, read as the reverse complement.
ACCCCCATTTATTATTTCATTTGAAATGATAAAGACACTGTCACTGTTTGAAAAAGCGTATTAATATGTGAGTAACATTGTGTATGTGTCATATAGTTTTGATCATAATGCTATAAATATTTAATGGTACTTTAACCCCTTTGCCGCCAATGACTTGCAATCTCTTATTTCAGAAAATGAAGCAATTAACATCCTGCTGAGGCATTAAATAGGGTTCGTTTTTCCCCCATTGTAATTTACAGTTGTAAGCAAGGCTATGGGTAAAGTTTCGTACTGTACATTGTCTGTAATTGGAATATATTATTTTTTTTTTTTGTAAGCAATGACCTTGACACTGTTTGTAAAGGCCTCTAGAGCAATTATGTCGCAGAACATGATGGAAAACGATGGCAGAAAGCAGACAGAATTGCATGAATTAGTGTAAACAGCAAGCGTTGCTAAGCAGTATTAGATGACAGTTAGCTTTTTAATGAGGGAAGACACACAGTAATTAAATGTTGACATACAATTATGAAATATATCAGATAACAAATCAGCAGGGCAATAAGAAAATAAGAAAAGACATTTTGTAAAAAAAACTTGCCCGATGCTCTGTCATCTGAAACTGTTCTTTATGAGTGCAGGGTTAAGGTCAAGGAGGTATCTTAACTCCATCAATCCTTTGGACAGTTACAAATGACCTTTCACTTTCTATAAGGCATTCAATATTCTGAATTGGAGAGATACATTTTTCTGTGTTTAGAAAATGGTGAAATTGAAACCTTTCATACTGCGCAAGGTGCAGTTATGTTGGAATCTTTTGAACGGCTCATTCACCCCAATGTGCATTCAAGCTAGGTTCTCATTAACATGGAGTGACTCACTTAAGATGTGCAATACATTTGTACCAAAGTGCCTGCAATATATAGATAAATAGGAATAGGGTGTGTTTAAACTTTTGTATGAAAAATGACCGTCCAAAATATTGCACCTCAAGCAGCTGTAATTATGTGCACATAAAATCTAGGCAATAAAAAGTTTCAGGCTTGGCATTGCAATATATCTACCATTATCAGTTTAAAATAGAAATGCTCTCATAAGCACAATTTCCTGTTGATTTCGTTTCAAACGTTTTATAAAATTGTTTCCCTTAGATACATGACAAAGAAACCAAACGTGAGGCCCTACAGAAGGAACTATTAAAAGCTCAAAACCAGTACTCTGCATGTTATGATGAGGTAATCAATTTTAATTGCCTGTTTTTTATTAACCTTTGCTTTTTCCCCCCTTATTCTTTGGCAGTGTAAGTACCTAAAATATACATCTATAATTAGGGATCCTGTTGTGATTGTTGTTGGTTTCTGTTACCTTTTGCTATGTCTCCATGACGTGTGCCAAATATAAAAGTGTTTTTTTTCCCCTTTGTTTGAAAATAGTAAAAAAATGCATCTTTCTGTTTATAATAATGTTTGAATGTAACTGACAAATATGGGATTCCTTTTAAAGCAATCAAAGCTGCTGTTGTTTTGTTTTTTTAAGTTACAGATGGTTTTCCCTTAAATCTGAGCAATTTAACAATTTGCAGCCTTATTTACATTATGTAATAAACTTTAAAAAGATTGCCATAATAAAAACCCAGCAGTGTTACTGGATGCATTGAAGTACACAGTATTTCAACCTTTCTGTGACAAAGCCAAATTGCTGCTTCAATTAAGCAAATTATAGATTTTTAAGGAAAACTCAACTTAGTGTACATCAAATTTGTTTCTATGAAACAATTTTCAACCAACAATTAGACATGATATAATACATAGCTAAACTGCAGGCCACTGGCTACTGAATTGTCTAGCTGCTAGCATGCCCTAATTAGCCAAATAATGACCTGTTCTTATGCCCAGTGGGTTTCAACCTTTTTTTTGGTTAGGGAACCCCAAAATTAGATTTTGAAATTCTGGGGAATCCCATCATCCCCTTCTCTCTCCCACTCCTTACGCTCCCTCCCATTCACTCTCCCCCTTACGCTCCCTCCCCCCTCACTCTCCCCCTTACGCACACACTCCCACTTACACACACTCTCCCACTTACACACACTCCCACGTATACACACACTCACTTATTCACAGACACACACTGACACTTATACACACACAGTCTCCCATTTATACAGTACACACACACACACACACACACACACACACACACACACACACACACACACACACACACACACACACACACACACTCTCTCTCTCTCACTTATACAAACACACACACTCTCCCATTTATACACACACTCCCACTCCCACTATACACACACACATTCACACACACACACACACACACACACACACACACACACACACACACACACACACACACACACACACACACACACACACACACACACACACTCTCTCTCTCTCTCACTTATACAAACACACACACACTCTCCCACTTAAACACACACATACCCACTTATACACACAGTCTCCCACCTACAAACACACACACACTCTCCCACTTATACACACACTCACTTATACACACACTCACCCACTTACACACACACACTTACTCTCCCACTTACACACACTCTCCCACATATACACACACACTCGTGCACACACACACACTCCCACTTATACACACACTCCCACTTATACACACACTCCCCCACTTACAATATACACATACACACACACACACACTCTCCCACATATACACACACTCTCCTACATATACACACACACTCCCACATATACACACACTCTCCCACTTATACACATACACGGATACACACGCTATCCAACTTATACACACACTCTCACTTATACAAACACACACACAGATACACACACACAAACACACTTTCCTATTTATACACACACACTCTCCCACTTATATACACATCTGCATTATGCACTTCCCTTTCCTGTATTTTTTATCTTCTGAAGGTCATTTAGATACATAGTTTAAAAAAAAGAAAATATATTTATTTATTTATTTTACTTTATTTAAGAGGTGTTTTAGAATATAGAAACAAAAAGGGAAGACATTAAAATTTTAAGAACGATCACAGAGAACTGTACAAATTAGGCAATACAGACAGATTATACAAAACCCTTCACACATTATATGAATGCCCTAAAAACCATGAAAAGAGAAATAAAAATGAAGGGGGGGGGGGGGGGGAGAATGCTGCCAGAGCAATAGCCCTGCACAGTCAACGTGATCGGATGGTGTACCTAGCACATGGGTGGGCAACTCCAGTTCTCAAGGGCCACCAACAGGCCATATTTTTAGGATATCCCAGTTTCAGCTCACGTGGTTCAGTCAGAGGCCATCTGAGCTGAAACTGGGACTAATTGATCCACCTGTGCTGAAGCAGGGATATCCTGAAAACCTGACCTGTTGGTGGTCTCTGAGGACTGGAGTTGCCTACCCCTGACCTTGGGGATCCTGTTAGATTCATTTAATTTTTTTCTATATTTTTTTTAACATCCTACAGTATAATAAAAATGCCTGCAGTCTAAGGCCGGGATTTTAGTGGCCATGTGCGGGCGTGCGACATCGCGCACTGCGAGTACAAATGTTTGTTGCTTAATGAGGCCACCCATAGTGCGCGCGAGCGTAGCAGAGCAACCACGCGGGCGATTTTTGAAAATACAATTGAATTTGGTTTCTTTTTGCACAACGGCTGCGTCACGTGAACGGTTCAGCTAATTAGGGCGAACCAGCCTGGAGATGCGCCAGGTCCGCCACCAACGCCCTCCCCTTCGCCTCCCGATCGCCTCTAACCTCAGTGCATGTTTCGTGCAAGCGAAAGGCACATGTGACGTCACTCGCTCCGTCACAAACACCACTATTATCGCCACCTAACTGTGAATTTTATTTAGCATGTAATGTATTAAACACAGTATTTTACATTTATACTGCAGATATTAATTTAAAAGTGAATATGTGCAGTATTGGCCATAGGTAATTAGATCTTTTCTAGCTATTCAATATATATTAACAGAAAAACCATTCATTTATTTACGAATATTTAACATTCAGACATACTTTTGCAAATATGGTCTTGATTAAAATATAACAAAATCAACAGCGTATATATTTTTTTATACCTTTAAATGTTTAAAGTTTGTATTAAGTTTAAGCTGAGTTAGGTAATAGGTTCATACCAAGACTAAAGCCCATATTTGCTAAGCACTGCTATTACATTAGACACCTTTCAGTGCTGGGAAACACTCAACTCTTTAAGCCTCTTGTTGTATGGCACTATTTAGTAAATATGGGCTTAAATGTTTACACGAAGACCTTAAAAAAAAAATCCCTACCCATATAAACACACTTACTGTAAACACATATATAGATAAACACATCTTTAGCTACTCATTTCTTAGCCTCTAATTAATTTACTAGGGATGACACATCTGCATAATATTGTGGGTGTAGCTCATGCAGTACCCGAAAGGTACACCTTTTAGGATCTTTATAGAATGGACTATAGATAGGCCACTCTATGCCTACCATCATTATAGAGTGCTTCATCTAACGTGCATTAGAGGTCATTGTGTACACATATTCCCTATAATTATGGCATAGTAATCAAGGAATCTGCGCACCCTGTACAACAATGCTTGTGCCAGGTTCAGCATATATAATCAATTATAATAACAGATTGTATGAAGTACATATTAAATTATGAGGAAATTAAGTTATTGGTTTGACGGATATTTTTAAGAACTAACTGTATTTATACCAAGCAAGTTTGAAATTTATTCATATATTATAAACGTAATAATTATATTGTCCAACCAACAAAAAATGAAACACATTCAATTGATGGTTTACTCTGCTCTGATGCTCATTGCAGAATTAAAGTTTGGTGTGCTTAGAAGTAGTCATTTAAGACACTCTCCTGGGAGATGCTAAACTCCAGTCCTCAAAGGCCACAAACAGGTCAGGTTTCAGGATATCCCAGTTTCAGCACAGGTGTCTCAATCGGTCACTGCTTCAGTACAGGTGGCTCAGTCTGATTGAGCCATCTGTGCTGAAGCAGGGATAGCCATAAAAGCTGGCCTGTTTGTGGCCCTCGAGGACTGAGTTTGAGACCCCTGTGCTAAGCTGTAAGAAAGCTTCCATCCCGTTACAGTGAATTCAAGTGTATGAGCCATAAGGTGCCTCATGCACTGCTTAGTAATCACAACTCAGGGCTATTTACTAAGCAGTAGCAGCTGTTTCTGCCAGGAAATGCTAATTTGCTAGGATACTGCCTTTATGTTAATGCCCCCCGAAATCAAAATCTGCTATTCACACATAATAGAAATTAAAGTTTTCTAAAATCTTTCACATGTAATAAAACACAAAAATACCCTTTAAAGCAGCAGAACAAGCGGCATTGCGTTTTCATTATTATTATTATTATTACTTTTATTATTACAGGTTTGAAACAGGGGCTCTCTGAAGCTGAACTGTATTAATTTTAGCTCCCGAGACCCTCTGCTTCAAGAGATACCTCTGTAGCGGTGCCAGTATCCCGTGAAGTTTAAATGTCCTAGTCACGCTGGCCAATAGGAAGCCACAGTGGATGACGTCACAGCTTCCTATTGGCCCGCGTGATGCGGGACATTTAAAGCCGCCATTATGTTAGGCAAACAGTTCCCTACCTGCATAGATACCAGCACCGCTACAGAAGTAAGTATCTCTGGAAGCAGCGGGTCCCCGGAGCTGAAAGTAACACAGTTCAGCGCCTGAGAAACTATATTTCAACAAACAAAAATGTACGCAATACAGCCTGTTCTGCTGCCTTAAAGCCTTTTTTGTCCTAGTCATTTATTAAAGATTTTCCCTCAGTGCCAAGTTACTATTATTGTTACATTTTATCATGTATACCGTATGTCTACATAAATGAAACAAATCTGTAAGAATATAAATATAACATATTTTTTCAGTTGCCCTAACCCATACACATCCATGACCCAAGGAAATACCTATTTAGAGTTCAATTTGGTCTCAAATTTAAGTCTTCTAGAGTCGGTGTGCATGTATGTTTTGAATATTCGAAAGACGGGCAGCTCAGCTTTTTTGTTTATCTTAGAAGCAATTCCTACAGAGGATTAAACTCCACTTTGGGGAACATAATGTGAAGATGGGACAGCAAGATTTGAAATGAACCTTGCATTTATCTGTTTTACATCCAGTTGCTCCACCGGGAGAAACTTTTACATAAACTTAAAGAAGAAAATATTCAGCTGACAGAGCAAATCAAGCAGCAGTCCCAGGATATTTCCAAGATGAGTGAAGAAAGGAAAAAACTGGAGCTAGAACTGGCAGTTGTCATAGAGAGACATAAAACTGCACAACAAGAGGTGTGTATGCGTGTGCTACAGTACATTTGGACTTTTTCCCCCTTAAGTGCTTCTTGTCAGTTATATGTTTATAGAACATAATAAGGCATGTCATTTGCTTTATTGTAAGCTTCACAAATGACAGCCACACATGTGCCATTATTTTTTGCATGTAACGTAACTGATTTTTCTTCACTGTTTTTATGAGTCTTTAACACATTTAGTGCTGGAGTGAGCTTTGATTCAATAAAGATAGAAATAGATGACTTTTTGTCTGTCAATCATGTTATGCCATTGATGTGAAATATATGCAGAATTGAACTTTAAAAAGGGCCAACAAGGACATGAAAGCCTGAGCAAAAAAATATGTCTTACCTTACTTAAGTTAGCTTTGAATTAAGTCAGTTATTGATTCCGGTGACTTAATTCTCTCTTAATGTTCATGTGTGTTTCATTTTTTTATATTCTCATTTTTAGGTCAATAACAGAGATCAAATCATTTTACAACTTAAGACAGGCTTGAAAACATCACAGGAGAAACATTTTGGCTCTCGAGAAGAAGTAAGTTATATGAAGTGGGTTTAGACAAAAATGTCTGTTACATAGTAGATGAGGTTGAAAAAAAACATATGACCATCAAGTTCAACCTACAGTACAGTATGCTAAATTTAGACGTCAGATACTTTATCTATTTACTTATTATTAGTTTTATTGTGTTTTAATTGTGTTTTAATGTAAACTTGTGGTCAAAAATGTTAAGTCCATATAAATTCAGTTTTCAACACAAATTCCACATTAGCTTATTCTCCTCATACTTTGCTTGTCAGATTATTGAGACCGGGTGACGACATGCAGATACACCCATGGGTTCTCTATTTTTTCTGCATTTAAAATTATTATTCTGTGACAAAAAACTTCCAAAATCGCTTTGGGACTTAGTAGGGTATAAATCTTACTAGCTCAAAACATGAAACACAGAATTTATTTACCAGACTTCCAAATAAATTCATACTACCATTCAACAGTGTTTCCTTCTGTGGTGTCTCCTCCACGTCACTCCCTCTTCCTGTTGGGGTCCGACAGGCTCTGTCCTTGGACCTCTGTTCTTCTCTACACCTCTTCTCTTTTTGAACTAATACAATCTTTTGGCTTTCAGTATCATCTCTAAGCCGATAACACCCAAATTTACCTCACCTCCCCTGACCTCTCTCCCCATCTCTCTTGTCCCGTGTCACCAACTGTCTCTCTACAATCTCCTCATGGATGACAAACCGTTACCTGAAGCTTAACATGTCAAAAACAGAACTAATACTCTTTCCCCTTCCACTGTCACCCCTTACAGCCAAACTCTCCTTCACTGTCAATAATATCACAATCTCATCAACACCCCTAACCTGCTGCCCACGGGTCATCTTTGACTCTGCTCTCTCCTTCATTCCTCACATTCACTCCCTCATTAAGTCCTGCTGTCTCCACCTCAGAAATATCGCTAGGATGCACCCTTTTCTCCCTCATGACACTCCTAAAATCCTAATTCACTCACTCATCTTTTTCTCTGACTTGACTACTGTAACTGGCATTCACCATGTCTGTCTGGTCCAACTCCAATCCATCCAAAATGCTGCTGCCAGGCTCCTCTACTTCACACACCGCTCCACTAAAACGTTTTTTTTCCCTCCTTTATCAGCACTCGTCCCCAAATTTATTCCTAAATGCCCCTTACATTCTGCTCATGACATCCACCTTTCCTCTTGCTTTATTATCTTCTCTCACTCCTGCCTTCAAGACTTCTCCTGTGCTGCCCCCACCCTCTGGAATATCCTATCATGCACCATCCGACTTACCCCAAGCTTTCAGACATTTAAAAAAAGAAGCCTATCTAACATCCATTCCTCCCTCCCCTCCCCACCTCACCCCCCCAATCCCTATGCGGACCAGCTGTGCGGCTGGACCAAATTTCACTCTAACACCCCCACCCACCTCCAAACCTCAATGGCACCATCTGAGCGGCTGGGCCATACTCCATACTGAGCTATACTCCGTCCCACAATGAGCACCCACTTTACCTTTTGTGTCAACATTGCACCTTATACACTCTAGATTGTAATATCTCAGGAGCATGGTCCTCATTACCCTTTGTATCTGTTTGAGCTTTTTTAACCTTATTTGTATGTAATACACATAACTCTATACCCCAATTGTACCGTGCTGTGGAATATGTTGGTGATTTATAAATAAACAATAATAATAAAAAACATAATTGAATTATCAGTATAAAAAGGTCCCACCTGTTTGGCGGCTATTCATGAAAACGTAATAAATGCTTCAGTTGAACAGCTGATATCAACCTGCATATTCTGTCAAGATTGCTTAAGTAGCCCTCTCTGATACTAAACAATTTAGAATGTTGGGGTTCAGCCATTAATTGATTTGTGTTGCTCGCAATGACTTCACAATTTATTTTTAAAATTAATGTTTATTTAACAGCTGAGTCTTCAAGAGGGAGAGGTCTCAAGACTTCAACAGAAGATTAAATGTCTGCAAAGTGAGTCTCGTGCGCTGTGGGAAAAATGCAATGAACAGGAAGATCAACTGAATGAAACAGAAAAGGCAAAGCAGCAACTATTGTATGAGCAGGAGATTTATCTGGGTCAGGTATGGGCACTATGACTACATGTGCTACTAGATAACTTCATTAAATGTTCTGCTATTTCTGTTAACCCGACTTCAATGCAGATATAACCAGTCAAAACAAAAATAGTTCCCATTTATTATATTGAAGAGGGAATCCAAGTCTTTTTTTTTTCCTTTTCATTTTTTTAATGCAGAATTGAAGCATGGTGTCTCCAGTAGCTCAACCCCATTAATTTCAGCTGTGGGGACCCCCTCTTCTGGAGATACTTATCTGCGAAGATGGTGCCGGTAGCCACTCCAGAATTCACTGTATGTCTGCTTTTCAAAGCTCCTGCAGGCCAATAGGAAGCTGTGACGTCATCAGGTTCAGCTTCCTATTGACCCATGTAACGAGGAAGCTGAAAACTACAGAAAACTGCAGAGATATCGGCACCACCTTTGAAGGTAAGTATCTCGGGAAGCAGGGGGTCTCCGGAGCTGAAATGAATGGAATTCAGCTCCGGAGACCCCTGCTGCAAGACTGTATTAAAAAAATGCAGCAAATATCATTCAACATTCAATATCCATGTGTGAAAAAGTATGTGATTTAAAAAACTAGAATGAACTAGCACTCACCATGTTTATTATAATTCATTTGGAGGTGCTATGATCCTGCATCTATACCGCAAGATGCATACCACTATACAAAAACCATACTGGATCAGCACAAAACAGTTAATAATTATTGAGTGCTGATCGAGTATGCTTTTGGAAAAATATGTGAATAGAATAGATTCAGTACCTGGTGGCAATCAATAATGACTTCAACTAAATATTTAGTGTAACTACTGGTCAATCTTTCACATCGGTTTTGAGGAATTTGGCCCATTCCTCCTCACAGAACTGCTTCAACTCTGTGATATTGGAGGGCTTCCCTCATTGGACAGCTCGCTTCAGGTCCTGCAACAACATTTTGATGGGGTTTATGTCTGGACTTTGACTAGGCCGTTCTAAAATGGGGAATTTCTTCTTCTGCAGCTATTCTTTTGTTGATCTGCTTGTATGTTTAAGATCATTGTTTTGATGCCTGACCCTCTTTTGCATCAGCTTACTGACGGATGGCCTTACATTATTCTCTAGCATCTTCTGATACAATGCAGAAGTCATGGTTGTGATCATGCAGGCAAGCCATCCATGTTCTGGGGCAGCAAAGAAGTCCCAAAGCATCACACTCACACCACCATGCTTGACTGCTTGAATGAGGTTCTTTAGTTCGAACGCAGTGTTTGGTTATCGACAAACATAATGTTTCTCCTTGAGGCCAAAAAGTTCTACCTTTGACTCGTCTGTCCAAATAACATTGTTCAAGAAGTCTTCAGGATCATCTACTGTATGTGCTCTTTGGCGAACTTCAGACAGGCAGTAATGTTCTTTTTAGAGAGCAGTGTTTTCCTCCTTTACTATCCTTCCATGAACACCATTTTTGTTCAGTGTTTTTCTGATAGTTGAGTCATGAACACTAACATTAGCAAAGGTGAGAGTGGCCTGCAGATCCTTGTATGTTACTCTGGGATTCTTTGTTACTTCCTGGATGAATTGCCGGTTTGTTCTTGGAGAGATTTTGGTAGGACAACCACTACTGGGTAGAGTGACTGTGGTCTTGAACGTTCTCCATTTGTAGATCTATCTGAAGGTGGATTGGCAAATCCTTATAAATGGTTTTATAACTCTTTCTAGACTGATGAGCATCAATAACGGCTTTTCTAAGGTACTCAGAGATTTCTTTTGATTGACGTGTTTCTACACACCTGTATGGTGAAGAACAAACTCACAAAGTTTCTGATCTTGATATAGGGTGGGGTCTCCCAAACCCTGTAGATCAACCTAATTATTTCAACACTTGATTCTACTGATCCCCTTAAATTTAGCTGATAAGATTAGGGTTTCACTTATTTTTGCACATAACCTGACTCTTAATTGCTCATTGTTTGAATAATTCATACATCATTTTGTTTCAAAAGTAGTGATTGGTTAATATAAACCATATTTGATTCCGTCATTATTATTGGGGGTCGCAAATATAAAGTGATATACGAATATCCAGAGCTGCTACTGTATGTGGCTGTAAAAATACAAAAAGTACTTTTTCCCTTTCAAAATCGAATTATTTTCTATTTTTCTGGTAAATCATTTGTGTTCTCACAATTATTAATCTTTATTCTCGAAGTATAAAGATTATACAAAGAGCACAACATGGCAATAATTCACAAAGATAGCTGAAACTAAAAAAAGGGTCCTGCATAGTAAATTAAGATGGTTTTACAAGTCAAATTGAAAGCAATGGAAACATTCCACTGCACTATTTTAAATAAGCAGGATGTGGTATGCATGCAGTGACTTAGAATAAAAATCAGAAACTAAACAATAAGCTTCTGTGTCTCTTTCCAAAATACGATGCACAGGGATCTATCTCTCTTTTTTTGTTCTTCTGTCTTTTTCTTTCTAGTCTGTCCTCCCTGTAATTTATGCCATTTAACTTCTCCCATGAGCTTTATATCCCATCCTTCCTTTTTTCTTAAGAGACGCGTGTTCTATTTTTTCCTACTCTATATTAGGCATTCTCTGCTGATAATAGTATTGGGTTCTATAACGGTATATTTTTGCATTAATAAAGGCAATTCTAAATGTATTCTACTTGAATTACTGTATTTGCCCTAGTTCTTATGTTATTCTTAGGACGGCATTTAATTTCTGTTTTAGGGATTGTGATGCCCACACCACGTTGCAGTCTCTTTTAGTCCCAGATTAAGGCAGCAAACGTTGCATTTCTCATACAGGGTTTATTTACAGGGTTAAATTATACACTAACAGGCCCAGCGTCTCTTTAAGTCAAAATAAATCATAAAATAAACGCCTACTCCTCTTAGGAGACTAACTGTACATGCAGCTTCAGCCCTTACTAACTGGATTGACAGCTAAGCTATTTACCACCCCAAAACAGGTACTATTATAGCTAAACATACACAGTCTGTGCCCACAGCAATATAGTGTTTCTCTTATCTGTTTTTGTTGGGGCTCCAGGTAGTTCCCTCTGGACCCTGCAAGAGTTCAGAGAATCCCTCCTCTGTATTTCCAAGTGTAGACGGACATTCACAGAGGTACACACTTGGAGTCGTTTATAATGTAAAATAATAATAAGGCTTTATTGTGCCTTTTCCTTTTCATCAGGAAATGTATCCAAACACAGGGGGGGGAACAAAGCTTCTATTCACTGGGGAGTATTTCTAGTGAAACACTATGCAATAATTCACATCTCCCTTAGTCAAGCAGTTCTCGCAGCCCCAAACACATAGCATGCAATAAGCAGATATAAGCAGTCTTTTAAGAATGAAAGTATTATCTGTTCCTTGTGGTTTGGAGGGAAAATCTTCACTGTTCCTGCTTCAGCTCCCTTGTCTCCATGGTTGGTCAGCATACAGGTTTAGAAGTTTTCCCTGTGTCTTGTAAGCAGCTCTGCTGTTTCTTCTGGCAGGGCTCAAGACTGTTGTAAGAGTCAAAGACAATCTCTGCTCTCTCTCCCAAGTTCAGCTCTCAGTCACAGCTAAGGAGTTCTCACTTCCTGTTTCAAAAGACAGGCTTTCTAAGCCATCTAATCAGGCAGGTGGTGTTTTGTTAATTGACTAACAGCAGTTAACCACCACACTGCTGGATTAGAGGCACATTACCTGAACAGGGATAAGTCCCCTGTTACACCAAGGTTATGGACCAGATGTGTCCGCTTCAATGTGGTCTTGTGTCCTTCATTCTTGAGGGAGCTCAGCCCCACGAGAGCTCAGAGAATCTCTTCTCTGTAAGTCCAATGTTAAGGACAGGACATCCCTGCTTCAGCACGGTCTCGCATCCTTCCTTCCTTCCTCTTCCTAAGATTAAGACCCAGGCAGTCCCAGCAGACTCCGCGACCACCGTTCAGCGGGTCAAGGGGACTGTGCCATCTTCCACAACTGGGGAGAACTCTTTTCTGTCCCCCTTCTCTGGGAACAGCAGTCTCTCTCAGCATAGCAGCTCCCTGTTTCTGCCTTAAAACACTTCCTTGTTCATTCAGCAGTTCATCCTGATTATCTGCAGCTGAACTAGCTACTTTAGGGGAAATTAACTCTCTGTACGCTGGAAAGTCCCATAGCTGCCCTATTCCAGCACCTAGAGACAGTGATTGTATCACATATCCCCTTCCCCAGTGTACCTTGTCCTGTGAAGCGGCCTGTGCAGTTTTCCCGTGCACCAGCCGCTTTGTCAGAGACGTCTGACATCCATCTCTTCTTGTTCCTTACCTTCCAGTTGAAGACGTTTTCCTTCAGGCCAATTACTAGGCCTTCTGAGCCTGCAGACTGGTACTTTGCTACCTCTTTGTCTTGTGCCGGTTTGAGTTTAGGGTTGAAGTTCTGCTTTTGTTGTATCCCTTCTTACAAAGGTTCCCGAGCAACCTGCTGTCTGTTAGCTCTCTCTGCCAGGACTTTATCCCCCTCATTCCATGCCTTGCGGAAAGTAGACTGTAGTACTGCAACGGCATTGCAGTCACACTTACAGGCGCACACCACTTGCTCAGGCGCTTCAAACTTTGCATTTCGTTTTGCAGTTGAGAGGTGTCCCCAGCTCTCACTGTACCCTTGTCTTCACAGGCATTAGTTTCTGTGGGATATAGATGTTTGGACCAGGCCAATAAATTTTCCTGTTGTAGAGAAACCAAGTGTCTGTTTTAGGTTTGTAACCTTTTTCTCCTACTTCATCTGAGAAACCTCCTGCCGGGCAGCAGTAGAGTCCAACATAGTGTCCCGCTCGATCTCCTCACCTAGGTCACGCTGTTGTTTCCCTGCCAACTTGCTGCCAGCATGGACAGACTCCAGGTCATTCCTCGGGTCTTGAAGCTGTCCTATTGTACTTATTTTTCCACTCAGTGCAGTTGTCAGTTCAGCTTTTTTGGTGTTGAGTCGCGATTCCCTATCTCTCAGCAGATTCAAAGCAAGGCTTAAATCCGTTTCCTTTTCTCTATTTCTGACCTGCAGCTGCCGATGCTCTTCCCAGACCTTGTCCAGCTCCCGTTGCAGACAGGCCCTCTCATTGACTGTGTGGTCCAGCAGCTTGCGTGTATCGGCCATCATGGTCTCATAGCGCAGTGCCAGACTGGCCACCTGACAGACAACACTTCCCTCTCTTCCTTTTTGGCGAACTGTATCTTGACGTCTGCAGCTCTGCAATTTGATCCTGCAAGTACCCTCTCAGGGCCTTCACCTCTTCCCGGTGCTTGCTCTGCATCAGCGCCTCCTTCATATTTTGGAGCTCTGCCGTTTTTGTCGCTGGGATTGCCGCTGCTTCTGTTTTCCACGCCTCTTTCTCCTGGGTGTACTGACTTTTGGGTATGTAGCAGCCTCTCTTCTTTTCCAGCTCTTGCTCCAGTTTCTGGACCTTCTCCCGCTCCATCTGATACAGAGTCACCTGGTATCTAAGCTCCACCTCCAGCAATGCTCTGGTGACAATCAGCGTGGCCTTCAGCTCATCATGCTGCTCTGTGGGGACATATTGGGTACTATGCCATTCCTGTTGCACTTGTACTTGGTTAGCAGCCTGGACACTTGCTTCCTGTAGAACTCGCTGCTTCTCCTCTGCATCTGTCTGTTTCTCCTTGGCCTTTTGCATTTATGCACGTAGCTCTTGCAGCTGGCTCTGCAGTAGGTGCGCTGCTTGTATGTGCTGGTCCAGGGAGACACGTTCTTCTTGCACCACCCTCTCTACATTCTGCAGTCCTTCCCACACTTCTAACTTTTCCTGTTTCAGACTTATATTTGTTCTTTTTACAGTCTCTAAACAAATCAGTATCTCTTCCTCAGCATCCTTCAATTCACAGACCTATGTGCTGAGAGTGTGGACCTCATGGCGTGAGACTTCCAGCTCGGTGCTGAGGATGTGCATCTCTTTCTGGGAGACTTCAAGCTCTTAATTTAATTGTTCATGTACAAGATCCAATTCATGTCTGGTAGGTTGCAGAGCATTTTCAGCGGGGAACCCTTCTGACATCACAGGGCCATCATTAACATTTTCTATAGCTTCCTGTGTTAGCAACCTACCAGACTTCTTTTTCTTTACTGGGGTAGATTCTGATACATAAGCAGTACTGGGCACACATTCTTTCTCATCAGTGGTAATGAATGTGCACTTTCTAAAGAAAACTTCTGCATTTTCCTTGTGACCACAGCATGTTGCTTTTTGCTGCAGTTGCTTGGCTCGCTGGAAAAAAAATTTTCTCTAGCTGCTGAGGCTGTCCTTTTTGTGGGGCCCCATAGGAGTCCTCCTCATCATAGTCATCATACGGCCTGAAGGGGCAATGTTTGGTGTGGCCAAGTTCTTTACACCATAAACACATCTGTGGTTCCTTTTGCGGGGCCACACAGGGACGCTCCTTCCTCACAGGGCACTGCTTCGTGTTGCCAGGCATTTTACACAGAAAACATATGATTTCCACCATTTTTCCTTCTAGACAAATTCTTCACCTTGATCTCTTGTAGGCGCTATTTCCTCAATTCTTCATATCTTTCCCTATGTATCCTGTAAGCACAACTGGTCATACACAGTGTGACAGACTTTACTTGCAGAATTAATTTTTTCACTTCAGTTGGGCGGTCATTTTAAATCCCCACATTTATTTTCAATCTCACAGTTTCCGCTGCTCAGTTCCTTTTGGACTGCCCACATTCTCCATCAATTGTGATGCCCACACCACGTTGCAGTCTCTTTTGGTCCCAGATTAAGGCAGGAAACATAGTATTTCTCAATACAGGGTTTATTTACAGGGTTTAAATTATACACTAACAGGCCCACCATCCCTTTAAATCAAAACAAATCATAAAATAAATGCCTACTCTTCTTAGGAGACTAACTATACATGAGCTTCAGCCCTTATTAACTGGATTGACAGCCAAGCTTGTTACCACCCCAAAACAGGTACTATTATAGCTAAACACACACAGTCTCTGCACACAACAATATAGTGTTTCTCTTATATGTTTCTGTTGGGGCTTTAGGTAGTTTCCTCTGAACCCTGCGAGAGTTCTGAGAATCCCTCCTCTGTAATTCCAACATTATGGACCCGGATGTCCCCGCTTCACCGTGGTCTTGCGTCCTTCATTCTTAGGGGAGCTCAGCCCCACGCAAGCTCAAATAATCTCTCCTCTGTAAGTGCAAAGTTAAGGACAGGACATCCCTGCTTCAGCACAGTCTCACGTCCTTCATTCTTTAAGGCAGCTCAGCCCCACGAGAGCTCAGAGAATCTCTCCTCTGTAAATCCAGTATAAAGGACAGGACATCCCAGGGCATGGTCTCGCGTCCTTCCTTCCTTGGATTAAGACCCAGTGAGTTCCAGCAGACTCCGCGACTACCGTCCAGCGGGTCTAGCTGACTGTGCCAGTTTCCATAGCTGGGGAGATCTCTTCTCTGTCTCCCTTCTCTGGCAACAGCAGTCTCTCTCAGCATGGCAGCTCTCTGTGTCTGCCTTAAAACACTTCCTTATTAATTCAGGAGTTAATTCTGATTATCTGCAGCTGATCTAGCTGCTGTAGGGGTAATTAGCTCTCTGTACGCTGGAAAGTCCCATAACTGCCCTATTCCAGCACCCAGAGACTGTGAATGTATCACAGTATATATATTTTTTTATCAGTGATTTCCATATCTGCCATATAAAACCAAAAATAAATGCACTGTATACACACACAATACATAATCCACTGTGTTATATTATTATGTACAATACAAAAGTCCCACCTCCTGAAGAACTGTTAAACAATAGGCAATTTTTTAATAATTAACTGTATTGATGGCACTCCGTGTGTTGATATTTTGCAGTGTCAACTATTTACTTGGGTCAACTATTGAGATAGTTATGAGTATGTCACATTGTTTGTTGAAGTGCATCTGTAGTCTATTACTGTACTTGCAGGTAGACATTTTAGGCAGCTATCAACCACTGTATTGTACTTGTTTTCTGAGTGCTGTGGTTTATATGGCTATGAATTGTACAGTCTATTCTGTGCCTTAAACTTGATAGAGTCAAGGATAAAGTGCTGTTTGTACACTATATTTTGCTTTGTTTTTTTGGGGGGGACGGTATATATTGAGTCTGCACAATTTTTTTTGAATACAAATGTAAAGTTACTTTATTTGTTTGAAATGTGAAATTTGTTTGAAATGTTCACCCGTTTCACAGCAATACACTGATGTTGATATGAATGTGCAAAATCTTTTAGATTCAGAATTATACGACAGTCGTAGAGAAACTGAAGAATGATCTGGGTCTCGCCAAACATGCCCATACTGCCGACTTAGAACGATGGAACCAAAAAACCTCTCTAACGCAGAAGGAGTTGGACTCTGCCAGTGAAGCACGCGAAGAGAACCAACTAAAGATACAAGAGTACAAAGAAAAAATAGCAGGTCTCCAACAGCACTTAGAGAATGCTGAACTTGTTCATCAGGAGGCAAAACAGAAGGTCGGGAAAATATAATGCATATTGTTTTTCTTCTAAGTTAACTTGTTAGCTTATTTATTTATCAAATGTTTTACTAGGAAGTAATACATTGAGAGTTACCTCTCGTTTTCAAGTATGTCCTGGGCATAGAGCTATGATGACAAATAATACATGGTTACATAAGCGAACAGGGTTATACATTAAATACTAGACATTGCATGCACAGTTAAAGATAATATATATTATTTGCGTATATAACAGTTACAGACCAGATTAAAATGTGAGACAGCTTTAGTTTTGAAAGAAGGTGTGCACAGTACGAGAAGGAGGAGCAGACCATGAACAGTCTTTTGTAGTCAGATTTCAGATAAGTGCTGCATGTGGTAGGGGTGAGGAACTTGTTCAGATAGGTGGGTAGCTTGCCCAGAAAATATTTGAAGGCAAGACAGGAAAGTTGAACTTTGCGCCTAGACTCAAGTGATGACCAATCTAGTTCTTTGAACATTTTGCAGTTATGTGTGTTGTAGTTGCATTGAAGAACAAAGCGGCATAGTTAGTTGTAGAGGGTATCAAGTTTGCCAAGGTGTGTTTGGGGTGCAGTTGTTTCAATTTGTCGTTTCATTCTCCAATGCAACTACAACACACATCACTGCGAAATGTTCAAAGAACTAGATTGGTCATCACTCGAGTCTAGGCGCAAAGTTCACCTTTCCTGTCTTGCCTTCAAATACTTTCTGGGCAAGCTACGCACCTATCTGAACAAGCTCCTCACCCCTACCACATGCAGCACTTATCATCTGAGATCTGACTCCAAAAGACTGTTCATGGTCCCAAGGCTCAACAAAGTATCCGGCCGCTCCTCCTCTTACCGTGCACCCCAAAACTGGAACAACCTACCGGAGACTCTCACATCCACCACCAGTTTAAGTTCTTCCAAAACTAAGGCTGTCTCACATTTTAATCTGGTCTGTAACTGTTACATAAGCCTATAATATACATCTTCTCTAACTGTGCATGCAATGTATTGTATATAATGTATACCCTGTTCATTTATGTAACTGTATTTGTAACCATGTATTATTTGTCATATTAACTATGCCCAGGACATACTTGAAAACGAGAGGTAACTCTCAATGTATTACTTCCTGGTAAAACATTTTATAAATAAATAATATACTATGTCCCCATAGTCTATAATTGGCATCAGCATCTGCTGTGCGATGCACTTTTAGACCTGCAGACTTAGGGAGGATTTGTTCCTATATTGAATACCTAGTTTGGCATAGGTTTTGGATATCAGGCTATCAATGTGCAGCCCAAATGTTAATGGGAGTCAAACCATATGCCCACATATTTGAAACTAGTAACAGGGGCTATAATAGTATTAGAGTTGGTTCTAATCTGGAGCTCATTCATAGGAACCTTTAGAAATGTATCCTTTGCCCCAAATACCATTATTACAGACTTGTCAGTGTTTAAAAACAGTTTGTTTTGGGAAATCCAATTTTAAAGTCTCAAAAAGTCAAATTGAAGTATGTGTCCAAGGTTGGAGAGGTTAGGGCTGCGTGCATATAAGATTGTGTTATCCGCATACTTGTGTATTGAAGCTCCCTTACAAACTGTAGGCAGATCATTAATGAACCCTGAGACGAGTATGGGCCCTAGAACAGAGCCTGGTGATATCCAAGGGGTTGGAGTTAGTGCCCGAGATAGACACATGTTTGGAACTACCTGATAGGTTGGAATGAAACCAGTTTAAAGCATGCTTCCCTATTCCAGAGCACTTGAGTTTGTTTAGCAAGATAACATGATCAACATTATCAAAAGCCTTTTCAAAATCTAGGAATATTGCACCAGTAAGTTGTCATAGTTCCATTCCACACTTGATCTCATTGCAAATGTTTACAGGATAGTTACCGTGGAGTGTTTGGGGCTGAATGAAACAAAATGGGATGCAAGTTAGTGATACCTATTTCACATAAGATGGGGAGGTTTAGCATCTCTTTAACATCCTCATAGATCATCACTTCTACCACTTTGACTAATTTAAGTCAAATGTAACAATCTTGTTTCAGTGTTTGGCAGAAATTTCTATAAAAGGTCTATGCCATGTTATCCCTGGACAATGTTTTGACAGGAAGAAGGGACAACGAGAAGCTCATAGGTGCACAGTTTGATACATCTCATTATCTGTAGCACCTCTCTAATTTCTCCTTTTGACACTTCCTTAAACACAAGCTGAAGCACATGGGACAAAAAGTTATTTAATGTTTTTTATATTCCTTTTTAGATGGATCATGGTGAAGAAACCATAGAAAAGCAAAATCTGGACGTTGAGCATTTACAACAGCATATAAAAACACTAGAAGAAAAGGTAGTAGGGAGCTGCACTCTGGCAGAAGCATCTGAATCTACTGTAGATCTGTTAAAAAAGAAATATCGGGCATGCATTGACACCATGAAGGTTCTGGAAAAGCATGTGCAAACTCTAGAAGAGCAAATGAAAGAATCAAGAAATGAGGTACTGTATGTAAGGTATTGGTAGAAAATGTATGTAATTTAATATTTGTTTTTAAAAATATTTATAGACTGTTTTACCACGAAACAATATATTGAGAGTTACCTCTCATTTTCATGTATGTCCGGAGTTCTACTCAACTATAGACTATAAACCTTAATACACTTTGTAAACATTAATATAATCTAACACAGTGTTTTCTTACCTGGGTTCCGCGACACCCTGGGGTTCTGTGAGAGGATCAAAAAGGTGCCACAGGATTTCCCCAATCTCCCAGAGCAGGGAGATAGCAGGGTAGTTTTCTCTATCCTGATTGGCTGCATTACCCAGCAGCAGCCAATCAGGAGGTAGTGTCAGGAGCTGGTGAGGTGTGGCCAAACAGAGGAGATGGTAGCAGTATGACCAGTAGAGAGGTGAGGCTGTGTGTCTTCTGATACTGTCCTGTTGTGTGTGTTTTCTGTGACAGTCCTGTTGTGTGTGTGTGTGTGTGTGTGTGTGTGTGTGTGTGTGTGTGTGTGTGTGTGTGTGTGTGTGTGTGTGTGTGTGTGTGTGTGTTTATGTTTTCTGTGACTTTCAGATTCCCTGCCCCATCAGATTCTGCCCACTCTGACTCCTATGACTCACTGTCCCCTCTGATTCCCCTGCCCCCTCTGATGCCCCTGCCCCCTCTGATACCTCTCTGCCCTATGACTCCCCCACCCCCTCTGAATCCTGTGACTCCCTGCCCCCTCTAACTCCCCTGCCCCCTCTGACTCCCCTGCCCCACCTGGCTCCTGTGACTCTATGCCCCCTATGACTTTCTGTCTCCTGTGACAGTCTCTCTATCCTGTATTTTCTTTGACCCTGTCTTGTTGTAGGGGTGCCTTAGAAACGGAACACTGTGGTTAGAGGTGCCCCGAGATACAAAAGGTTGAAAATCACTAATCTAGGATTTTTCTTTGTAATCTTCAAATGCAATCCTAATACCAGCACCATGCAAATCTGTGTTGGGTGTCTGCATTTTACCTTACAAAATTGTGATCATGTGCCAGTTTTTAGGACTAAGATAAAGGGTACTGTATATGTTTGGTGGAAATTTTTATTGGTTTCAGCAAAATAGTTTTAGGAGATTTATGGGAAATGTTTGAAATAGAATCGTCCTGACTGAGTACAGGAGATTTTTATTTAGACTATTTTTTGCAAAATTGTTTTTTTAAAGTAATAGTTAATTTGAAAGGGAGCAATATATGTAATCCTCCTTTACCAGTAAATGACTTGCATATTAAAAATACCAAATAATATTTCATATAGGGGTTACGACTTAAAACATTTTAGAACCATAATATGAAGTATTTAATAGTAACGTTCTGACCATCATGAATTGGTATACAATTGTATACACTGCATGTTATGGATGCATATACATCTGCATTAAAACAATGTTTTATAAAAGAAACTCAACATATTTAAAAAAAATAAATGATTAAATAATATTTAGAATTCAAACTAACAGTAAATCCAAATTCCATTGGTGCGAAATTCTGGATTCCCCCAAAAATGTACAGGCATACCCCGTTTTACGTACACCCGCTTTATGTACAGTGGCGGCAGAGTTTATTCTAAATCGGCCGCCACTAGAAAGTGCGGGCTTACTTTTTTTTTTTTTTTCCGGCGTGCCGCGCGTCAGCCGGGCGCCGGGCACGTGCGCCTGGCGTCCCGAGGACGCCAGGCATCACCGAAGACGCCAAACATCCCGAAGACACCAGGCATCCCCGAAGGAGGCTGCAGGTAAGGGGGTATTTTATTTTTGGGAGCGTGGAGCGGGCCGGAACAGGCAGGGGCTCGCGTGGGGAGAGGAAGGGGGAGGGGAAGATGCGGCTAGGGTGGGCTGGCGCACGGCCACGTTCGGCGCCAGCCCGTAATGACGCGCGGGGCAAGACGGGTAAAAGTTAGAATGGGATGTGCCGCAGCAGTACACTCGCAAGTACGTACATTTATTTTTAGTTGCACCATACCCCTGTGTACGGACGCGTGCTTCGTGAGTACGGACACCAGGGAGCGGCGTGCGTGCGCACCTTTCATCAATATTGCAACCTCCTTCATTGTGGTCCCTAACTGAGTGGGAGTGCAGGTAAGGGGGAAGGGTGAACGGGGACAGATGGCAGGGGGAACGGGGAGATCGGGCGCGCCATCAATCTGCAGATATAGCAGTGATTCCGCCCGCACTGCAGCTCCTGGCTCTTCCCCCTCCTCCCTCCTCCTCCCTCCTCCTCCCCCTTCCTCCCTCCTCCCCCCTCCTCCTCAGAGCTCGCTCTAGCCTGCTGCTGCTGCTGTTGCTGCTGTAGAGCGTAACTTTGCATGTGAGCTACGGGCTATGGGGGAGGAGGAGGTGCTCTTCTACTGCATTCTGTGCGTGTGTATTTGTGTGTGTGTGTGTGTGTGTGTGTGTGTGTGTGTTTGTGTGTGTGTGTGTGTGTGTGTGTGTGTGTGTGTGTGTGTGTGTGTGTGTGTGTGTGTGTGTGTGTGTGTGTGTGTGTGTGTAACTGAGTGAGTGAGTGAGTGTGACTCAGTGGGTGAGTTTGACTCAGTGAGTGTGTGTGACTGGGTGAGTGTGTGTGACTGAGTGAGTGTTTGACAGTGTGTGTGTGACAGTGTGTGTGTGTGTGTGTGGGTGTGTGTGCGTGACTGAGTGAGAGTGCGTGCGTGAGAGATTGTGTGACTGAGGGAGTGCGTGCGTGACTGAGGGAGTGCGTGACTGAGGGAGTGCGTGAGAGATTGTGTGACAGAGGGAGTGCATGCGTGACTGAGGGAGTGCGTGCGTGTAAGCCAAGCTGATCAAGGACCTGAGTAAGGCCGTGCGTATAGTGCCGGCGATGCCGCCCAAAAACAAACACATTGCCGCCGCAGCGTGCGCTTATAGTAAGCGCGAGAGCGGCAATGCGACGGAACGAACTTTGGAAGCCGGGAATATTTGATTTTTCAAGGGCTGTCGCCTCATGTGACAGCCCCTGAACAAATCAAATGCCCGGGAGCCCACGACGCCACCGCAAAGCGAAATATAACTTTCGCTAGCGGGGATGGGTGATGTCACGTCTCCGGTCGCGGGCACTATACGCGCGGCCTAAGGAAGCACAGCATTGTACACCACTGTACTGTACAGTATTGTACTGTATTGTTTTCACCAAAGTCACAAATTAAAGTCCCAAAAATATATCAGTCAGTCAAATAAATGCACCTCACCTTCATGCCCTTTCAGTAAAAATACTGTACAGTAGAAGATATGCCCTCTCCTTCACCCTTCCTACAAATTTTTTAAATCATTTTCCGTTCATCCATGTTGTTTCTGTCAGCACTTATAAGAAAAATCAGCTGACATTAAAGATTTTATTTCAATAAAGCCTACTGTATTTATTTTGGTTACAAATGCATTATTTACATCAGTTATGCATGTATATGATGTTTGCAGTACAGTACATGCATCAAAAAGTGGAAAAAAGGTAGTGCTTCACTTTAAGTACATTTTCACTTTACATACATGCTCCGGTCCCATTGCGTATGTTAAAGTGGGGTATGCCTGTACTTTATTTTTGTATTTAGGGATTCAGTTCCTTAATAAGCCTAATCATAAACAGGCTTCCGTGTATACCTGTAGTTTGCTTTCAGCATATATACGGTGTGTGTATATACTGTGTGTATGTGTGTATATATACGTGTGTGTATATACTGTGTGTATGTATATATATATATATATATACTGTGTGTATCTGTGTATATATACGGTGTGTATATACTGTGTGTATCTATGTATGTACTGTGTGTATGTGTATATATATACATGGTGTATATACTGTGTGTATGTGTATATATACATGGTGTGTATATAATGTGTGTATGTGTGTGTTTATATACGGTGCGTATATACAGTACTGTGTGTATGTGTGTATATATACTGTGTGTATGTGTGTATATATACGGTGTGTATATACTGTGTGTAGGTGTGTGTATATATACGGTGTGTATATACTGTGTGTAGGTGTATATATACAGCTCAACCCCGTTATAGCGCAATCCGCTATAACGCGGATCCATTTATAACGCGGTTTGAGCGTGGACCCCGAATTTAAAAAAAATATATTTTTTTTTTATTAGGTTTTTTTTTTTTAAGTTTTTTTTTTTGTACACACACTGCACACACACACTGCACACACTCACAGCACACTGCTTACATTCACCGCACACTGCACACACTCACAGCACACTGCACACACTCACAGCACACTGCACACACTCACAGCACACTGCACACTGAATACACTCACAGCACACTGCATACACTCACAGCACACTGCATACATTCACAGCACACTGCATACACTCACAGCTCACTGCATACACTCACAGCACACAGCACACTGCACACACACACACACAGAGACACTGTCTCTTTAAGAGAGCTTGCTCTCGCAAGACAGAAGCAGAAGCAGGAAGCACAGATAGGGAGAAGAGCTGCCAGATGCCGGGTAAGTGCTGTGTGTTGTTGCCGATGCCCCACCGGGTCTGGGAACGCTGGGAGAGTTCTCAGCTTTCCCCCTTCGGCGGACATGGTACCACGGTGGCCCCCGAGGACCGCGCTATAACGGGTTAAGCTGTATATATATATATATATATATATATATATATATATATATATATATATATGGTGTGTATATATTGTGTGTATGTGTGTGTATTAGAAGAAAACTGGCACTGATTCTAATACACGTTTTTTGATACTACTGAGTGTGCTGTCTCGTCCTTGCTTTGTGGCCCTGGGATTCTGGATCTGCCTGGTAAGGAGTCTATTTATGCATACTTCCTGTATGGGACAAGCACCTATTTTTGATTTATGTGTGTGCCTTTTGCCTATATATATATATATATATATATATATATTGACCAGATTTTGAAAATGAAAAACCGGGACACAATAAAAAATTATTTATAAAACAAATTACATCACGTGACTTACCCTGTTGCCATGACAACAAGACACTGACGTCAGGCGGTGACATGTTGCCATGACAATGTGGCAGCACGTGATGCCTCAGCAGCATAATGCGTCCCGTTGGTGGGGGCTGCAGTGTGTGTTTGTGTGTATATAAATAATGAAGACATTTATTAAAATTAAAATAATTAACAAATTAAAATTAAATAATTAATTGACATAAATTAAAATTAAATAAAAAAAATTAGGCATTAATTAAAATTAAGACTTTTAAAAATGTGACATTCCTGACCTTGTGTGTATATTACACTTTGCAAAATAGGGTCTCTTGCTCTCCTTGTGGCAGTCAGTGACATAACTGCCATGCAGGGCCGCAGACAGCTTTCCCGAGGCCCAGGAAGAACGTTTTCACTGGGGCCCCCTACCCACGTTTCGGCGGCCTTGCGAGAACCCCCCCTTCTCACACACCTCCTCACTCTCACCCCACCTCCCACTCCCCAGTCACCCATTCCTTCCGCCCCCTCTCTCTTACACCCCCACCCCCATGTATTTTTCTCCCCTCCCCACACTCAACATCCCTCCCCAATATACATGCACACACAGTGACACACACACACAGTGACAAACACCCACAGCCCCTCCCCTCTTCATACTTCCCCCTCCTCTCCTCATACCTGCCCCCTCATACTTCCCCCTCTCCTTATACCTCCCTCGCTTCTCCTCCCCTCATACCTCCCCCAACTCTCCATATACCTCCCCTCCTATCCTCATACCTTCCTCTCCTCACACCTTCCGCTCCTCATACCTCCCCCTCCCCATCCTTTCCTCATACATCTCCCTCCCCATCCTTTTCTCATACCTACCCTCTCCCCCCTCATATCTCCCCCTCCTCATACCTTCCCCTCCCCTCCTCATACCTTCCCCATTCCTTTCTCATACCTTCCCCAACCCTCCCTCATATCTTCCCCATCCCTCATACCTTCCCCATCCCTCCTCATACCTTCCCCATCCCTCCTCATACCTCCTCATACCTTCCCCATCCCTCCTCATACCTTCCCCATCCCTCCTCATAATTGCCCCATCCCTCCCCATACCTTCCCCATTCCCTCCCCATACCTTCCCCTCAGCTCCTCATACCTCCCTCTCATTCCTCTCTTCCTATGACACACACACACACAGACAGGAGACACACACACACAGAGAAGCAGCTCACTGAGAAGCAGCTCACTCCATCCGGCCAAGGTAGAAAGCCCCGCCCCCAAGATCCTCTGACCTCCAACCAATCCACTGCTTCTACTCTCTAAAGCCCAGCCCCTCCGACATTCTAACATGGAAAAAATACTACCCGGCTGCCGCATCCTTCTCGGCGCCGCCGCTCGCTCCCCCCGCGCATCGCCGCGCACCCCCCCGCGCACCAGGGAAAAAAACTGGGACATTCCCGGGACGGACGGGCAACCGGGACAGCCCAGTAAAAACCGGAACTGTCCCGGCAAAACCGGGACGAATGGTCACCCTAGTTACATTGCAACTAAAGCATGTTGGCGTTGTTTTGTAGCTGTGTGCTGTATTACAATATAAATGTGCAGTGATAAAGAAAAATTATGCAACCCTACTAAAGCACCAAGAGACACAGAGAGATTCGGTTTCCAGAATAAAGAAGCTAAAGCCTACTTTTTTTTACTGCTTGTGCTGCATGTAGTACTATGTATTTAATGAGTACTCTATTTATGTTGATATTTCTCACTTCTTGTTCTGTTGCACTAACGTGTTTTTTTTTATAGTCGAATCTGTAAAATCAATAGGTTTCATAAGGTTATCAGGTTGTAGTGTCAACCAGTAGAAAAGCAATGTGTCAATGCCTTGTTCATTTTTGTCTGCAGTTCTGTTTTTATGAATATTGTAGCAGTCAAGGGAAAGAAAACTGTCCCACAATGTACTGTATGTGCCAAGAGTAGAGTTTTCTACCCGAAAAAAACTATAGGCACTCAGATATTTTGAGTAGTGTTATTTATTCCTGTTACTACCCTACTACTCACTCTTTTATCCCATCAAAGCATTACTATAACTGCTAATTCAGGTGGCAGTGGGGAATAATGCGTTCTCATATTTTTTATTTGCATTTTTGATCTCCTTACTCTTTGTCCAAACACTCTTCAGTTTCATACATTTGTAGCACAGTTTCCCCCACCTTATGGGAGATATGGTAGTTACTACATGTGTGTGGTGCCTTATCTGCGGCTCACAGGAGGCCTGAACCTCCGCTGCTGGGAGCCTGGGGTGTACCTGGATCGTCTGGTGACAGCACCTCCACCTAGGAGGGATCCTGACAGCACCGGATAAGCCCTTCACAAGACTCAATGCAATAAGTACACAGTGTATATAATAACAAGTTTACTGGCATGCAATAGGCAACACAATAACACATATAATGCGGCCTTGCATGGCCTTACCCACACATCATACCCCCCTGTCCATCCACTTAGTCAACACCTTGGTCAGAGTGTCCCCCTCAATGTATAGAATTCTATCCAACCTTGTGTCCATAGAAGCAAACCCACCCGGAAGTGTGTGACAGGGCTGCCCACAGTGTTATAGGTTGTGCACTTTGTAGATGGGGTATACCTGCCGGGTGCTCCAACACCCGGTAGCGCCAACGGAAGACGGATGCGTCCGGTTACACGCCGTCAGCGATACGTCTGCCTCCATGTGGGGTGGTATCCAGCTGGAGGGTCCCACCTTAACAGTCTTTTTATGTGTTGTGGTCTGGTCCCAGACCACAGGCCGCATCTGCTGCGTGGCGTCCTCTGCTGTGTCCCTGACACTTATCAGATAATGGGGCAGTGTTCCTGTCTAGGTGGCCTATCACTGTAGCAGCCACAACCTACAGGGGAGTCGGGGACAAGCTGGGGCCAAATGTATCTATCCCCTGCCAGGGGAATCCTGGTGCCCAATTGGCTGCTGTGTGCCACCTGATCTTCAGCCCTATTGTCTTCTGGCAGCTGTAGTCCCCGCGGAGCACCTGCCCTCAAATGGCCGCCTTGCACTGCGCATGCGTGCGCCTTCTGGCAGTCGCTGCCTGCTTCGGAGCCTCTCTGCATGTGCGAACTGTTTGCACATGCGCGCGCATAAACAACATGGCTGCACCCTGCAAGGAATCCACCGCGGAACTCCGGCGACCATGTCAGCTCTCTTAGCTGCCCAAACGCCACAACAATCCTCCCCGCACTCTCTCCAGTCTCCGCTGATGGTCGCAGCTGCAGCGGAAGGTAAGGGGCGAACGGGAACCTAGGGGGGACCTGGCCACATGTTAAAGCAGCAATCGCCCTAAAAATTGTATATATTTCTTTTTACATATTTGTAATGGTGCTACTTTCACCTTCCGGAACCTACCATTCCTAAGATAATTACCAGAAAAGTTGCTGGTGTTCCTCCTGTGATATTGATTCTTGCCACCGTCACTGACCAATAGGAAGCCGCAACTGATGATGTTGCAGCTTTCTATTAGCCCGCATGTCCCAAGAGACTTAAAGGGTAATACGTTTACTCAGAACAGACTCTCGGCACTGGCACCTTTACTGGTAATTATCTCGGGAACAATGGGTTCTACGGAGCTGAAAATAGCACTGTCCAGTTGATATGACCCCCTGGTTAAAAAAAAACAACAAAACGACCCATGTGGGTTCTCTGCCTTAAATGATGTGTCTTATTTAGATTTTTTTTGTCTTTATTTCATCTAATTATTTTAGCGAGTTTCTAAGTTATGTG
Source organism: Ascaphus truei (assembly GCF_040206685.1). Classification (NCBI taxonomy): domain Eukaryota; kingdom Metazoa; phylum Chordata; class Amphibia; order Anura; family Ascaphidae; genus Ascaphus; species Ascaphus truei. The sequence continues at coordinate 88,714,970 of NC_134484.1, read as the reverse complement.
GTATCTTTATGATTTGTCTTTACAGATTAGTTTTATGTATATTGTATTTATCAATTTACAATTATTGATCTTTCAAGCATCATACGGCACAGATAGAGCATATGTGGAATAGATTATGTTGGGACTTGTGCCCATATCATATTACAGGTTTTCTGTAGGATTTAATGGGAATGTTTGCACAGTAGATCACAGTTGGATATTTTTTTTAGTTTACATCTTCATTTTAAACATGTTTTAGTCAATAATAAAAACTTTATTATTATTATTAATAATAATAATAATGAGATTTATATTTTATTCATGCAAAGTGCTTTAGAACGTTTGTAACTAAATATTGAAAGACATTTAGAAAAAAAGATGTTTGCAGTCAACTAAATATGAAATTCGTTTTATGTTATACAGTACCGATTAAAAGAGGTTTTCAACTGGCAGCAAGTTGGATTTTTCAGTATTACCAATCCTCTCCAGCCACATTTTGAAATAAAACATCTTACAAGATGCCTGGCAGGAAAATAATTACTTGATAACATCAAAGGCGACGTTCACAAAACAAAAGTTACAGGAAAAGGTGCCCAGTCGTTTTACTGAGCAAGGAAATAATCCTCTAATGATAAAGTAAAAGAGAGCACTTGTACAGCCCACTTATTGTTGCATCTCTGCTGTTACCGTTGTCTGTGAATGCTTGAAAGAAGACAATTGCTGTTAACACAATTGCCTGTTTAGTGCATTGATAAGGGAACATAGCAAGGAAATATCATTTTAATAGTTCTTAATCTTTATTAGTTTAGAGAATACACCTTGAATGTGTGGAAGGAGCTATGCATATGGTTTATATGAAGAAATAATGAGTGACCCAGGCAGCATGTACCAGTCTATTGTTAAATACTTCTGGCAAAAAAATGCTTGTGGAGAAAACCAGCAGCAGAAAAATATACCCAGTAGTGTAAATGTATATCAGAATCCTCTAGCAATAAAAAAAAGATTACACTTTTAAGCCCTAGTTGACGTTTATATAATTGATAGACCATTACCCAGAGTGAAATTGAGAATTTCTCCTTGTCCTACTAGGATCCAGCTGATAAATGACTAAGACCAGGATTCAGTATGACTTGAATGGCAGATAACGCTGGATTGGGGCTCAGTATCCCGCTTACAGAATCTCCATCTATATAGGCTACACTAGAAATAACCACAACACTGTGACCTCTAGCACATATTGTATGTTAGGACTAGGTCAGGACAGGAAGATCTTACTTTTTTTCGCCATACAGTAAACGGTTACATAGAGAGTAGAACCATAATATTTTATATATGTCATATGATCCAGAATGCGCAAATCTTACTTGAGTCGTTGGACCTTGACAGTTGTGATACAATTGCTGATAATGCTTCCCTGCCGAATAGAGGAAGCACAGGATGCAGGATTTATGTCTGCCATACTACCAATGAGAGATTCACAAGAAACCAAAAGTGTCTTACCAGTGTAGTCGCATCTAGTAGCAATCTGTGTTAATGGTGGCCATTTTTTTTACATTTCCAGTTTCTACACCTACAGAAACAATGTGGAATAAAATACTGGGATATAAAAGTGTAGAGAAATGTAACACAGAAATAAAACAGTATATTTCACCAAAAAATGTTCTGTTCTTAAAACGGCAATCTATGTTCTTTAAAAAAAAAGAAAAAAAAGTCTCCAGAGCTGAACCCTATTAATTTCATCTCCGGGATCCCCTGCTTCCAGAGATACTTAACTCCATCGTAGGTACCAGTATCTACTCTGCTCAGCTACCAGGGTTTATATTATGGTGGCGTTTCAAAAATGTGTTAAAGAAAAAAAAAGTTTTTTTTTTTTTTTTTTAAGTGCTTGACTGCTCCTTTAAATAGTCAGAAAAGTGGTGTTTTAACCATTTTATTTTCAAATATAAGTTGATTGTAGCTATTTTTGCTGGACCCAGCAAACCATTCATATGCAACATGTTGCCAAATCTTCCAGCAGCAAAGGGGTTTTGCATATGGTAGAGCTTGTTGCTCTTGAAATAATGTTGGCTGACGTCCAATTGTTCAATCCTCACATGGAATTTAGAGTATGGACAAGTGCCAAGTTACAGTGTGCCTTCTGTGTAATGAGCACTGAATTAAGCATTATTGCCTGAGGAAGCATGTTGTGGGCCTTCAGGGCTTGGAACATCTATGGGAACAAAAAGGTAATTACCATTCGCCGCCATTGTGCAATACGTCATTACTTTTATATGCTCTCTAATTATAGCTAAAACAATTGAGTAGATCTTTGCTAATTAGAACACTCAAGGGACCCGAAGCACATGCCAAGAATCACTTGGGTACTGTCAGAACGTTTATGAAGCCAAGAAGGTTGGCTTCTCTTCATATTGTCAGTAATTGAGACATCTGAACAAAAGGACCGGTTTTGAAGAACAAGTGGGCACTGAATTTCAATTTACTTCCTTTCACCCATGATCTTTTTTTTTCTTCAGATAATTTTATTAGTTTTCAACATAGTACAAGTAATAGACATAGTATATCCAACAATATGACTGTATAAACATTTTCCTCTACCGAATAGTAGTACTGTATTATTAAGTAGAAATTTAAAACAGTCTTAGTAAAGCACTTCCAATCCAGTTATACTCAAGTTGCAGTTTATTTAGACCTTAGATCCAGCCTTTTTCAGTCAACGTTGAGGGATCTGCTCTTATTGAGTAATATATATACTATGTTAGGGAAGAAAGAAGCAGAGACAGGGAACATCAACAGAAAGAGACAAGGACCAGGATCGACTCAAACATCTGTTTTTTATAGTTTTTATTTAGTTTTTGGCAAATTACAACTAATCAATTAACTAATTTCCAGCCATGGGCCCCATTTTTTATGGAATTCTTCAGTTGAATGTTTCAGGAGGGTATCATTTTTTCCATAAGCATCACCTCAGTTACCCATGATCTTTTTTAAAGAATGTTCCAAATGACATTGCGTACATAACCTTCTTCATGCCTTTTTTTAATCTTCACAGACTAAGTTCTCAGTTTTTCTCAGTTTCTCTGTTCTCTTTTTGTGACATCCACTAGCCATACCAAATGTAATAAATAGTCCGTTAATTGTCAAATCCCATTTGCACTTATGACATACAGTATAGGAATATACAGTTCTATAGTTATCACTAGAAGATGGCCTGACTCAGGTGTCTCGAGTAGAGGATTGAGAAACACTGCTATAAGAGTTGGACCAGGGTGTCATCAGGTGTTCACCTTGGTTCATATAGTTGATATCAGAAAAAGGCACCAACTACTGTGCTATACTGATGGAAACTGTACAAAATATATAAAAAGCACTGATGAGACAAATATTTCTGGAATGTACAGAAACTAATACTTATTGGAGGGGGAAAAAAATCACCTTGCATGTTGTTGCACCACTTCTTCTGCACAAGAAAAGACTCAAGGGTTTTACGTAGTAATACTACACATTTACGTATTTCATAATCTAACTTCTGGTGTTTGACCATGTTAAGCAAATGTACAGACATTATAGCAAAACACCAATGTGCGTCCATCATTAAGGCTGCCACAACAGCTGCAGTTCAGTCATATCATTTTACATTTACCTCACATTAAAAAAAACATTTCTGTCTATTTTCTTAAAGAGAGAATCTCAGACTTATGTTCATATGAAGAGTTCCTACTGTGCCTATTATGTTACTGCTTGTTAGAGAGATTTAACCATTTGTATGCCCCAGGATATAGCCACCACGCTACAGTATGTGTCCTCCCAGGCCATTAGAACTGTTTGGTTATGACAAATGCCATTCAAAGTGTTTGAGGATATTGCACACTTAAGTCACTTTCCAAGCCAGGGTTCTTGAATTAGACATGTGCTCAGTGATCCCCTTGTACTGCTCATACAGTTTAATTACAGTAGGATCAAGCGATGACCAGTTTATGACAGCTGCAATATTAGATTGGATTTACGTTCACTTCTTGGTGGTGGGTAGCCCTGTTGAGCCTTTCTTCCGTGTAGTAAAATAACAATGGAAGGAGAGGGAGTAGGTGGTATGAAACCTTTTATTGGACCTTCACTATTAATTTTCACACTAGTCTACCAGTTTTCACCTAATATTAATATTTTAATTCCTCTCAACTTCCATTGCAACCAGATATCCCTCTTACAGAGCTGTCTAATCTCTGTTTCTGTATTTCTGCTAAACCTGACGAAGAACTCTGAGAGGTTCGAAAGCTTGTAACATATCAGCTACTTGTTGGTCCAATAGAAGGTAGCATACCACCTATTCCCTCCCCTCCTTTATTTTACTTCTTGGTGTGTGAAATGGTTCATGTGATGTAATATATTGTTCTTATCCTATTTTTCTATGGTGCAATACAGTGTTGGAGACAGGATGCAACAAAATTCATGATAATAAATATGTTTCCTTAGAGGCATTTTAGCCTTACCAGATTGTGTTGGTTATTATGTCGCCTCTCAGATGAATTTGCATACTAAATAGACAGAAGAATGTATTGGAAATATATTGATAATGGGTTGGAATGTCGAAGATCTTCAAGAGGTGCTGTTAACTGAGTAGTTGCAATGCAATTGACTGTAATTGAAAAGTTAGGTTTTGTAGTGGAAGGAAAAGGTTGTATATAAAGTTTTGTCTAGGCTTACTGTAGGAGACCGGTCACATTTGTATATAATCTTGAATTGTTTCTACTTTGAAACAATAAGGGATGCAAAAAGAGTATATTCGATAACCAAACAAATGAAAGTTGAGAGAGATGTAGTGGGCATGAAGTTTTGCTTTTTGACATGCTAGTGAAAAAACATAAAAGGAAATGTGCTTATTTTTACAAAATAAAAGTTTTTAGACTTCTACGGATGCTTCTTGTTAATGTTCAGATGATGCAGTACATGTACTGCACATATGCATTACTGTACATACATTCATGTATGCAAGAAAAGTACAACACTAGCATGCTATGGGGGGGATCAGCCAATTGCAGGATGCCTCCAACTCCCACCTTACTCATCACTGTGGCATTAACACATGATATGTAAAACATTGCTTTCTGCCAAAACGCAGTGCCATGAGGTTCCAAGGAGTCACATTTATCCCGTAAAGATGATGTTTCGAGTCCGCTCTTGTTTGGCCGCTGGACATGACTGATTAAGAGCATGCTAAAAATGAAAGAGGGGCACTTCCGCTCACATCAGCTGCATAATGGCAGCCTCAGGATGCAGACGATTATGGAAAGTTTTCTCGCTCTCAGTGCCCGAGTAAGATTAGATGTTTGTCATTTAGGGGCGGAATATCACACATCCCCCAAGTGCTCCAATACTGTGCAAGTGCTAAGTATTTTCTTAGATCCCAACAAAACTTTCTCTGAATGGGGAAACATTGGGGAAGAGGGAGCTTAGTAGAAAAAGGGTTAGGGTGGGATAGGGATAAAATAATGGGATTAATCTGAGAGAAAAAGAATTAAATGAAAGAAGGGAGTGCAGGAGGGGGGGATAGAATAGAGTGCAAAGGGGAGAAAGAGGGATAGTGGATTGCTGGGGGATGAAAGAAAATGTAAAGGTAAAGGTTGAAGGTAAAGAGAAAATAGGCGATTATGACGCAGAGGAGAAAGTGGAAGTGGAATGGGTACGGGGAGTACAGAGTAAGATAAAGGGAAAGAGATTGGAGTGTGAGAGAGCGAAATAAGGGGGAAGAGAAAGTAGTGCATTGGGGAAGCGTGTGTAAGAAAGAAAGAGAAGAGTGAAAGAGAAAATGATACAGAGGAAGAGTGAATATGAGGAAAGATGAGTACCATGTATGAGAAGAGTGATTGAAATATATATATATGAGAGAGCGAGCGAGAGAGAGCGAGAGCCCAGTGCAGTCTACAGATTACAAAGGTAACCTGAGTAGCTAGAGATCTGGGTCAGGATACTAACGTAATATGAATTAAACTAATGTAGGCCTTATGTGGAAATTGCTGCTTTAAAAATGTTCTTGCTGAATTTTCCCACCCAATCTTTAAAAGTCACCACATAATTCTAATATAGATTCATATAGAATTTGGACACATTTAGAGAATTAAAAAAATTAATTTTGTAAGTCCATAGGTACTGCTGTCTGTAACATCAATGCACTTCTCTGTAATATTTAACACAACGTGACTCAGAATGATCATTAAGCATTCCTGTGGTTGGCTGCTATCACGCCATATTTAGACTTGTATAAAAGTAAGTACAGCAAGTAAAATGCGCATTTGAAGCAAATGTTCAGTAAAAATATCACTAGGTTGTCTCTTTTATTAAAAAAAAAAAACTATTCAATGAGCCACAAATCTTTCTGACTTCCTCCCTTTTCTCCTTAATTTGAGTTAATGCCTCTTTATCCAGGACTCTTGTGAATAGTTCCTCTGTGTCAATTTTCTCGTGCACTTTCAGGGGGGAAAAAATGCAATCATATACTCTCTCAGCTTTCTCTTTTCCACAGAATATAATTGCCCAAGCCTTTTAGTATAGCTCAGGTTTCTCAATCCCTTGGTCATCTTAGTTACTCTCCTACGCAGACAATTAGACATGCAACTTCAATTAGCAATAATGGGAGTTGTGTTGCTGATCCCAGGCAAAGCACAGTGAAAAAAATTAACCCTGTGTAGAAAACCGCCCCATCACATTACACCTTGGCACAGTACATGTATCTTAAGTTCAGCTTCTAGGACAAGAGAGAAATGTTCAGTTTTTGATTATCTTGAAACCGTATTTAATTTTAAAGCTCTTTCAACTGAACTGGCCAGGCTGGTGAAAGGAAACACCCCTCAGAAATGCAGTCTCACTCTAAACACTACCAGAAAACACAATTGTAAACAGGGACCTTAGTGTGTGTCATTACTTAATATAAAGATTAGCAAAGGCCCACCAGGCTTAGTTATGGGCCTGTGTGTTGGGGCTACTTTAAATTATGTTTTCCCTTAGGAAAAGGAAAGGGGTTAAAAGAGTATAGGATTACTTAGCGTCATTATACAATGCAGCATTTACATTTTCAAGGAGGGTAACATTTCTGCCTCACCTGGACATGAAATGCTGCTTTAAAGTAAATTAAAACGAGACATTGTGAATGTAATGCTTTCCATAAATCTGGGTAATGTTACTAGAAAATGCATGCTACATGCCATTCTCATTAGGAAACTGTTCTTGGAATGCTGCATTGGGGAATCAAGCTATGCATTGTGCTGCATATAATGAAGCTGAGCCATTAGCTCACTCAACACTTAAATAGATATTTCTGCTTTGTGGGCTTCTGTGAATTTTATGTGCTAGCGAAGGTTTGTTTATGTGTCTTAGGAAGCAATACAATTAAAACTCTATTTTCACATTTTAACTATAGTCACAGCATATTAGAAATCATTTACGGTGTATATAATGGGAGTGAAGTCTAAAATTAACCAAGAATGTACCGGAGCAGCACACATTGCTATAGGAGATAGCTGGAGAGAAAGAGGCAGACACGTTTTAAATAATTTATTAAGCAGAGCTTAATAGGGAATGGTGCGTTGAATAAATATTTGTGGCTTTAGCATATTTGGCATCTTACCAGGTTTGTATCTTCAAGTCAGTGTCAGTTAATGGTGGATCGAGTGGCGATACTCCTGCATTGGCTCTTAATGAATCCAAGCGTTGGAGTTTACTTGGAAATATTTTTACCACATACTACTATGTATTTTTACAAAGTATTGAAGGAGCAATCCAAACGGTTGTTTTTTTTAAACATTTATTTAAAAAATATTAACATAGGATTTAAGCAGGACGTCTCAGGGCCTGGACCCCATTTATTTCAGCTCCAGGGACCCCCTTCTTCCTAAGATACTTACCACCTTGCCATTTGTTTTTTGGACATATATTTAGACATTCATATTATTTTACATATTTTTATTTTTGATGTTGTCTGCTTTTTTCATAGTTGTTCTCCACTTTTGATGATCACCCTCAAGTTTTTCAACACAATTTAAGTTTCCCTCTTTAATATTGCAATGTCCAATAACTACTGTATATTGTATGTACAGCACCTATGATGCCTTGTTTCTAGTTTTCTATGTTTTTGAATTCTGTAATTTAGTCTCTGTGACTCAGACAGATTTTGATTACTCATCACATCAGCTTCTAGCACAAGTATCACTAAGGGTTAAAACTGTCACAGACCTATATATAAATAGCCCTCTATACGTGCCCCATGTCTCATTCCCCTAACGAAGCAAGAATCAATCTTGCGAAACGCGTCAAGCTAACAATCCAGGACGGACGCGGCTATATAGCGGCCCTCTGAAGTAGTGTCTGTGTCTTCTATCTGGGATTGCGGAAGTGGAGTCATCCTATTGTCATCACAACAACGGATACGTTGACGCTGACAACTTCTATGAGACGGCCACGTGGAGTGGGACGCTGCACAGCACAGGAGACTGGACAGATGCGGTGGGTCCTTCCCGCTGGGGTAACCCACAGATTTTCCTACGCTTATAGTAATTGCACCTCTTTTTGCTATTCTTGCCATTATCTACTTTTTAAAATGTTTTACACTATTAGGGGCTGTTTGTGTGCTCTTCTACTCTCCTTCTCTGGCTGAGATAGCTGGAGTTTAAAGTTCTCTTCACGCGAGCTAATAGGAAGCTGAACTTGATGATGTCATGGCTTCTTATTGGCCCACAGGGCAAGGAGCTAGTTGAGCAAAGCAATTACCAGCACCCCCTACGGGGACTATATCTCCGGAAGCATGGGGTCCCTGGAGCTGAAATGAATGGGGTTCAGCTCAGCAGCCCTCTGCTTCAATCCTGTGTAAAAAGTTTGCCACATACTTGGTCCAAAAATAAATAAAGTACATAAACGAAAAACATTCAAATAGTTGTCTACTGTATCTGAGAGAAAAAAAATGCATATAACATTATTGTACAGTGTGCAGGTCTCAAGTATTAGGAACAGTACAGGTTAATTTGGGCAATTGTTCCCACTTTGACAACTGCAGTGTAAGTGGGACAGGGTTTGTTAGTGTATAGTTGTGCCTCCTGAGCCAAGATTGATAAAGTGGCTTATTAAGGTAACCTTTGTGTAGAATGTTCCTTGTATAGTAAGTTGTGCCCATGGTATGTTAGTAGATTACATTATTTAAGTAATAATCCTTGAAGAACAGGGCATTACTGGCTAATAATGCCCTTGCTGGAAGAGTTGAAGGCCCGAGGCGAAGCCGAGGGACTTTAACCCAGTCAGGGCATTATTGGTCTTACTAGTATAGGCTAAATGTAGTCTTTTTTCATAAATAATAGACCCTTTTGTACCGTTATATAGATTTTGTTTATTAAAATAAAATGGTAAATACATTAAAGCACCGCTATAAACACTTACACTGCAGCTATCTATATCCACACACTGTTGCCACCTCTGTGTACACACACACACACACACACACACACACACACACACACACACACACAACAGCTCTACACACAAACAACAGCTCCACACACACACACAATCTCTGCAGCTACACACACACACACACATACAAACACTGCAGCTACACACACATACAAATTCTGCTGCTACACACACACATACAAACTCTGCGGCTTCACACAAACTCTGCAGCTACACACAAACTCTGCAGCAGACACACACACAAACTCTGCAGCAGACACACACACACACAAACTTTGCAGCTGACACACACACACACAAACTCTGTAGCAGCCACACACACACTCTGCAGCAGCCACACACACACACAAACACAAACTCAGCAGCTACACACACAAACTCTGCAGCTACACACACACACAAACTCTGCAGCAGACACACACAAACTGCAGCAAACACACACACAAATTCTGCAGCAGACACACACACACACTCTGCAGCAGACAAACACAAAAACAAACTCTGCAGACACACACACAAGCTCTGCAGCAGCCACACACACACATTCTGCAGCAACCACACACACACACACACAAACATAAACTCTGCAGCTACACACATACACACACATACTCTGCAGCTACACACACACATACTCTGCAGCTACACACACACATAAACTCTGCAGCTACACACACACAGACTCTGCAGATACACACACAAACTCTGCAGCAGCCACACACACAAACATAAACTCTGCAGCTACACATACATCCCAAAACTCTGCAGCTACACACATACACACACATACTCTGCAGCTACACACACACACAAACAAACTCTGCAGATACACACACACAAACTCTGCAGATACACACACACAAACTCTGCAGACACACACACACACAAACTCTGCAGCTGCACACACACACAAACTCTGCAGCTACACACACACAAACTCTGCAGATACACACACACAAACTCTGCAGCTACACACACACACACACACACACACACACACACACACACAGACACACACACAAACTCTGCAGCAACACACACACACAAACTTTGCAGCTACACACACACACAAACTCTACAGCTACACACACACATACTAACTGCAGCTACACACACGCACATGCAAACTCTGCAGCTACACACACACACAAACTCTGCAGCAGACACACACACATGCAAACTCTGCAGCAGACACATACACACACAAAAACTCTGCAGCAGACACACCCAAACTGCAGCAGACACACATACACACACACAAACTGCAGCAGACACAAACACACATTCTGCAGCACACACAAACTACAGCAGACACACACGTAAACTGCAGCAGGCACATACACACAGACACACAATCTCTGCAGCAGACACACACACACACAAACACAAATTCTGCAGCTACACACGCACACAAACTCTGCAGATATACACACACACACACACACACACAGATACACACACAAACTCTGAAGAAGACACACACAAATTCTGCAGCAGCCACACACACTCTGCAGCAGACACACACAAACACAAACTCAAACTCTTCAGCTACACACATAAACTTTGCAGCAGACACACACACACACACACACACACACACACACACACAAACTGTGCAGCTACACAGACACACACTTTGCAGCTACACACATACACACAAACTCTGCAGCTAGACACACACAAACTCTGCAGCTACACACACACACATACAAACTTTGCAGCTACACAAACACACAAACTGCAGCTACACACACAAACTGCTGCAGACACACACAAACTCTGCAGTAGACACACACACACACACACACTAGATAGACGTGGAGCTCTGTTCAAGGAGGGAGGTGGAGGAGTCACTGCCTGGCTGCTGCTTCCTGACCAATCCCCTGCCCTCTCTCAGAGCTGTTCTGACAAAAGGAAAAGCTGATTGGCTAGAAATAAAAACTTTCCAAGCTGCCAAAAATTCCGGGCATGAATGAATAATGCCCAGACTTTTTTTTTTCTTTTCAACTTAAATTTTTTTTTTATTGAACTCATACATGGCTTACAATCATAGTAAACATTGGAGGAAAACACTCCTCCTCCAAGTAAAGAACATTCGGCATGTGTGAATACTGTATACTGTGGACAGACAGGGAAGACAAACAGACGGACCGACAGACTACATCTAACTCTCAGCCGGGAGGGGGAGGGGGGTGGGGCTGCACTGTTTGATAAAACGCTCTGATCTGGAGGTATCTAAGAACTCGGCATTGGGGATGTTTTGGTTATCTTTGAGTAGATCGAATGTCTGGATGCCTCGTAACCCCTCCAGATCTACTAGCCTGTATTTTTATTATTTTTCCAGATAGTAAAATCTGCGCTGGTCCGACCTGGAGCAAAAAGTGGGTTGTCCCATAGTGGGGTCATACCTGAGGATTTGTGGGTCAACTTGCATCTCATCGTTGTGGACTCCCAAACCGAGAGTGAGTTGGTCATGGAGGATAGCAGCATTTTGGCACCTAACCGCGCCTTTTTAGGAAGCCAAATGAAGTGTTCCAAAGCCGTAGGGGAGCATAGCTCTTTTTCTAGGGCGACCCATCTCTTTGAGTCTGGATTAGTGTGCCATTGCACAATTTGGCATAATTGCGCCGCTTTGTAGTAGGACAACAAACAGGGTACCGCTAACCCTCCTGCTTCCGTCCGTTTACGCATAATCTGTTTACCTACCCTCGCTTTCTTACCTCCCCAGATAAATTTATCTATTGCTGATTGAAGTGAGAGGAAGTCCTTCAATCCTATTGGCACTGGGAGTGTTTGATAGAGGTATAGTAAGCGTGGAAGCAGGTTCATCTTAACACAGTGGATCTTTCCGATCCATGAAATTTTGTGGATGGCCCATCTCTTAATGTCCCCTCTCAGAGTCTGCGCCAATTTGGGATAGTTTGCCTGATACAGGGTATTATAGGACTTAGTGACATTGATCCCCAGGTATCTAATATTTTTCTGTTGCCAATTGAAATTAAAATTTATGGCGATCAGTTTCTCTATATGTTTGGGAAGGTTGATGTTCATAGCGTCAGATTTGGACTGGTTTATTTTGAATCCGGAGATCCTGTTAAATCTCCCCAACAGGTCGAATAGGTTTGGCAGAGAGGTAAGGGGTTTAGATATTGTCAGGAACACGTCATCCGCATACAGTGCCACCTTATGCGACTGGTTTCCAATGTCAATACCCGTGATGTCTTTGCTATCGCGTATCTGGGCAGCCAATGGCTCCATACACAAAGCAAAGAGGAGGGGGGAGAGCGGGCAACCCTGCCTCGTTCCGCTCCTACTTTGGAAGGGGTCTGAAGCGAATCCCTGGTGGGTAACCCTTGCCGACGGAGTCTCGTAGAGGGCAAATATCGCCTTTGTTAGTTTCTTTCCCATCCCAAATGCTCCAAGCGTGGCCTCTAGGTATGGCCAGTCTATCCTATCAAACGCTTTTTCCGCATCCAGACTGAGCGCCATAACTGGTATTGATCTGGCATTGGCTATTTCTATCAGATCAATGATTCGCTGAGTGTTATCTGATGACTGTCGACCCGGGATAAACCCGACTTGATCTGGGTGCACCAGTCTGGGTAGGATGAGACCCAATCTATTGGCCAAAGTTTAGCGTAAATTTTGATGTCCGAATTAATCAGGGATATTGGTCTGTAGCTTTTACAGTCCAGTTGGTCTTTTCCCTGCTTATGTATTACCGAGATGGACGCCTGGAGCATGTGTTTGGGAAAAGGGGTACCTCCCAACACTTGATTAAACATGTTAAGGAGGTGCGGGGTTAGATATTTCCTAAATTTCTTATAATAGAGATTCGAGAAACCGTCGGGACCCGGGGCTTTAGAGGGTTTTAGGTTTTTGATAACCTCCGTTAACTCCTCCGTTGTAAAGTCACTACCCATTATCTCTCTGTCCACCCCATCCAGACTCGATAGATTCGAGCCCCTCAAGAAATCTTTTAGGGCTTTGTCCGTACCAGTCGAACGGGCAACTTTGCCCCCATCATATAATTTCTCGTAGTAGTTTTTGAATTCCGCCACAATTTTTTTGGGGTTGGCCGTGGTCTCCCCCGACTCCAGCCGTAAGGCCTGAATATTATAGTTATTTGTTTTGGCGCTAATCATATTAGCTAGCAGGGTATCTGGTTTGTTTGCTTTTTCAAAGAATCTTCTCTTAGACCAGCTTAGCGATTTCTCGGCCTGGGAGGCAAGGAGCAGATTCAGTTCAGTCTGAGTGTCACCAATCTGTTGAGGGGTGGTTGGATCTGGGGCGCTCTTATATTTATCCCACAACGCCTTTAACTCTGACTGTTCTTTCGTAATTTTCGCGTTGCTCTCTCTTTTCTTTTTGGCCGCTAGACTAATCAAAATCCCTCTTAGTGTTGCTTTGTGTGCCTCCCAGAGGGTTATGTGGGAGCGGACGCGTCCCTTGTTTTCTCTAAAGAAGTTTTTGATTTCGTCCCCAATCTTGATCTGTAGATCCGGGATTTTTAAAAGGGATTCGTTTAATTTCCAGTTTGCTCCTGGCCTGTCCAGCCCTATCTGTGAGCACCTTAGCTCTATGGGTGCATGATCAGACCACGAAATATCGTGGATCCCAGAGTGGGCGATCTTTGGGACCAGTCTACTAGAGACAAAGAAGTAATCGATTCTACTGAATGAGTCGTGTGGGTGTGAATAGAAGGTATAGTCTCTGACTCGTGGGTGAAGTTCCCTCCAAATGTCGACCAGCTGTAAATCCCGTAACCCCTGTTCCAGGGCCGTGGGTCTGGATACTGCCTGACATTTGTGGGGACCTGAGCGGTCTAGGGATGCGTTCAACACTGTATTGAAATCGCCCCCTACAATTAAGGCTCCTTTAGCGTGTTTGCGGATAGTTGCAAAGGATGATGCGAAGAAGGCCGGGTCTTGTCCATTAGGGGCATATATTGCGGCGATTGTTATCGGTTGCTGGTTAATGGTCCCTGTGAGTAACAGGAACCTACCCTCTTTGTCCTTCTTCACCTCATCCATCACCAGCCCCACCCTGTTATGTACCAATATTGCTACTCCGCGTTTTTTTCACCAGCGCGGAAGCTAGGTATACTTGTCTAAATTGCTTATCGAAATATTTGGGGAAGCTGGTGGTGCTGAAATGCGTTTCCTGTATTAATAAAATATCCGCGCCTTTCTCTTGTAATCATTGAGCGCTATTTTCCTCTTACGAGGACAGTTCAGCCCTTTGGCATTGTGCGAGATAAATGTTAGTGTCATGGGGTGTGTATATTCTCACCTCTCGTCCTGAATGTCTTAGTTTGAAGTGACCGGCGCTCCCCGGCGGGACTCAGCTTCTCTGCAGTGCACAGCGGTGCGCTCAATGTCGGCGGGATACCACCTAGGTAGGAGGGGGGGTGGCAGGGGAGAAACATAAGGGATATAGGACACATGCATGGAAGAAAACAACATCAACATAAACAACAATGTGGGAGAGTCACTTGTGGTCATAGACCACCGCCCCCCCCTTGCCTCTGGGTTGGTGAAACTCGGCAAGAGCCTGTGCCTCCCTCCTCTCCTGCGAAGGGCTCCGCTACTCCACCATCTCCCAAGGACTTTCTCGGCTACCTGGGCATCCGCCCAGGCCCGAGTCTGTAGACGCACAGCGACGACCAGACCTGAGTCCCCGCTGGCAGTCGAATCCTAACGTTATGTGCCTATTATACATTTCCGTGATCATCCCTCTAGCACTAATAAAAATGGTAAATTACCATCATAAACCCCCCTCCCCAACTTTTTTGCTTTGGTAACTAAGTAACAGAACCTGCCTCCTGCTTCCTTCCCTCTCGAGGGCTGAATTGAGGTGCCATCCCCAGACCTTTATTAAGGCCTCCCTGTTCGGATCCCCATGGCCTCGCATGATGCATCCTGATCAATAACCTCTGGGGCCTTATAGCTTTTGCCAACAGTCTACTCTCGCGTACCTAACTCCCATTCCTCTCACCTCTATACCCCCTATTCTCCGAACTACCATCCCGTGTCCTCCTTACCCTCCAGCCCTTCCACTCTACCCCCCCTCTTTGACCTGCCCCCCCCACCCTCCTACCACCTCTCCCCTTCTTCCGCACCTATCCCCCCCCTTCAACCTCCCCTATGTCCCTAACATCCCTTGTACCCAAATACCCACCTCTCTCATTTGCCTCCTCATATCCTCTACCTCCCCTTCACCTCCCTCTGCCGCTGTCGCCTGTCCCTACTCTTTTATGGCATGGCCCCTGCTGCCCCTCTCTTATGGCTACTCCTCTCCGCTGCCGACCACAACCTTTAGCTTCCCCTCTCCTCCCGCCTCCCTTCTCCCCCCCTCCCAGTGTCATGCGTCCCCAGATCTCTCACTGTCCCGGTCATCCTCCGCTTAGGGCCTCTCTACCGCTCCTCTCGGCCCTTTTACTCTGTGGCTGTGGCTCCGCCCCCTTTGGTCTATGCCATCTTGGAGGACCCCGGCAGGTCTTCTCGCGAGATCCGTCTGTTCCTCCTCCTTGACGTCACCGGGGACCGCCCCCGGCCGAGTGTGCAGTCGGAGTGAAACCAAGATGGCCGCCAGACGTGGATCAGCGCTGCTGTGCTGAGGAGATGGCTCTGAGCTATTTTCAACATGGAACAACCGGTTCCTGCAAGGGCTCCCAACAGTAGAGCCGCAACGGTGTAACTTGGAGCAACGTAAGGTAAATAAGTAGATCACTTTTTGCAGGTCTCCCTCACTTAGGACTGCGGGGCTGCCTGCTCTTGTTTGCCTTCCCAGCCTCCCTCCAGTCTGGATCCGGGGTTATGCTCCCACCAGCTGCTTCGGCAGGGACCTTGTCCTGGAGCCCCATTTTGGCTAGGAAGCTCCCCCCATCCTCCAAACGCCTCAGGGTGTGCGAGACACCGTTGCGGGTCACCAGTAGCCCAAACGGATACAGCCAGCGGTATCTTATCCCCTCATCGCGGAGCACTTTTGTGATGGGTGTAATCTGCTTACGTTTGAGGAGGGTGGCAGGGGAAATATCCTGGAAGACCTGCAACTTGTGACCCTCAAATAGCGCCTCATTTCGAGTCAACTGGCAAAAGGATTCTTTAATCTTGAAGAAGTGAAAGCGGACTATAATATCACGGGGGGGGGGGGGGTCTCCGGGTTGTGGCCTCGATCTCAGGGCTCTATGGCACCGGTCTAGATGGGTGTCGCGTTCCGGTTTCTCTGGCATGAGCTGCTGCAGCCATCTTGCCATGAAGTCTTCCGGATCCGTCTCTTCTTCTGTGACCCCCGGATCCGCACGTTGTTACGCCGGTCACGTTTGTCCGAGTCCTCCTGCCTGTCGGTGAGGTCCCGCACCACTTCTTTCAGCTGGGCCAATTATTTTTCAGTTTTGTGCTGGGCTTTAATGGAGGAATCAAGTTTTTTCTCTAGGGAGTCCGTTCTGGCCCCTATGCTGCCAATATCCGCCCTCAACGCAGCCAGTTCAGCTTGAAAGCACCGCTTTATGTCCTGGCAGAACTCCCGCATATCCCTTCTGCGCATTATTTGGTCATCCCTGCCATTCTCCTCTCTTTCCTCGTCCTTCCGACTCGGTGCCACTTTGAGCAGGCCCCTCGTGGGTTTTGGCGCGCCCCGTATCCCCCTTTGCGAAATAGTCCGTTAGGACCGATGAGGTCCGCTTTGAACGTGTTGCCCGCGACATCTGTGCGTTTTTAGCAAGCTGTGGGGGTTTGTCCGGTAAGCGTCCGTGGATTTTTGTGCTTTATTTATTGATTTTATTGCCGGCTGTGAACGGAGCTATCTGCTCACACGTCCATGCAGCTAGCCGTCGCGCATGCGCCTCCAATGCCCGGACTTTTAACCAATCTGAGAGCAGGGATTTCAATAATGCCCGCAATTTTACAGCTTTAGTCTATAATTAAATGTATATTACAAAATGTTTATAGTACATTTGCTACAAGGATTGATACATCCAAACTCTGTTAGCTACGTTTGGACAGCTACCTTAAAGACAGTCCAGTCCAAAGAATCTTCTTGTACATACTGTATACAATTCATATAATTTTTTTTTTAATTATTATTCTTATTATTGCAATCAGAGTTTATAAAATGCTGATACTAAATTGAGAGACTTAGGTGGTTATTGATTATTCTGTGACAGTGCCGATCTGGGTATTATCACACTGAAACTCTCATTGAAGTCAATGGCAGTTTCCATATTATAGTGCCCAGATCAACACTATAACAATTAAATTAATAATTTCTTTAATATATAGTCTGCGTCCGATTCATGAGAAAAATCATACATTAATATCAGTTTACAGATGTAGTTGTAAGTTATGTTGTTCTTTCATCTTTAATGTAAAGTTTTCACCCCACTGACCTTTTTTAAGTAAGTGAATAAAAAGTATTATAGGCTAAAGCAATAAAATTCCGCATTATTGAAAACCTTGCTCTCTGATTGGTTAAAATTCCGGGCATTATCCAATCAGTAATGCCCGGAATTTTAGCAGCTTGCAATGTATTTTCAATGTGTTTATTTTCAGCCAATCGGCTTTCAGAACAGCTGAGACAGGGCAGGGGATTGGTCAGAATGAAGTAACAGCTCTGAGACAGGGCAGGGGATTGGTCAGGAAGTATCAGCCACAGGTTGACTCCTCCCACTCCCGAGCTGACTGAGATTTTCTGAGCAGATTCAGTTTAATTGGGGGGGAGAGAGTCTGCAAAGTTTAGTAAGTGGCTGCATTTTTTTATTGTGGCTGCATTGTGTGTGTGTGTGTGTGTGTGTGTGTGTGTGTGTCAGTAGCAGTGTTTATGGGTATAGCAGCAGCAACAGTGTGTGTGTGTGTTGTGTTGTGCTGTGCTGTTGTATGTGTGTGTAGCAGCAGTTTGTGTGTGTGTAGAGTGGCTGTGTTGTGTGTGTAGAGCTGATGTGTGTATGTTTATAGAGCTGCTGTGTGTGTGTGTCAGTGTCAGCAGCAGTGTTTATGGGTGTAGCATGTGTGTGTAGCAGCAGTGTGTGTAGAGCTGTTGTGTTTGTGTGTGTGTGTAGAGCTGCTGTGGTGTGTGTGTGTGTGTGTGTGTGTGTGTATGTGTAGAGTTGCTGTGTTGTGTGTGTGTAGAGCTGTTGTGTGTGTAGAGCTGCTGTGTTGTGTGTGTGTGTGTGTGTGTGTGTGTGTGTGTGTGTGTGTGTGTGTGTGTGTGTGTGTGTGTGTGTGTAGCTGCTGTGTTGTGTGTGTAGAGCTGTTGTGTGTGTGTGTGTGTGTGTGTGTGTGTGTGTGTGTGTGTGTGTGTGTGTGTGTGTGTGTGTGTGTGTGTGTGTGTAGCTGCTGTGTTGTGTGTGTAGAGCTGTTGTGTGTGTGTAGAGCTGTTGTGTGTGTGTGTGTGTGTGTGTGTGTGTGTGTGTGTGTGTGTGTGTGTGTGTGTGTGTGTGTGTGTGTGTAGAGCTGCTGTGTTGTGTGTGTGTGTGTGTGTGTGTGTGTAGAGCTGCTGTGTTGTGTGTGTGTGTGTTGAGGTGCTGTGTTGTGTGTGTGTGTGTGTGTGTGTGTGTGTGTGTGTGTGTGTGTGTGTGTGTGTGTGTGTGTGTGTGTGTGTGTGTGTGTAGAGCTGCTGTGTTGTGTGTGTGTGTGTGTTGAGGTGCTGTGTTGTGTGTGTGTGTGTGTGTGTGTGTGTGTGTGTGTGTGTGTGTGTGTGTGTGTGTGTGTGTGTGTGTGTGTAGAGGTGATGTGTTGTGTGTGTAGAGCTCCAGTGTGTGTGTGTGCTTGTGTGTTTAGAGCTGCTGTGTTGTGTGTGTGTGAGCTGCTGTGTGTGTGTGTGTACACACAGAGGGGGTGGCAGTGTGTGGATATAGATATCTGCATTGTAAGCGTAGATAGAGGTGGTTTCATGTATTTACCATTTTATTTTAATAAAAAAATCTATTTAACTATACAAAAGTGTCTATTATTTATGAAATAAGCCTACATTTAGCCTATAATAGTAATAATTCCCTCAGAACAGGTCATTACTGGCCAATAATGCCCTGGCTGGGTTAAAGTCCCTCGGCTTCGCCTCGGGCCTTCAACTCTTCCAGCCAGGGCATTATTGGACAGTAATGCCCTGTTCTTTGGGGATTATTACTTAATTATAGGCTAAAGCTGTAAAATTCTGGGCATTATTGAAATCCCTGCTCTCTGATTGGTGAAAATGCCGGGCATTATTCATTCAGTAATGGCCTGGAATTTTTGGCAACTTGCCAGTTCAGCTTTCAGAGATGCAGGGGGCGCATGTTGACAATTTGAAATTAAAAACTGTTACCAATTCGCTCCTCTCCTCTCACAGCTCGGCAGCATACAGTATGCAGTCTCTCTCTCACAGCTGTACCTCCGCACCTCTCCTCACACAGCACAGCAGCATACTGTATGTATGCAGTCTCTCTCTCTCTCTCTCTCTCTCTCTCTCTCTCTCTCTCTCTCTCTCTCTCTCTCTCTCAGCTGCTAGTGCTGTCAGAAGCTGGCGGGTCCTAACTAGTAACGTTGTTGCTTGCAACAAAGTAATATTTCTTCCTCCACTTGTATACTGAAGCTTGTGTTGAGGTAATTATTATTTGCTTTTTATTTAGTTTGTAGTTAAAATCACTCTCTCCCCACTTCTCTCCCCATCTCTCTTCCACCCACCTATTCCCCTCTTCTCCCCCTCCACGCCTCCAAATCCCCCCACTTCGACCCCTCACCCTTTCCCCCCCTCACCCCCTTTCCCCCCTCACCCCCTTTCCCCCCTCACCTCTCTCTCCCCCCTCACCTCTCTCTCTCTCCCTCACCTCTCTCTCCTCCCTCACCTCTCTCCCCCCTTCTCTATCTCCCCCCCTCACCTCTCTTCCCCCTCACCTCTCTCTATATCTTCTCACTTCTCTCCCCCAACCTCCCTTTCTACCTCCCCTATCCCCCTTCTCCTCTCCCCCACTCCTCTCCCCTCTCACCTCTCCTCTTCCCCTCCTCACCTCTTCCCCTCCTCACCTCTTCTCCCCCCTCACATCTATCCCCCCTCACCTCTCTCTTCTCCCCCTCACCTCTCTCGATTTATGAAAAAAGCCTACATTTAGCTTATGATAGTAATAATCCCCTCAGAACAGGGCATTACTGGCCATTAATGCCCTAGCTTGGTTAAAGTCCCTCGTCTTCGCCTCGGGCCTTCAACTCTTTCAGCCAGGGCATTTATGGCCAGTAATGCCATGTTCTTCGGGGATTATTACTTAATTATAATTGCCTTTGGCTATCTTACCATAGGTAAGGAAGCCTTGAGCAGAAGGGATAATCTATTCACACTATCTTCATATTTCAGAGGCTTCATTTCTTTTGATTAAATGGATATAATTCATATACTCGAAGACACCACTACTTACCATTTGTTTGAAGTGGTCGAGTTTGTCATACTGCAATATTAAAGACGTGTAGAATAGTTGCATATTTCCAATAAATTAACCTCTTTTGTTATGTTTTTTTATAAGTAGAACATTTTAAAATGATATTAAAAGGAATGGTTCCATTTTCCATGGGACTTCTACAACTGACTGTTTTTTCAGTGCTCATATTTAAGTATTCTCAGTTGGCAGATGCTTTTTAAAGGGTGTTTTCAAGTGTATAAGAGCATTTATGAGAAGTGTCTTCCAGCCAAGGTGTTGTCACTTGCATCATTAACCAGCCTGCCCATCTAAGGCCACACTTTGGTTGACAGCTCAACACAAATGCCATAAAAGTTTGAATACTACCTTATAACTTCTCATCATGCGTATCAGACATATGTAACTCCACTACATTGAGACAGGAGAAAGCACACACACACACACACACACATACCACATGCACTTGTATTATTGAGAACACATTAAATGCCTTTCCAGTTTGTAAATATTTTTCCTCAGCTTTCTACAATCCAACAACATATAAATATTTGAAATATAAATGACTATAAACAAGATTGAATTGGAGGTGTTGTGTTCAGATTTACACATAGAGAGAAGAATTGTGTATTTAAGTCTTTAAAGCAGGACTCTTATGGGATATATATGAAGTTTATTAGTCCAAACCAGTATACAAGATTGGTTACTTCTTTGAGATACTGAAGCGCTTTTAACAAATAAATTGTCTAGGTACTGCTGCGAAGAATAGCTGCACACAAAACAAATCTCTAACTTTTAAAAACTTCTTTGTACAGTTCCTGAGCCGGTGGGTTGGGTGAATAAGGAATAAATTCAACACTGTCCGAAGGGGTCATTTACGGAGGAAAATCCCTATTGACTTGATATTATACAATGTATAATAGGGCCCTACATTTGGTCAAATTAGCCCTACAAATGCAAGCCAACACACAGACTTTGAAAAGTAATAAATAGGATCTACTTCTAAATGTAAGATAGAAAAACATGTATCAACATAAGAGAATATGCAGTTATTAGGTGTCTACACTGGTAATTTACAGTAAGCAAATGTCCTACTGTATGTCTTGGCCTTCTCCATAAAGATATTCAACCAGGCCACTTCATGTCATGCATTCTGCTGATCAAGCATGGGTGGGCTATCTTCCTACAAAATAAGCAAGTTCAAGCATTCTAATTATTGCACTATTTCTGTATTGTACCTATTCAAATATACCTACACAGTCAATTACATTTTAGTTATGCTAGACATGTTAACAAAAGTGCCTTCCAAATATAAAAGATCAACAGCTCTGGTACAGAATCAAAATGTTTACTTTCTGTTTCCAGAGTTATAGGATCCATACTGGTGTAGAAAAAAACCAATGATTATTTGCAAACGGCAATCCATGGTTGAGCAAACATGAAAATACACACACTTCTATAGGACTACTGACATAGTGCAAGTTGAAAAGAATCATGAAAGTATATAGAAAAATATAGTTTTGATGTGCCCAATGTACATTCCTAAATGAAATAGATAATAAAATATATTGGGGGGCATTTAGTGGTTTGCAACAAGTCAACATAACTTAATGTATACTACAAAAAACAAAACACAAAGGGAGCCCAGAGCTACTTCCAATATGACAAAAATACACAGTGAAATACCTATATATATCTCTTGAAAAAAATAGTCATTTAGTTTAACTTTTTGGCCAAAGCATTATAAGCCTGCGAACCACTTCAAGGCATGACCATAATATCACAGGTCCTAACACTAACTGATTAAAATTCTTATTTACCTGTATAATTACAGGAAGAATGATCTACATTAATTTAATGTATAGTGTTCCAAAATGTCACTGTGTGTACAGACCCAAAACCGCTTCTTTTTAAAAACATAGAAATCCAAAATATGTTAATTTTGTGTGATGCCCATATCTATTGCTCTTAAATAACTTAGTGGGTTTCTCTATGCGCATTTGCGTTTGAGAGGATCTCAGTTGACATTGGATGCATATAGAAGGATTAGCTTTAAGAAGTGGCAGGAGCCAGTAATACTGACTACGTCGTTAGACAGAGAATAACACATTAGCATTTAGTATAGTATTTAAATGTATCATTTAACTGAGGAATCACAAACATTATCTGCTGCAAAAAATATGTCTCATCTGACAAATGTTGCAGAAAATCTGCTGTGATCTCTTATAAACCCACAATGCTCCAACAGTGCAGCAGTCTGTCTTATATCTTACGTTTTGGTATATTTTACATAGAAAAGCAATCTACATTCAATTAATTGGTATGCCAAATACATGAAGAAATAGGTATGGCTGGTATACAACATCTAATATTCAATTAAATTGGATTAGCATTGCTATCTGTTGTATTTATGCTTTTATATGATATGCATAAACATAAAAGAGCTACAAACAATACACAGGAGATATGTCATTAGCATATCAGGGATAATTATTTTAGAATTTGTTATTTTCTATGCTATCCCTTTTTTGGGAAATCACAATTGGTTAGGTCTGAGTAAGATAAAACATTTCTCAGACCAATTCCACAGCGACAAAACAATTGAAACTTCTCACCATTTTGTATGAAGCATCCTGCAGAGCCTAAAAAGTAGAAAGTAAAGAGATGGGAAATGAAACCGTTTCCCACTGTGTTGACATTTTTATACAAAATCAGATGAACTTTAGACCATCTGCTCCGGCCCAGAGAGCTCTTTGTTCAGAAACATTTTGTATTTTCTCACAATAGACAAGAGATAATAAATAAATATTTATCACATATTTTGTTTTGGGCAATAGCAGTTTTTGGGGTGCATTTTGCTTTTATGTATTTATAGGTTTATTTTAATATTTGTAAGGCAATGTTTAAAAGTGTTTATCTTGCACTGCTTAATTGTTAACATTTTGGGTTGCACTATGTCTGTGAACTGCACTATGTATGAATGGTCACACATTCAATTCTAGTACAAAATTATTACATTTTAATGTAAACTTTTTACATATACAGTTGTGTATATGTACACCCTCTTTGAATTCCATGGTTTTACATATCAGGACATAATAACAATCATCTGATCCTTAGCAGGTCTTAAAATTAGGTAAATACAACCTCAGATGAACAACAACACATGACATACTGTATTACACCGTATCATGATTTATTTAACAAAAACAAAACCAAAATGGAGAAGCTATGTGTGAAAAACTAAGTATACCCTTACTGCTTCCATAGGAACTAAGATGCTAAGTAGCAGACAGGTGCTGCTAATCAAATGTCCTTTGATTAATTGATCATCAGCAAGTGTGACCACCTCTATAAAAGCCAAAGCTTTAGCAGTTTGCTGGTCTGAAGCATTCAGGTGTGTGTTAACACAATGCCAAGGAAATTATCTTAGAGAAGCAATTGTTGCTGCCCATCAATCTGGGAAGGGTTATAAGGCCATTTCCAAACAATTTAAAGTCCTTCATTCTACAGTGAGAAAGATTATTCAAAAGTGGAAAACATTCAAGACAATTGCCCATCTTCCCAGAAGTGGACGTCCCAGCAAATTCACCCCAAGGTCAGACTGTGCAATGCTCAGAGAAATTGCTAAAAAAACAAGAGTTACATCTCAGACTCAACAGGCCTCAGTTAGCATGTTAAATGTTAAAGTTCATGACAGTACAATTAGAAAAAGACTGAACAAGTATGGTTTGTTTGGAATTGTTGCCAGGAGAAAGCCTCTTCTCTCTAAAAAGAACATAGCAGCACAGCTTAGGTTTGCAAAGTTGCATCTGAACAAACCACAAGACTTCTGGAACAATGTCCTTTGGACAGACGAGACCAAAGTGGAGATGTTTGGCCATAATGCACAGCGCCACGTTTTGGCGAAAACCAAACACAGCATATCAGCACAAACACCTCAGACCAACTGTGAAGCACGGTTGTGGAGGGGTGATATTTTGCAGCCACAGGACCTGGGAACCTTGCAGTCATTGAGTCGACCATGAACTCCTCTGTATACCATAATATTCTAGAGTCAAATGTGAGGCCATCTGTCCGACAGCTAAAGCTTGGCCGAAATTGGGTCATGCAACAGGACAATGATCCCAAGCACACCAGCAAATCTACAACAGAATGGCTGAAAAAGAAAAGAATCAAGGTGTTGCAATGGCCCAGTCAAAGTCCAGACCTCAACCTGATTGAAATGCTGTGGCGGGACCTTAAGAGAGCTGTGTATAAACAAATGCCTGCCAACCTCAATGAACTGAAGCAACGTTGTAAAGAAGAGTGGGCCAAAATTCCTCCACAACGATGTGAGAGACTGATAAAGTTATTCAGAAAACGATTACTTCAAGTTATTGCTGCTAAAGGTGGTTGGTTCTACAAGCTATTGAATCATAAGGTATACTTAGTTTTTCACACATGACTTCTCCATTTTGGCTTTATTTTTGTTTAATAAAGCATGACATGGTGTAATATGTCACGTGTTGTTGTTCATCTGAGGTTGTATTTACCAAATTTAAATTCCTGCTAAGGAACAGGTGATTGTTTATATGTCCTGATATGTAAAACCATAGAATTCAAAGAGGGTGTACTTTCTTTTTCACACAACTGTATTTTTCAAGCTACAAAGCCACATATTAAACATAGGTATGTTGCATAATAAACTCATAGTGCGAGATTCACTAAGGGTGATTTCACGTTAACTGCAATTCAAGTCAATATTCGTTAATGCCATATTAGTGAATCCGATTATTATATTCATTTTGACACAGTTTTAGTGGTGAACATATAATAAAATCGATATCTTTATTTGGGAGGTATTTTTTACCTATTATTGTTTTAGTATTCTGGACTACCACTTTAACACACAAAATGCATGGAGCCATTAAATAAACTAACCAAGAAACTGAAAGCCTATTGAGAGCATGCTACCTATAGCCATACTCTGAAAATGCACTTATAAAAGAAAACGGTTGACAACAAATTGCCGGCCTCAGACACATCAGCATTCAAGTATCTGTCTGGTAAAGTGATGTTTAAATCACAGGAAGAACTACGGACTTAAGGATGCTATTGTAAGGGCTGTTCATGAGGACCAAAGATCCTGAAATTATTTGTCTCAAGGTAATGCCTAAATAAAATGAAAGCCATTTGAATCTGTTTTGGATGCTGAAGAAACTGAGGCCGGCAATTTGATGCTCAACTTTTTTTTTTAATATATATAATCAAATTATATACACTTAGTTTATGTTCACTTTTTGTTTTTGCCCTTTTTTTTTCAATTGCTTATGCTTTCAATTATAATGCTGTCTTGCATATGTAAACCAATGGATTTTATGTAAACCAATTGATTGTATGTATCATGCATTAGTTTTATTTAAAAACAAAGTACAAGATGAAAATACCCAAAGCATGTCATTTTTCAAAGGCAGCACTTTTTGCCAGAAACTTGGATTGATGGGTTATTCCAGTCAACGAAGATTGTTCAAGTATAAATGTTATAACTCTGCAGCAAAACCATTTCAGGAGATGCCTGTCAAAATATGTGACCTTACCAAATTGTACTTTCAGAAGTATTTCTAGCATGCAAGAGGGCCTTTAATATTACTGATTAAAAATGCCTCTGAGATTAGTTGTTCCCTTCATGAGAGCATCATGCCCTTAGTCCTTAACTTCATCCGGTCAACACTATTGAATGCGGTTCTGACTCTTCGTTGTTCTGTATCCGCTGTGAGCCCTAATAGCAATCCATATTTCATATAGAACCTTGATTGGTCAACAAAATCTGTGCACCTTTATTTACTTAAAAATATATATCTATAACAGATGCACCAGGGAAAAAAATGCCCCTGTAATATTTGTAATGTAAAAATCAGTTTTTTAGATTGCAGCCTTCTATACTTACGAATTCATGACTCACTTAATTTCAATTATGGGAATTATTGTATGACTTCATTCCAAACAGTAGTTTTCCTCATGAGCCTCATCTTCTTATCATATTTTACTTTTATTTTCATTGACAACCAAATCAATTCACTTCTATTAATTGTCACTTCTATTAACTCTCTGGTCTTTGACCAAGATTGTATCCATGAACTGTTGAGCATCAAATTGTTCAGCAGAGTTTTTAAAGTGAGAAAGAGATAGAAAATATAAATAATAGCAGCTCAAACCAACTATGATTCACTAATACAGTTACAGAGCTTGTATGGAAATATGATTGATTTACAATTTTTGTTAAATGTGGGTTATCGATTAGTTTCGTCACTGCTTGAAGGTTCATCTGATGAAGAGACCTCTGCAGTCTCGAAAGCTTATGCACAAAATAACCTTGTATGACTGACATGCTTGTCCATTAAAAGGTATCAGCTCACAAAGTATCTTTCACTGCTTGAAGAGTATTGCAATGTATTGCAGACGAATGCCTTGCACTGCAATACACTGACAATGCAGTCAAGATTGTAATGATACTGTACATTGCATTGTAAGTGCTGGCTCTGGCATCGTGACAGAATTAGCATGAGTTTCTAAACACAAATACTTAGAAAAGTGGCTTTTTAACTGTGAAACCCCCAAGCTTCTAGGGTTTAATTAATCATACTTGGTTGACTTCTTGGTTCCTGTCATATGTTAGCCCTAACTTCCTTAATATCCCATTTAGAGTACAGCCCCTATGCAAAGGAACAATCAGACAATTGTGTTAATTTGTGAATTTGATTAAGACAGGAGAAATTAGAAACATCCACAGCAAAGCACAGTCTGGGCAGGATTCCCAGCAAAACTCTAATACTCAGGGGCTCAGTGTTGCTGAGTGTTGCAGTGTTTCCATTCATAACAAACTGTAACATTGCATGGCGATAAAAAAAATATTTTGTTTCTGTATTAAGAATTATGAATGCATCTCATTCAAAATAGAAAAAAAACCGCTTCCATGAGAAAACCACATTAGCTTATTTATTTATGGCTGTATGTTTTTTGTGTTTCTTTTAATTCACTATTTTTAAACAAGTCTCTTTAAAGCTCCAAACCATGCACTGGTGTCAGAAGTCTGCACTGCAGCGGCACAGCGGTGGTATGTGTAAAACCACAGGTTAAGTTATACTGTTTATGTAGCCTCCTTTCCCCCGTGTCTAGGGCAACTATGTGTGGTGTGTTACCTGATTGGCTCACAGGAGGCCTGATCCTCCGCTGCAGGGAGCATGGGGTGTACCTGATATGTATGATGACAGCACCTCCACCTGGGAGGGATCTAAGTACAATTGGATAGCCCCTGCCCTGGAACACACAGTAAAGAAATGATATGCACACAGTGATATAACAGATAATTCTTTACTGGTAATACAACTAATAACACATAATATACAGGCCTCGCATGGCCGTGCCCCACCGTCCAACTACCACCTTATACAGCACCCACAAACTGGTAGGGACACAGGGCCTACCTGTGGCCTAAAGGGGCAAACTAGGCCTAGACCAGGGAAGCACAGCTCCCTGGATATTACCTGCTCTGTTCCTGCTCCCCTTCCGACTGGCGTGGTTCCCAGCTCGCCAAATGTATCAATCCCCTGAGCAGGAGAATCATCCAGCCCTATTGGCTGTTGCGCGCCACATGGTATACAGCCCCTGGGGCTGCTGGGAACTGTAGATCCTTTGCAGAGCCTGCCTGTAACGGCTGCCGCACTGTGCATGCGCGAGCTACCCTCTGCACATGCGTGAGACTTCCAAGATGGCCACCACCTGTCATGCGGAGCTCTCCTACCACTGCCTGCAGCCTCAACGCAGCAGCCCGGCGCCTGTGCTGTTCCTCTGCACACCGGAACGGCTCCCACTGCAGCCGCAGATACCTCCGAGCAGCGCTACCAACCGGGAGGTAAGGGGTCCTGGCTACATTTACTTTAGGAGGGCTGTGTTATGCACACAAAAAAACTAACACATTGACATATTTAACATTGTGGTTGACAAAACAAATCATTTCAGGTCATTGTTTTTAAAGTCATGTAGAGAGATTGCATGGACCACCTGTGCAAAGCCATATAGAGAGATCGCATGGATAACACTATGTGGCCAATGCAGGCTTACACTCATGATTACTGCCATCCTGATTTATTGTGAGTCTACCTATATGGTGTAAATTACCTGATTTATTGTGTCTACTTATATGGTGCAAATTACCCTTGTCTGTATTCCCCCACCTATAGGTGTGTGCTAGATAGCCCTGTACACTGCAGCAATCAGGTTTGTTTTCCTATCTGCAGGGACAGCTCAGTCATTTAGCATAGGGACCTCTCATTATTCCCCCTCCCCCAGTTTGCAGAGGTATGTATGTAGGGTGAGAGTGCCACCACCATATTAGTAATTTTATCTTGATCACCACAGTCTGTCAGAGAAATTATATTTGGTAACATGGCTATTCACAGCATATCTGTTGTTGATGCATGATATGCACACTATGTGACCATGTGGTTGAAAATGCAGGCTTACACTCATCCTGATTTATTGTGAGTCTACTTATATGGTGTAAATTATCTGATTTGTTGTGAGTCTACTTATACAGTATAAATTACCTTTGACTGAAACCCCCCCACCTACAGGTGTGTGCTAGATAGCCCTGTACACTGGTACAGGAGTGCAGTGGATATTGCCACTCACCAACTGATAACGCTACGACTTATAACTTTTTAGCACCGCACGCTGCATTATCATACATTATTGTGTATCAGTGGATTGGGAATCGGAGATAGGGATAGCGGAGGTACTAGATTGCAGGGCACCTTTCCCCCTCCATACTCATTCCCCCTATCTCCTGTGTGTAGGGGTATGTATCTAGGGATACTTACTTATTTCGATTCCCACTGCACCGGACACTCACACACTGGTCCTACTCACAGCAATGTTTGAGCTATCTTGCACGCTATACAGGCCATAATAGATGGCCTGTGAGTAGTGCCTGAGGTTTGTCTGTCTATATGTGGCCCCCATAATTTTTAATTGTATTAATAAATTGCTTTTAATTTAATATCCTCTATCCAATTTTTCATTACTTGGGACCATTTGTCCCCTTCAGTGTGTCATTATCTGTTGTGCCACGTTCTACACAGACCAGCCATCCCACAATCTCTTATCCCTAAATAGCAACGTGTGCACGCAACTAGGACCTTTCTGTTGTCGTCCCACCCGGTGGGTATCTTTGACAGCAGGTTTTGTTCTGTGTAATTTCCTTCCCCAGTGCACCTTCTCGTTCTATAGGTTGAGCGGGTATCTCCCTTGTTGTTCTCACCACCACTGCAAAGTCATATAGAGAGATCGCATGGACCACTTGTGCATAATGAAGCATGTTGCATAGGAATGACATTCGAGCTCTTTTTATACGTCGTTGTTTCATCCCTGTGATCCATTCTCTCATCTGTGGTTTATAGCTAAAAATACATGTTGGGCTTTGCTATCTCTGAAGAGTTATGCGTGAAACCCATTGAGATTGCTTTTTTTCTGTGCCGATAGCTTGCAGCGTTTTAAAGCTGCAGTTCAAGCTGCCGTTTTTAAAAATATATATATATATTTTTCCCATTCAATATGTGCATCAATACAATCTGCACACTGACAAGTGATTAGCTAAGCTGCAGATCGATCCGTTCTCCTGTAATCAATCGCTTGCTCCAGGTTATTTAATTCAGTTCTTGCACAGCATTTTGGGCAATGTAGTCCTGGAATATGATTGACTAGGCAGTTACTAGAAACAATTGGTGCACTGCTAGAGAGAGGGTGGTGCTCAAGATCTAGCGCCTATCAGAAGGGGAAGGGGGTTGTCACTTTGGAAATGCTTCCTTCATTAGAAACATTAAAAATGTGTTTAAAACATTTTTTTTTCAAATTTTTTAATGCTACAAGTATTTTCTCATAGTACAAAACTGATTTACTTATATAAAAAAAAAACAACACAATACACATGTAGGATATTGCTTGAACTGCTGCATATATATATATATATATATATATATATGTTATGGTGGGTAAAAAAAGTGACTAAAACCCTCCACAGTAAAGCATAAAGCAACTGTAAATAATCCGGTATATTCATTTGCATGTCTTAGACAAGTCTGCAACCCTGTCTTTCACCATTATCACCCAGCAAACAGCACTTCCACTGCAGCAAGGGGTTCTGGGAAATGACATGAAAATGAGCACACAGTGCCACTTTTTATCTCATGCTCACATTACATGAGCAACCCTTGCATCTCCCAAGTCCTTGCTTAAAAGCTGTGTTTAAAGCAGCATGCATTGGCTAAGGGTTGCTCATGTAATGTGAGCATGAGATAAAAAGTGGCACTGTGTGCTCATTTGCATGTCATTTCCCAGAATCCCTTGCTGCAGTGAAAGTGCTGTTTGCTGGGTGATAATGGTGAAAGACAGGGTTGCAGACCTGTCTAAGACATGCAAATGAATATACAGGAATATTTACAGTTGCTATATATATATATATACTGTATATATATAATTTTTTTTTATTTTAAATTAAGAGATGATAAAGTATTTGATATTTGCATACATTTTCACTCGCCAATAAGTTGTAGTCTTGCTGGTCTTTTGGCTGCGCAGTGTTATCCAAAACATGCTGCTCTGAATGCTGCTCTAAGCATTTCACTGTCTGTTACAGGGCCTGTACTGCCCCTCAATGCCTGAAATAGTATTTACTTAATGCCACATACAGTACTTCTGGATCTCACTTTCTATAAGTATTCACCAAGCTTCCTCTCTCCTCATCTTCAAAGTTTTATTGAAAACACAGCTTTTGTATTAATGCATTTTATTAGCTTGGAAACAAGGGTGCATTGCCTAAAGTAATTACTTACCCTCTTTTATTACACAGTTGAGGTTCTAAGACTTACTGCCTTTGCATGTTTTGCACTAACATTTTAAGCAGGACTGGACTGTGATTCCCTTCTCAGTAGTTTTACCTTTCCAGCTGCCGCTCTTATTGTTTTTCTGCATTGTTTCTCTGTATTTGACATGATCTGGATGCTTCTATTGCAAAACCACGTAGATGAGAAGTGTTACATGAAAAAAAGGGAAAATATAAAATATTTGATTTATTAAACACTTCGCAACCTTTTTTTTATGCTGGTGAGATGTTTTCACTATATAGAGAGAGAGAGAGAGCAATAGCTATTGGATCCATGAGGTTAACTACTGAAACTCTGGGGCCTCCCTCTAAAATTATTTTAATGTCATGTTACTGTTAGTCTAATAGAAATAAGAAACATATATACCCCCCAAAATATTTAATGATTAAGGCAATTATAGTGCTTCTTTAAATGACTATAATATTATGAGCTAGTGAAAACATTGTGTGTATTTGCTGTAGATTGCCAGGTTTAGACATAACTGGTGAACAACTTTATAACTAATTAAATGCAGACTTTAAAAGTTGCTCAATAATAATTTTTGTAGTGGCGGATACATTGTGCTTTACGTCAAATGCTTTTCTTTTCACAGATATAAAAACTCTTTAATCCTAGTGTCCATTATACCAAGTTGAAGGAGTACATGTGGGTTCTTTTGCACTATTTCAGGGAAACATACAGTGACAGCCATATATAGTAGCTTCCATAAAAGAATGCAGTGTACAGTGGTACTTTAGAAAATGAAGTTTTGCTCAGAAAACCCCCCAGTAATTTTGTCAAAGTATCGCTTCCCTGTGTTCTCACTTGCTAGATTGCCAACAAAAAGGAAACAATTCAGAGCCTGGAAGCTGAAGTATTGATTCTTCAACGTCAATATAAGGAAAAGAGCGACCAGGTAGAAACCTTTGAAGACCTGATTGACCAGTTAACTGAAGAGTTGCATTCCTTCAAGGATGGTGTTAAATTGAACAAAGAACAATGCCAGCAACAGGAGCAGCTGGTGCAAACAATGACAGAAAAGGTTGACGCTCTCAAAAAGGAGGTAATGCATTTGTGATCATATCGGTGCTAAGCAAACAGTTTTTACATTTTTGTTTAAAAATGTTAATACCTTGTTTTGGATGAATGTGCAAATTATGAACACACGTAATTTGTGTTGTCCATGTGTGTTTTCTGAACACTTCTAAAAAGCAGATCTCTCTGTTATATACCACACCAAATGTCTCAAATAAAAGGCATTGCAAAATAGTTTGCAGTTTTATTTGTGCAGATTCTGTGAAAAAATGACCATCCCAGCCACTGTTTCTATATCCCCAATTAGTCGATGTATTTTAATTTCACGTTTCCTGGTGAATAATGGTGACACTATATTATCATGTATCTGGGGAGCAGTAGGGGGAAAAAAGAGTGTTGCTGCTTTGACCTCTGATGCTGGAAGCGCCTGCAATGTATTGCAAGGGAATTAATTGTATGACATGCTCCTCTAGTACTCAAGTTTTTAATGCCTCACAGTGCTGCCATTACTCTTCTTTTGTGCAGATATCTGAGAGTGAAGATAACATAAATCAACTTCGTTCTGATATGAAGGAATATAAGTCTAGTCATGGCCATTCCAATGAAGAAAATGATGCCCAGACTTTGCAAATACAGACATATCAAAATGTAAGAAATATTTAACTTCTGAGTAAAATAATATATTAGGTGGCTATTTATGTAAATAATTGCTATGTTGTGCAAGATTTATTTGGTAGTTTATTTTGTAATAGATTTATATGGTGCTAACATATTTGGCAGAATATTGCAGTGGAAATAATGATATGCAGTATAAGAAGTACAAATCTAAAGGAAATGTTCAAGTACATGGTCAAATAAATTGTGACACGATAGATCTACTTTTAATACTGAATACTGATCTCTTCAATTTGTAATAACACACTGGCACCTATGTAGACTTATGCTTTGACAACAAAACTTTTATATTTTTGTTCCAAAAATGCTTTGTCATTTCAAAGTGTGCTAGTTTTTACTTATTTGATCACACAGGAGCTTGAAGTGATAAGAAGCCAACTCCATGAAAAATCTTCAAAGATTGAGGACTGTCAGCGGGTCATAGAGGAACAAAATGCAGAAGCAGCTAATGTGCTTGTCCAACAGAAGAAATATTCTCTTGAAATTGAAGAGCTAGAAAAGACCCTGCAGTCCTTGCATCTGGATATCATAGCATCCCAGCAGAAACATAAAGTGGAACTTGCTCAGTTAGAACAACAGATAGCTCAGCTTGAGAGGGACCTCATGGATGCCAAGAAAGTCTGTTCTCAAAAAGATCAGGTATGCCTTTACTTTGAGGGCAAAACTGTTCTTAGTAGTTTTACGTTATATTTATTAAGAAGTGACCAAATTCAATAACATGTGAAAAAGAGGATTTTTTAAATGTCATTATTAGGGGAACTGTATTTTGAAAGTGCTTAACTATATTTTGGAGAGAAAGAAAACGTGGGGGTATCAGCAACCGCTGAGTTTTCCTCTTATGATGCTTGAGCATGAACATCACTTCTAGCTTAGATTAGAGTTCATACTTTTCCGCTCCATTTTGCATTTCAATTCTTCTTAAAGCTGTAGCTGTACCGTATTTATCTCCTCACTTAAGAACATTTTTAAAGGAGTGCTACCCACCCATTTCCATTTCCTAAAAATGCAAAGACAAGTGCGTGAGAAATATTTTTTACCAGTCCCAAAAACAAAACAAAAGGGGTAGACACACATGGACAAGACACATTTAATTACTGAAAAACACAGTGACTGCATCACCTTTCGGGGAGGGGGTCAATCCCCCTTGCTTGATGGTCTGGGCAATGAAACATGAGTGTATTTTTGGCATCATTTAATAATGTGTGCTGATCCAATATTTCGTTTTTTTGTATAAATGCATTAGAGATTGTGGACAGTGGTCTGATGGTTACGAGCACCAAGTATTGCTGTAGAGAAAAGTGTATGCGATTCTCCGATATACTTGGATTTGTGAATGAATGTTTTTATATCTTAGGGTTCTGCAGTGTTTCGTTTTGAGTGATCATGCTCTCTTGTGGGATTGGTTATTGCTTTTATAAATACTTAGGAGAGAGGCAAGACAACGCTTCATAGTTAAAACAGCATTAGATCAAATTTTATTTATTGTAGTAGAAGTACGGAAAATGGGGAGATTTCATTAGAAATGGTTATCTGTCATCAGTTTTGATTCTTTTAACATGCCGAGCACATTTTATTCAATGTGTTTTTCCTGGTGCACTCTGGTACAGTTTTTCCCCCTCTGGTTTTGCATCTGAAAAACTTAAGTAAGAAACCCCATTTATGTAATCTAGGGGTTAATTCTATATAAGCCAAAGCGGCTGTTCGTGCTGTTTTTAGCTTTAAGTCCCCATCAACGGCGATGGGTAATTTTTAGCCAATATGGTTGGCATATATAGAATAAGGCCCTTGGTGTGTGCAGTCCTCTTCCTTGCCTTACCACCCTAAGCCATTAACACCTCTCCATCTTCCATCCATGATGAACAGAAGAAAACAAAAATAATGCTTTCCTTTGCTAGGTGATTTTACTTAATCAAAAGGTGATTGCATTGATATTTCTAGCAAGCATTTGAAAACATTTGTTTATAAAAACCACAGCTTCCACCAAATCCGAGACCTTACAAAAATCCCTTAAGAAATGTAAATTGTGATTGGGGTATCATTTGTAATTATTATTTGTTAGTATTTTTCTTTTTTCACCAATAGACTGGAGTGTTTAATAAATGAAAACATTTAACAATTGTAGGATATTTTATAGTGCCTATTAAATTTTACACACCTGAGAAAGCATGGTAATAAAGATAATTGTTGTCATGTTAACATTAGAACTAAACATACTGTATCTTCAAGTTTCTTGTTGTCTACAGCAATTTTACATTCTCAATGAAGAATGTTTAACATTTGAACCAAAAACGAATTGCACGAATAATTAAAGGCTTACGTTAAATACATAGACAGTCATTTAAATTTAGATCTGCAATAACATTTACTATTATTCTCCAAGGCTTTGACTGCTTGACAGAAACAAAGTACTCTGGGATTAATTTCAAGAAATGGTGCCAACTGTGTGCAATTTGCTGTAATTAAGACATGAAAGAGTACTAAATATTCAGATTAAAAGAGCCATGATTGAACGTGATAGAGAATCAAGGTGTGGCAACAAGCCAATAAATACCAGTCAGTCACGATGAGTGCAAAATATTAATTGATTTTAACCCTACACCATTGAAATATTACAATAAAGCAAACCAGATTAAAC
Organism: Ascaphus truei; assembly: GCF_040206685.1. Taxonomy (NCBI): domain Eukaryota; kingdom Metazoa; phylum Chordata; class Amphibia; order Anura; family Ascaphidae; genus Ascaphus; species Ascaphus truei. The sequence continues at coordinate 88,678,915 of NC_134484.1, read as the reverse complement.
TAATTACAGCCGGGAGAAAGGGAACCCCCCCATTTTGAATGGTTCCTTAAAAATAAATTTCACTTTATGTCTACGCTACGGTACTCAGCATGGTAATGAAAAAATACATTTAAATAATTACTCATGCTTTCCAAATTATAATTGCTTAGTTACTCCGGATGTAATCTTCCTACTTATGAATTTTTCAAGGCAGACGATGCACCTGTATGAACTGGGCTTGTTAACAGGAGCTTTGCACTGTGCAGTGTGTCATAATAGAATTAATTCATGTATACATATATACATAGCATTTCTTTGTTATCCCTGAGAAACTATCCTTCTTTAATATTCTGTTCCCATCCAGTTTTACACAGGTAACTGCTTCATGGAAGGGTTTACAGCAGCAGCATTAGCTAAAAAACACAGGGGCTGTTCCATGAGACACCTTGCAGCCAATTCAGCGTATTCCAGCACTAGGAGTGTCTTATGGAATAGCACTGTTTAGTAAATATGGCACCAAATGTAATCCTTGCACAACCTTATAGACTTGGATCTGCACCCGCACTTAACGCTGGCACTAATTATTTTCAAAGGTTCTTTTCTTAAAGTAAAAATGATCTAGAGCTGATGTGGTTGAACCGCCTTTTGATTACGTGAAAAGAATGTTACTATTATGTTACTTTGTTCACCATTTACAAGTAAGTAAAATGGCAAAAAAAATCTGATGTTACATTGCAATCCATTGCTATTATACTTATAAGATTGGTACAAGAGATTTTAGATTGTGTTGTACATGTGGTATTTGTATGTAGTATTCACTACAAATAAACACATGCATATATAAAAATGGAACTATTTATATGAAAAACTGATCCGAAGTTTCAAAATGATTGTCACTCTTCAGGACATAACGCTTCTTTTAATTTACAGACCTTGTCTGCTATAAAGGTGCAGAAAAACACAAAATCAAAGCTGCCCTTAAAATATATATATTCTCCTGGTCTTCCTTTTGTTTTACAATGTGTTACTTACATTTAGAAAGAATATAATCGCACAAGCTTCATTCCTTCGGCTTCTTTCGGAGGAGACAGCAGTAATTTAAAAGGCAAAGACATTTCTAAGCAGATAGGGAAATGAACGAATAACTGTGGGAAGCATGAACTGGCTAAAACACAGCACCAGCAAAACATATGCACTGTATATTTTAAAGTTGACTAGTTTGAATAGCACACACAGGCACATAATGCCGAATAATATATAACACAGAGTTGAGCTACGATGGGACCTTAGTGAATCTCCCCTTTTAATCATCAAATAAATATATACGGGAAAGCATACATGCAAGTAACTGGGGGGAAAGGACACGGTAACAATATGAAAAAAGGAGAAGTCAAAATGTAGACATCATTATTGTTACCATTCTGTTATCATTAAAGTCTTGTAAGAGGGTAACCTTAGAAAAGAAGTACCGTATCCGTTTCAGGCATAACACCTCTTTTGTCCAGTATCATCTTTTCCTTGCTGTACTTACCAGTATATGGGACTCTTGTGTATCCTGCAGGCCTATTGTGTACTTTTTTTTTTTTTTAAAGCTAAGTATTCATGACAGAAGAGGAGGTTTTAAAAGATATATATATATCCTTAGCTTACAGTCCATCACCTACATCTGATTAAAGAGTCTAAGTACTCCATTTATATTTTATTAAAAGCATAAATGGTGTATTCTAAAAAAAATGGATCTGTTCATAAGCAGATAAGACTTTTATTTTGCTACAGGATTTCCGAAAGAAATAAGAATAGGAAAGTCTTATACTACAGATGTAGTATATCTTAAACATAAGAAAGAACAACCTGTACATGCAAACGTGTATAGTGTGTGTGTGTGTGTGTGTGTGTGTGTGTGTGTGTGTGTGTGTGTGTGTGTGTGTGTGTGTGTGTGTGTGTGTGTGTGTGTGTGTGTGTGTGTGTGTGTGTGTGTGTATATAACTATATATTTTATACATTTCTTATACTGTATATTTGCACTAAGCACTTCTATTATTTTGTGTGTGTTTGTATGTATATATATATATATCCCATGGTATCTCTCTATGTATATCCCATGGAATGACCTGCCTGTTTTTGGACTTGGTGCCAATTGAAGGCTGACATTTGTTAAATGGACTCGAGTGAGACAAGATGTTTATAGTCTGTATACTAAGTTGACATATTCCAGTGCTCTTTCTGTAACAGTGTTCCAGTGTTCTGATAGTCTTAAACATTGCTAATTAACTGACCACATAACCAGAGCGTCCAAGCAGGTTTAACAGTTATATTTATGCTCATGTATTAGTCTATTTACAAAATAAATGTATCTGCTATTTTGTTTTCTTACATAACTCTGACTGTGTACTCGGAAATATGTAAGAAAAAGACACATGTTTGCAGGCACGATGATTACCTGTCCTGAAGAATGTAGTCAAATTGTGATGTCTGAGGCACAGAGAGATAGTGACTTGCACTAGCCTGAGGGACAGGGAGATAGTGACTTGCACTAGTCGGGGGGGACAGGGAGATAGTGACTTGCACTAGTCTGAGGGACAGGGAGATAGTGACTTGCACTAGTCTGAGGGACAGGGAGATAGTGACTTGCACTAGTCTGAGGGACAGGGAGATAGTGACTTGCACTAGTCTGAGGGACAGGGAGATAGTGACTTGCACTAGTCTGAGGGACAGGGAGATAGTGACTTACACTATTCTGAGGGACAGGGAGTAAGTGACTTGCACTAGTCTGAGGGACAGGGAGATAGTGACTTGCACTAGTCTGAGGGACAGGGAGATAGTGACTTGCACTAGTCGGGGGGGACAGGGAGATAGTGACTTGCACTAGTCTGAGGGACAGGGAGATAGTGACTTGCACTAGTCGGGGGGGACAGGGAGATAGTGACTTGCACTAGTCTGAGGGACAGGGAGATAGTGACTTGCACTAGTCTGAGGGACAGGGAGATAGTGACTTGCACTAGTCTGAGGGACAGGGAGATAGTGACTTGCACTAGTCTGAGGGACAGGGAGATAGTGACTTACACTATTCTGAGGGACAGGGAGTAAGTGACTTGCACTAGTCTGAGGGACAGGGAGATAGTGACTTGCACTAGTCTGAGGGACAGGGAGATAGTGACTTGCACTAGTCGGGGGGACAGGGAGATAGTGACTTGCACTAGTCTGAGGGACAGGGAGATAGTGACTTGCACTAGTCGGGGGGGGACAGGGAGATAGTGACTTGCACTAGTCTGAGGGACAGGGAGATAGTGACTTGCACTAGTCTGAGGGACAGGGAGATAGTGACTTGCACTAGTCTGAGGGACAGGGAGATAGTGACTTGCACTAGTCTGAGGCACAAAAAGAGCTGCCAGTGGAATTCTAAAGCCAGTGTTGTTACTACCAAGCTATTCCTTCAGCCCATAGATACTAAGTGATATGTAACTGTGGAAAGTGGGTGTATCTAAGTGTGATTATTTCAGTATTTAGAGATTTCTAACTTAATGTTTAGTGAATATATTGTTATCCACCATTAGAACGTATTTCTTTTATAGATGTATCCTTTCTATTCCATCAAAGTGTTCTTCACGTGTAGTGAAAGTCCGAGTTCCTGAAGCCGCGCTACATATGAAGAAAAGCCATGGCGGTGAAACGTCACTGCTACAGCTTTTCCCTTCCTTAAAGTGGCCGTGCCGCAGCTGTTCCCGGGGGCAGTGAGGGTGGCCCCATCTGTGTATATACAATATTTGCAATATTAGCTTTGTTTTACTTTAATATGTTTTATATATTGTTATAGATTTACCACCTTACATTTTGGTGAGGTTTGCAATACATTGCACTGATAGATGGATTAACTCCTTAAGGATGCAGTGAGTTACAGGGTCCACCAGTGTCAACAGATAATCTCAATAGGAAGCAACAGACACACACACATATATATATATATATATTTATGTATGTATGTATATGTGTCCCTTTATGGGCTATTATAATGTTTTTTTCCCCTTAACAGGCAATAAGTAAAAGAGATGACCTTCTGCGAAAGTCTGAAGCCGATCTCCTGCAGGCAAGAGAAGGTATCAAAGTGAAAACGACCGAGGCGGAGCACCTTGACAGCATGGTCAAGAAATTGAAAGAGAGCATCCAGGGCGCACAGAAAGAAAAGAACCGAAAGGAGAAGGAAAACAATGCACTCAGAGCCGAGATCACCCAACTCAGTCAGGAGCTACAGGATGTGCATAAGCTGTACAGAGAGACAGGTAATATTGCGTGAGGAAATAGTATTAACCAGCATTTTTTGGCTTCAGCTACTGAGATAAGGCCCACACATTTATGCAAAGGTAGAATGTTGGTATGAACAATTCACATTTCCATCACGTAAACACAATTCATATCCGGAGACTGTGTTTTCCAGAGTTAAATGCGGTCTGCTTTAACTGTTTCTTTTTTTTCTGTCTCTGTGATTGCTTTTTGTATGTGTTTCTGCTCATATTATATGTCTCTTGTTCCCTACATTTCTTTAAGATATTAAAAGCTGTTTCAACTTGGCAGAGGCAGAATGAAGGTTTTCTTTATAGAATTCAGCATTATGCAAGCTGAGCCCTGGCTAGCACACAAAATTACATTTATTTAATTCATGTTGCGTGTTATCTTAAAGTGACATTTTTTCAAAGGTCTGTTTACATTTGGGAATATATATTGTTCACCATTACTGGTGGTTCTGGGCGTGAGCTAACTAAAGAAATGCTGAGCACGATGCACGTGACCCAAATCTAGATGGATTATTATTTTAAACTACCGTATCTCTTACTTTGTTTTTTTTTGCTGGTGTGTTATTTTCATTAACACCTTCTCTGCCTCAGGTGACCAGAGCACATTACAGCAAAGGCTTAAAAAGTAGCATTTTATTTTAATGAAAACAAGGCTCCCCATACATTATCTCCCCATATATTTTTCACCCCTTAAGCAATTGAAGTGTTGAGTGGGGCTCCCTTGTACAGGATACCAGAACACAATAATGCAGCACTCCATATGTCGCTGGTTTCGCTGTGTTCTGGGACTGACCATTGAATATGCCTGCAGTGTAAAGCAGACCGAGAGCATGCAGTGTTTCCAAAATAAAAATGAAAGTTTGATAGTTAAGACACTGCAATATAAAGATCTCTACCTTTAATGACTAAATGAAGCTATTTTTTTTACCAAGATTACAATGCAAGACAAATCTTTACATGGCATAAATGTATGTGAGAGAGACCCATGAGTATTGTTAATTTGTGGTAAATGATTTCCACTGTCTGTCGTAGACTTTTCTTTTCGATGTTACGTTTACAGAGGTGGAACTGGATGTGTGAAATCACGTATACAGAAATCAACAACAACATTCTCATTGCACACCTTCTGTGAGCTAGGCTGTCTCAGCTGGTAACACGCCTGCATTTCCTCATGTACTTTTTTGATTATGTGAGATTAAAAAGGGGCTGATATTGAAATCGTTTCACTCTAATAATCATACGAATACTGGTTTAGCCAAATGATTAAGTAAAGAACTTCCCTTTATTTAAGATGATAAGAGAAGAATGTAGAAAAAATGTAATCTTAATATATATATAGTATGCTTTGAGGATGTGCCCTGGGGGTGTGATGTGTCTTTTTGTCACTTGTTTTGTTTTATCTGGTGTATCCGATCCCCAAACAATTACATTCTGAAATTGTGGCAGTAAAGTATGAGGGATTTTTAAAAGAATTGTACTAGACCATACACACAATCCTATAGTAGACAATAGGGTGTGTTTATTGTTGTTTCACTAAGCTCTTAACACCACCAGTGTGGCAGATTTCAACACAAGCATTGCACTGAATGAGTTAACAAGCCTTGTTCTCTGCTACTAACCCCTCCATCGCTGGAAGGGATTGCAGAACATTGTAAAGGATTACTGTGTCCATGTCAGGACTGTAGAAGCGACAGTACAGAAGTCAGTCATTTTCAGTGCATCACATTCATGCTGCATTTCACTAAACTAGTATATCAAAATGTTTTGGAACTAAGCGAATGGTTTGAAATCGTGTGATCTAAAAGAACAGAGGAACAGGTTTAGGAGTCCTGCAGTCAAATATTAATGAAGTCATTTGGAATCTAATAGACCGTCAATGTCAGCACCTTAATTTTCAACCTCCCTATTCACAGCATAGCCAGATACTTGTTTCAGGATAAAACCCCTAGAGGTCTGCTGCAAATTCTTTTTCAATACAACCAGATCATTGCAGATAATTGTATTACACGGGGTATTGATCTGAAATCGTTGTTCACCGGAAACATCTTAAAAAAAAAAAAAAAGAAAGAAATAAGTAACAAAAAACATGATTATAGCTGTTTCTGTTTATTGTTCGCACATCATAGCGTATGAGTGGGCTTTTGTGTGAATCACCTGTAAAGAAAAGCAAGGTGGAAACATCAGAGAAATTACCTCTTTACAAGAATCTATTGATCACTTTAAATCAAAGAAGTATGTTTGACATGAGATTACCTGCCAGTTTGAACATTAGGTACACTATGTTATAGCCCGGGGCAGTTGTAAGTCTGCCAAAGGGATTGTAAATAAAGCAAGCAGCTGCTAGTGCCTCTGGCTTGGGATCAACTAGGGCTCAAATCCAGGGCATAGGTAAAGTCAAAATGGATTTAACCCTTTCGCTGCTGCACATAGCCAATTATAGGATGATTCTCTGGAATGATCCACTCTTGTGGCTGAGGGGTAAGCAATCTGTTACTAGGCAAAATGTCAATATGAATTGCTAGCCTCTTTGGCATACAGGTGGTTAAAAAGGAAAATGGCTTTAAAAACACATTACTGTCTTTAAAACATATATTTTTAATTTATGTGTGTGTGTGTGTGTATGTAAAAATCGAAAAAAGGTATAATATACAAATTAATTTAATTGTTATATAGAGAGATGTAAATTGTAATGTAGTTATATATGTATATACTATATATATATATATATATATATATATATATATATAGTATATACATATATAACTACATTACAATTTACATCTCTCTATATAACAATTAAATTAATTTGTATATTATACCTTTTTTCGATTTTTATTTGTGTTGCTTTAAAGTTTTGATATACATGCCTGATACTGTAGCCATATTTTAATTGTTTTACTTTCTCCCATATAAAAGTTTCCAGCGGAAATCTCCAGGAGCTGTATGACGTTCTGCAGTGTGCATACACAGGCCTTGTTCTATTTGATGTATTTTAATAAAAATGTTGTTTGCTCCTGTTTTAATTATGTGTAAATGTGTTAGGTGACACAATGCCGCATTGGAAAGAGACAACAGCAATGTACACATTTAATATACTCACAAAAATGCAAGTATATGAACATTGGAATAAAACCTACATGTATTGCTTTGTTCTCATATCATGCATTTTAATTCAAAACAAGTGTCTTTTTACAAATATTTTTAATGCATATTTACTTATTTGAACCCGTACAATGAAATTATATATATATATATATATATATATATATATATATATATGTGTGTGTATGTATATATATATATACACTTTGCTGTGAAACGTGTTTATGTTTTTATTTCAAATATTTTTATTTAATAGTGCTGTTCCGATTGTTATTATTTAATATTTATATTCCGAGCTGGGAATGCTTTTACTTTCAGCTCCAAAATACAAAAAGGGTGTATGATGTGAGGACTGCATTAATTGAAAGGCTTTTATTCCATGTTTTCCGCATATTTTGTATGCAAGGCTGCTGTTATTCCTAAACCTAATGTGTGTATCTGTATTATTTATTATGCGGTTCTGATATGATGCTGAGGAACATTGCAGCTTATACAAATGAAATGTGGATATGCATACATTGCTGAGAAACTATAGTTGGCATGCAACCTTTCTTTTAAGGTATTCCCCATTATTTTCAGGGGGGGGAAAAACATTTTTGGAGTTGGTTTTTAAAGGACATCAAATGCCCTTTTTCCCCTTTACCCAAATACATGTGTGTTCTGTTGAGCCACAATGCCCTCTGTACAATATATTTTTGTAAACATCCGATTTTGGAAATCCTTCTTCGCTGCACGTTATTCTTGATATCTGGCACCGTTCATTTAGGGTTAGGGTTTAAATATACAATGAAATGCATTACTATGAAAACTGCCTATTTTGCTACTGATATATTTTCGGATACCTTTTCTTCCTGCTTTTGGTTTGCCTTGAATATTGCCTGATGGTTACACAGTCCTAATTATTAACCTCTGCTCTTCGGGGTGTAAATGTATATATGCAACTAATAGATGGTTTCCAGATATGTTTTTGCAAACCTTGTCATACGTGGCATCCTGGTCCAATGAGTTTTCTTTTTATTTCTGTGTGTCAGCATTCAGCCAACGAACCTCAAGCTATAATTCCCATTTGTATTTCATTTTATCTTTTTTTTCCCCTTTTTTAATATTTCCTGCTGTGCAACTCAGGAAAACGTGATTGCTTTTCAAAGCTTGATGTTTTCTACATAAGCTGATACACACCTGGTAAGAGAACAAAATGTTGCCTCATCTAAAACATTCATGGCTTGACACTTACAAAGCCAAAAACATTGCTTTAGAGAGAGGGGGGGGAGCTGATTTACTGTGTGATTACATTTTCTTTATTGGGTAATGGCAGCACTTCCCCCCCCCCCTCCCGTTTCCCCCCTTAGTGAGATTTTGTTTTATAGCCTGGAGGGTTTATCTTGCATTTTGAAAGGAGTCTCACTTGAAGTTGTTCATTAGATTGCGTCCGTATTTCAACACGTGTTGAAATTATTAAACGTTCCACTCATTTGCTCAAAGGGATGCAGATGTACTTGGAACTTAACCCCTTTGTGGCTCTGCGGGACAGGCCGGGCATTGCAACGAGCAGCTATTACCCAATAGCAGAACAGGCTGCTCGGGCAGCGAAACAGTTAATACAGATTGGTTGTGGGTGTTAAATGCTCTTTATAAAATATCTGAATCTTCCTTGTGGTTTCCTGAGGCCCATGTGTAAGCAGTCGCTGCATGTTGGTTTAAATGCGTGTGGGTGCTTACTCATTTATTTGTTTTGCATATGCAATGTATAGATCGATTTATTTACCTCTTTAAACATCTATACATACAGTGCGCAGAAATATAGTGTACGTATATATCTGAGTAGAATATGTCTAAAAACGCACAAAGGTCAAATGATGTATGTGTAGATGTGCTCATATATTATGATATTTAATGCTTATTTTATATTTGAATGATGGTTCTTATTTTTTCCTGAAGATGGTAAATCAAAGTTTTGATTTTTTTTCAAACATGTAAATTGTGCATGACATTTGCAAATGGACAAAAAAAAATCCATTAGTATGGTCACCTATTAATCATGAAAAGAAATGAATTAGCGATTAAGGAATTAAGTTAATCTAACTGATTGAGTCATTAATTGTGACAGCCCATTGATGCACATATACATATAATAAATAGCCCTGTAAAGGGGATGAATCAGAGCATAAATGCACACTTTGCTGTGATGATCCTTTCTGTAAAATGGACCAAATTATTTAGGGAGCTTGTGAAACGATATGAGTGTCTACAATGGTGGATGTGCTTAAAATCATGTGACATGGTTTAGCTAATTAATGTATGTTAATAGGATTGTTATAATGATATAATATATGATAATTTCTAACCTGTATGGACAGAATATATATCTAAATATATATATAGTCATTGGTTATAGTGGCACTCCACTGAGACTGGAAAACTGCCCGGGTGCATTAACTGCAAAAGGATTAGGGATAAAGGGCAGGCACTCCATATATATTTGTGTGTATATGTATGTACACAAACACACACGATTTTGGTAACTGTGGAAGTTTGATTTATAAGAAAGTTTATATTTTGCTTGACCATATTTGTTTCACCATGGTAATTAGAAAAGTACTTGAGATCAGGGACGCAAATGATATACATCTTGAAGATACTCAAAGTGTGCCCCTGTTCGCTAGCAGATGTTTGAGATATCAAGCTATATGATATCCACCTTTGCAAGACAGATGATGATAATTCACTGAGTTAAGATGCTTGTCTCACGCCTTCGGGCAAGTTCAGTAAATAGCGTAGCGCCTTTGGATCAATATCAAAGTCTTTAGCACATTCACACTACATGTTGGCTCACATATATTACTAAATATATTAGGGGTCATTTAACAATTGCAATTAAAGTAAAACTGCATAATGAGAAAAAAAATATCAGTTGAAAGCAACTTTTGTGCCTTCTTTTGCTAAAGAGAGCCACATACACTTGAATTGTATACATGGATTACGCTGTTTATAATTGTTTTTTTAAAATACAGCTGCTCCATTCATTTTACCTTTGGCAAATAATTTCCAGATATCTTAGACATGCTTTCATCCCACACAATAACCCAATATCTGAGAATTGGCTTAATTAGTATTACATTAAGTTTTGCAAAATAGTACCTCTATACAGTGTATACATATTTTGAAGTTCTGTTCCACGTAGCAAATGTGTATAAAAACAACTACCTTTTCCGTTATTTTATGTCATCATTTTTTGGAGCAATTTATTATATATTTTTTTTAATGGACAATAGTCCTTTTCGGTAAGCAGCAAACATTTTATTCAGATTGTCTCCACATATCATTTTGGGCTGCGGTCAACAAAGACCAAAGGAAAATGTCTTTGTCTTAAAATCGCTTCTTTTAGTTGAAAAAAAAAAAAAAAAGACCTATCTGTTTCTGCAGCATGTAGTCTTGCTCTGATAACTGAGCGCCATCTATTGGTTGACCTTGAAAAGACTAGATTGGTTTGCAAGACAATACAATAAGGTCTAATAGAGAGGTTAACTGGACTATCAAATACATAAAACCATATATTCTGTATTTACGAACCAATTAATTACATGTTAGCAATAATTCAAATCTATAGTACATTTAACTCTTGTTTCATTATTTGGACGGAAGTGTACACCATATAGTTAGTGCCACAGAGGCCTTGAACGCATTGAAACCCCTGCACAAAAGGGTTAAAATGTTCCTGTATGCAGAAAAATATCTACTTTTCTATTTACAAGAAGCCGTAAAAAAGTAGCCATTTACAGTGATTTCTTCATCTATATATAAGGATTTCGATGAGCGCTGTGTGCATTTGTTTGAAGTGAAAACATATTTAGATATTTGTACAGTACTTTAATATATACTATGTTTTTTTCCTTGGTATCTTTCAGCTCAAGAACTTGCCAGTCAAGAAGAAAAACTTCTTCTAATGGAATCCAGCTTGAAAGCAACTCAAGAGCAGCTAAGCAAGCAAATAGCTGAAACCGTTCGCCAAGAACAGAATACCAGAAAATCCCAGACAGAGCTCAAGACCCTAAGAGAACGTGTCACAGCTTCAGAAGAAGAAAATGGTGAATACAAGTGAGTGGCCGCTTATGTTTTTTTTATTTTTTTTAAGCAAGTTAAAATCAGAGTTTCTATTAAATACGTTTGCATTGCTAATAAAATACACTAATTTACCAGTTGCTTTTTTGTGTTGCAAGAAACAGAAAAAGCAAACAATTTAACAGGCTTTTTGAAAAATATCTGTTTCCCTTTCTTTCTCTATATATTAAATATCGAAACATTTAAATGCTTATATGTATATATATATGTATATATATATGTATAAAATATAATATACACGTGTCTAGTAATTTGTTCAGGATCACGTGTGCGCCTCATTTCTGCTTTACTTGTGAAAATGTAATAATGATCAAGGTGTCGGCATTTTTTTTTTGGAAGTCTTCTATGGCAAAGCTGTGAGGCAAAAGCCTTAATTTTCCAACACGGGAGAGTACAAAGGTTACATATGGCTCTTGTTGTCTCCCCTTCTTCGTCAAAGTAGTTGACTCCAACAAGATGGCACCAAATTATACCAAATGCTGAGCTTAAATCTTCTTCCTGTTGCCCCTTCACATAAGAAAGAGTGCTAAAAATAACCAACTTATTATGTTTAATTTTTAATAACAGAGTTGACCACAATAGGGCAAGGGCCTTTTTCCAGACTTTTATATACATGTAACCAAGACATGTAACTTGAGAAAAATTAACAACGCAGTGCTCACATATTATATTACTCAGAAAAGCATTAAAGTGAAATTAAGAAATATTGATTAAGCAAATAAAACAAACAAACTGTGTGGATATGAATTGTTTGAGAACTGCATTATACTGTACAGCATGTTTTTATAAACATGAATATACAATGTAAATGAAAATATTCAAACACAGGAGCTCATAGTCAAACTGGATCTGTATGAGTGTGCAAACATGTCATTATATTTTGAAAATAAATACTTTTTATTTTGCAGAGCAATTAACTTAACTTGACCAACATAAATAGCCTATATACACCTCAATAAGCTATTCTTCACACTGGTTATTCAAATCAGAATCATGTCTAATTACATTGTTTTTTTTTTTATTTGAGTTAAAATAGCTTGCGTGATAATATACTTTTATAAGATTCCCAAGCCTTACTGCCGCCACCGTAATGGAATAATTTTGTATAAGACTACACCCTTGATTTAATTTTTTTATGTTCTGACTGAAAAATATGATCCCATTCTCAAACACAGCAAATGTTTCAAATTGCTTTATTAAGCCTTCAGAACTATAAAAGTGCAAGCAGTTGAAAGTTATCCAATCTAGAAATGCGTGGATATTAGATTTACGTAATTTAATTCAAAATAAGGAGTGACCTCTTCTGTAGTCATAACATATGTTTGGGGTTGTTGTGCAACAGGCAGTTTAGGTCTAGTGAATAAAACATAGGTGATGCGTTTTGCAAAGCACTTTGAAATAAGCTCTCTAACCCAGGGGTAGCCAACTCCAGTCCTCAAGGGCCACCAGCAGGTGCGGTTTTCAGGATACCCCTGCTTCAACACAGGTGGCTCACAGGTCAACGATTGAGCCACCTGTGCTGAAGCAGGGATATCCTGAAATCCTGACCTGTTGGTGGCCCTTGAGGACTGGAGTTGGCAACCCCTGCGCTAACCACTCTTTAAATTGGCTGAACATTTTTTGAAACTCACTTTCTACTGTGTAAAAGATGGTATCCCATTGGTGTTATTTAGTCATTGTTTACATTGAATAAATTAATCAAATAATGGTACAAAGGACGCTTACAATATTTCAATGTCATATATTATTATTATTATTATTATTATTATTAACTCTTACGTGCAAAGTAAAATAAATAATTCAAGAGCACAGTACATCTTGTTCCACAACAAGGTAAAATGCAGATTACTTTTCTGATTTATAAAGTTATTATTTATAAATAATATACAGTATATATAGCATAATGTGATAGCTTGAAGTTCTTGGTAGTTACAGTAATTTGCAAACAATTAATGTCACTGCTTTTGTTTCATAATTGTTCATATAGAATAATTCTGATGCTTCAAAGAGAAGATTTTATTTGATAGAAAATTTTGTTTTCCTGAATATTGAAAACCTACAATTGTATTTGCTGCAAAATAGATTTAGGCACATGCATTGCAATCATTTATCCCATCTTTATACAGTATCATCAGAACAACGTGCCACTGGTCTCTCCAGCAGTGAATGGGTTATAGTCCTAAAGCTGTCACACTGGGACAAATGTGATCTTAATTGAGTTTGTTTTCCATGTACACAAAATGCAACCAGGAATAACATTCCAATTTAAAAATTGATAGCACAAAATACAGTTATCTTTAAATATTATGTATGTGATTTTCGTTCCACTGAGCTATGTCTTAATGAGCAGTACACTATATGGACAGTAAAACAAGCACAGCACAAACCTGTTCCATGAGAAATACTTGTCCAGAGCTTCTAGTGGGTGCCTGGAAATCGTAATAATTTGTTGCATCGATTTCTGTACGGCTGTGCAGCTGAGGCCCCCAGTGAATAGATAGGAATAGACATTTTATTGATTCACTTTTCATAGTTATATTTGCAAGGCTCCATTGCAAAATAATGTAGACTTTTAAACTCTGAACTGAGGCATTATGAAAATATTAACCCCCCCCCCCCTCCCAATCATTTAACTATTTAAGAAGAAAACCTTGGACGCAATCTGAAGTTTGAATATTGATTATTTTTTTGCATACAGTACATGAAAATAATAGATCATGACATTAATGTTAATTTGTACAATATAAAAACAAAGGTTGTATTTCAAACCATAAGAGAGTAGTCATTTCTTTATATTCACTAATATGTTATTCTTATTGAAATGAAAACATTGATATGCAAAATAATAAATTGCTTTATATTTGTTATATCTGTGAGTGCTAAACAAACATTTCTTATCATTACCATCTGGATGTGTCTAAGCTTTATCATAAAATTGTTAGGAGACTGTGTTATTTTCAGCGTGTGTGTGTGTGTGTGTGTGTGTGTGTGTGTGTGTGTGTGTGTGTGTGTGTGTGTGTGTGTGTGTGTGTATATATATAATTCTCCCTGTCTTATATTGGCATATTACACATGTTGTATTTAAGTACATCTGGACATAGAATTTATGTATGTATATATATATATATATATATATATATATATATATATATATATATGTATCTGCCAAACATATATAACACCAGCAGTCCTGAAGTTCAATGAAATCCCATTGTTCATTAACATGTTGTAGGTAAAGGGTGGCCCACTCTATAGAGAGATTACAAAGTGTTAGTACTGGTACTAGAATAATGACTGACAATGAGCTAGCTGCCCCATTTCCATAATTAAAGAATTATTATTTGTTGCAGTTTAGGTATAAATTATTTTTTCTTTCCTTGGGATTCCAGCACACTATCCCCTTCAAAATCATCTCTGCTTATGCATGAGTTATTTCACATTGTGTATCTATTTACAAAGTAACCACATGTTCCTCATGATATGTTTGTGAGTTTAATGCTGTATTGAGCCATTGATACATTGTCGATTTGTGAAAAAAATGTCACACAGATGTTTACAATACTAATATGCAGAAATAAGGCTATATGTACTGCATGCTAGAAATCCCAATATCCCTGAAGAGTTTAAGAAAAAAAGATTGCATACAGTATGTTCTTTATGTTTGCAGATCAGAATTTGTACCATCTTTCTGAAATCATTTATCATAAAACCTCCTTAGAAGGTAATAAAAACTTACATGCCAAAGATCATTTAACATGAGGGAATATCTATTGATTATCTTAAATCTACTTAGCATGCCTATTCAGTTTCCCCTCTCTTGTACCACATACAATATATAAATGCTGCTCTCTCTTCACATAGAGCAATGCTTGAAAAATTGAAGGTAGAATTAACAGCATCAAAGGCAGAGCTTCAACAGACGATTCAAGAAACTCTTCATATTCAGCAAACCAATCATAAGTTTGAAATAGAGATGGCCTCAGCCAAAGAGCATGCCAAGAATCTGCAGCAACAGGTAATTTTGATTGTTTTATAGACTCAGATCTGAAAGGGGATTCATTTCTTCAGTGTATCAATTTACTACACTTGAATAAAATATTTGCCTAAATAATGTGTATGCTATAAATTAGTGTGAAATGTTCTTCCTTCGTAATATCATCTCATTGAGAGTGATTAGCTAAGTTGTTTTTATAGGTCTAGGAATAAAAATGTTTTAAAAAAGAAAGTGAAAATTGTACATTTTGTGTAATAAACATAAATGACATAATTTTTTTGCAGGGTTTTTGGATCTTTCTGTGGAACACAAACTTTCACAAGCCTTGTAATAGGAAACAAATATTAACGTTTTTTGTAACAAAAGTGATATGTCATAAGACAAACGGAACATACTGTATATATAAATGCTGTCTGAGAAAATGAGAGAAGTGAAAAATGAAATACAACCTCTACAAGGGTGTCCATTTGGACATGTACTGTATATCTTGTTTTATTTTCAGAACAAAAGAAAGGTATATTGTTGCATATGAAAAAATAGTCATTCAAGAACACAACCTTTTGTAAACGTAAGATTGAAGTGCAGTTTTCCAAGTCCTTTTACAGTTGTTTTTAAAGATAGAATCTTTTGTTGATGGAGTGTGTTATTTTGTATAATCATCATTGCGATAGGAGGAGCAAGAAGAAGCAGGGAGAAGAAACTGGCGCGTGAATAGTTTCAAAGAGCGCAAAAGAAATTACACGGAATGTGGCTGAGAAGTCAACATTCGCCATTAACTCTTTCACTACATTAGGCTATTGGGTTACATTATATTTTCCTCAAGTAGACACAAGGTTAAGATCAAATTTGATGGAAGACCTTTGTTATTATTTGTTTTACATAATTAGATCAGATTCAGATATCTGCAATCGTTTTCTTTAGTCAATGTAGTGTTTTACTTACTCTTAATTTAGTACTGCCAAATGGACAGATTCCCTATTTATTGCCTGATATTTTTTTTTAAGTTAACCTGTATGCTATTTTTAACACCGTATTTTTCAGTGGCTCGGGGAAGAGCAATAATGTGAGAACTGTGAGGAGGAATGATGAATATTTATCGTACTATATAGTGAGTGAACAAAAAAGGTCATTATCCAGTTTCAGTTTGTACTCTCATGGAATACAAATTGAGAGCAACTTTACAGGAGGATTGAAGTTAATTTTGCCATTACACTGGGAAATTCTGAAATGATCGAGCAAGCAAAACTGCATGCATTATTCTGTTACCAGGAACGGTTTATTTAAAAAATGCAGAAACAATTAGGAGAGAAAAGAGATTGAACCATGCAAGAAAAGTATAAATAAGTCTGAATTGAGATTGATTTCAACATAATGCTGTGTAGGAATCCCCGTCTATCGATTCGTTTTAAAGCCTGTGCACAGAACCTAAAAAGATAAAGTAAGCAAGGTCAGATAATCAAACCGTTTTTTAATAGTAAAAACAGCAACTGCCACTGTACACTATTAAAATAAATCCATAATACAAATTGCTTTCGAGAAAAAGTGGATGAGGAGCTGATCTTCCTATTGAACCTTTATACTGTTCAGTGACCACACTGGGGAAAGGATAGCTAGGGATGCCTGTAAGATCAATACTAAGTAAGATGTAACAAGGAATCATTCAGAACATGAAAGGCTTACAAGGATAAGAGTGGTGATCTTTTTAGGCTACGTCATGAAAGAAGGATCATTAACCCCCACCCCCTTTTTTGCAAGTTATGTTCACTTTTCTTTATCATGCAGATTTACATACTTAATTTGGGAAATCATATATTAAGTAGAAATAACCGTGTTAGTCCAGTTGCGATACTGCAGTCTCAATGAGTACTTCAGTATTAGGTGATAATTTTTTTTTTTTGGACTAACAATTGATATTATAAGACAAGGTTTCGTGAGTTCTCTCTCTTCCTCAGGTCAGGCAATAAATTGTTAGTCCAAATAAAAAAGGTATAATCTAATACTGAAGTACTCATTTACTCTGGAAATAATATAGTAATTATTTAATTTGGAGAAAACATAAACCGCATAAAAAAATGTAGCACTGGTAATTGCACCAAAGTAATCACTACAGCATGATGTCATGTGCATCTCTAAAAGTAGTATACAGTAAATTAAGTTATTGGATGGTTTTATCATTGTGATGTTCGAAGCTTGAATTGGGGGCCTGAATTTGAAAAGCCATTAAAATGATCTCTATGTAAAACGTGTTAAAAAGGCCATGGAAACAAATATTGACCAAGACGACCCTACTACCTTGTAATTTATAAACTAGAGTATAATGTGAGATTACACAGGAATTGTAGTATTATTGTATTATAAAATAAACGGGAAATATCAAACTTTAATTTTTTTTTTTATAATTTTGCCATAGCATTGTGGATTATAACAGTGATCCACAACAGTATGTGTAATATATACAGTATTCTCTAGAAAGTACTTGAATTGTGGCTTTCGCGTGAATGTTGAAGGTTGTTTTGGGGAGGATTGCAATCAGAATTATAATGAAAAGTGATGCTCGACGAACTGCGTATCACATTTTGAGGGCTAGATAAAATCACTCACCAGTACACTCCTCCAGCCGCTAGGGAAGAAGCGGAATTCCAGTGTCACTTTCCATACAATTGGGCTTTTTAAAAGATGGAATGAGAACAAAGAAAAGAGTAATATAATTGTTGCATAAAAAACATTGAAAACATAGGGGCGCTCCTGGTCTATAATGAATCTTGGGTAATATTTGGATTAAAGTCCAATTCAGCAGAGGCCAGACTGTACTTAAAGAATCCAAATACTCAACCCCATGAGAGTCATATACAGTACAGGCACTCTTTATTATCCAAATAAAATGAATGACAAATTTGTAATAAATATTGAAATAGGCTATTTATTACTTAATACATAGAAAAAAATGCAACTTGCTACCGTGCGATATCACACAGAACCTCTCGACAGGTATTGTGGGATAATATCAGTAAAGTCCCAATATATACACGTGTGGGAAAAAAAGTGCAGCAGGTAAGTGTACACAGTAAATTACTTGACCCATGGTGACAGGGATTAATTGTATTACACAGAATGCATGTAAGTATATTGACCAAGTATTGTGTCCTTTTCTTTATTATTTACTGTCATATATGAAAGATACAGTGGACAGTTTATAAAGCTTAAATGACATTACAGGCATACCCCGCATTAACGTACGCAATGGGACCGGAGCATGTATGTAAAGCGAAAATGTACTTAAAGTGAAGCACTACCTTTTTTCCACTTATCGGTGCATGTACTGTACTGTAATCATCATATATGTGCATAACTGATGTAAAAAACGCATTTGTAACAGGCTCTATAGTCTCCCTGCTTGCGCATAGCTTCGGTACAGGTAGGGAGCCGGTATTATTGTTCAGGACGTGCTGACAGGCGCATGCGTGAGCTGTCATTTGACTATTGGACGACATGTCCTTACTCGCGAGTGTACTTAAAGTGAGTGTCCTTAAACCGGGGTATGCCTGTACACTTAATAAAAGCTCCGTTTTAGTAACTCTCGATGTGAAGTCATTGTATACATTACTCCTGCACAATTACAAGGACCATATTAGGTTTGTTTTAGATCTATTGGAGTTTGTTTTGACAAATAATTATTTTATTTTTAAGGTCAAATTCTATCTGCAAAACCATGGAACAGCCATGGTTGACATGTGTGCTCCATATGAAAGCCTGTCTCTACTTGGGCTGGTGGAAACAGCCGGTTGTGTTTGGTGGAGCCATGGATGGGTACACAGCACACGTGGCACTCTGGCTCAGATTCATTGATGATGTTTTAGTCATCTGGGAGTAGTCACGTGAACATTTAAATACAATTTTTTTTTTTCAGATTTATAATATTTTAATAATACATCTTTTTTTAGAGACCTTTTTACTCAAAAGACTGACATCTCTTTGAGGAATAAAGAATTCAGCCGACACTAACATGACACATTTTAACAAAGTTATTTATTGTTATGAACATTTCAGTCACATATGAACTTTTATTAAGTTGAAGAGGACAATGCAATGACCACCCTAGATACGAGAAACCTCTGGCATGGCCCAGGAACCACTAATGCAAGAGAAGTACGACAAGTGAAGAAACCCACAATGTTCATCCAGGAATAGTGGAATATGGGAAGTAAACCCCAAGCCAGTGCTCTAGATCATAGAAATAGTAGCTATATAAAGTCAATAGTAACAGGTAGTGAGTTTGATCTGACCCTCCAGTAATTATGTAACCGCTGCACAATAAATGTTTGCATATCCGGCCAATTATAGTGTAGACCAGGTGTGCGCAAACTGGGGAGTGGGGGAGGCAAGATTTTTTTGGAGAGGCGCGAGCGGTTGCATAGGTCCTGTGCTCTTCCCCAAGGCATTTAAGTGAAATACCGGGGTACCACGCGAGGCCTCTGCAACCTCTACTTACCGATATTCAGCCGGCTTCAGGTCGCGTGACCATGGCAACGCGGCATCAAATGACGCCAGGGGATCATGTGATGTCACGGTTGCCATGGTAATGTGATGTCAAATGACGCTGCAGGTGACATCATGTGAGGTAATGGGGGGCGCAACAACGGAGAGCAGGCAGGTAGGGAAAAATGGAGGGCGTGGGAAGGGAAGAAACCGGCAGCAGGAGACCCACAGCAGTGAGCCACCTAATGCCGGTCGACCCAATCCTCAATGCCACAAAGCCCCAAATATATTCTGCTGTCAACACTGGCTGTGATAGCACGGTGGAGAAAGTATAAGGCAACTTAATGTCCCGGGATATCCGTGTCTGCGTTGCAGAAAAATGCCGGTCCTGGTCGATGCATGCTCCAGCCGAAAGTGAATATGAACAGGTAGGAAAAAAAGGCGGTGCACTGCAAAAAGCCGGTAGCGTTAGCTGGGCCAAATGCTCAAACTAAGTTTTATTGAGATTGAAAAATTCACATAATTCCAGCAGTCATCTCTGACGCGTTTCGTACCGCAACGGGACATTATCAAAGAGTGCACTCTGGAGTGCCAGACCCCATGACGTGGTGGCTATGTCATGGGCCACTCCAAAGTGTTTTAGCTAGTCGTTGCATTGTTGTCTTTATCTTAATCAAGGTCTGAATATGACTGAAATGTCAGTAACAATAAGTACGTTTGTTCCAACATTTCATTTGATTGTTGTCTCAATTCTTCATTCCTTGGACCTCCTCTGTAAATGCTGGGAATACCGTGCACTCCTGGCGCGTAGTGGTTGAATATTCTGCGGTATCACTGCCATTAAATCTTATGAAAGTATGTGATTTTCCGCGTTATAAAGTGATATTCTGCGTTATCGGCGAAGTGCAACTACCTTTATCTATCTATTTGTCCCTATATGTAGATAAAGGTAAATACATTGAATTTATGATCTTTGTATATGAGGCATAAAAGTACCTCTGTAAAATTGAAAGAAGAATTTAATGATCATTTTTGGAACAAATGCTCTTTGAAAATTCAAAGCTTAAGTAAGATGTTGTTTTTTGTGGGGGGGGAGGGGCTTGCTGTTGTTTCACACCAAAAACTACAAATATGGCGCCTGTGTCATGAATGGGAAGTAGTATGTCGTCTCCCCATTATGTCACAACTTTCTGTTGGCTACAGGAACGAGTCCTGACCCCACAGCCCTTGTGTGTCTGGCGAGCAAGTATATATGTTAAAAATTAGTTTTGTAAAGTTATAAAGTACGCCTAGTTGCTTTTTTCACCTAAATATATAACTTCTAGTATTTCACTTTTAAAAGGTGTAGTCCCTGTAGGTTTTAATTTTTGCCTTTTCATACCTATCTACAGTACTACCACAAAGCTTTTCATTTTTTACGTTTCACCAATGTTTGTAGCATTGGTGCTACAATGTGGATATCTGTAAAAAATAAATAAATAATAATTTAAAGTATGATCCAAATAAAATGCATGATTCATGTGTTTTTGAGTTTTTCTTAACTTTTTTTTTAATCACACGGATGTAACAAAAATAATGATGATGCGGGTAAAGTATTTTATGCATTTGTTTGAAAATCTCTTTACAACAGATAAAACTAATTGTGTTGTAAACCCCACCAAGCATCGAAGAGGCTGAACTAGTGGTTAATCTTCCATGTCCATAGAACAAAAGTTTTTACTTGCATCATCAACCTATTTATCGTTTAACAACAATGCTCAGCATTACCAGCAGAGGGGTTAGGAAAAGCCACACTTCAATTAACCTTTGTTTTTAAAGAACACTGCTCTTGAGAAAAATGACTGTGTATTTCGGTGGAAACCAATTACCAAAGTGGTTTTCTAATATTTATATAAAAATTATGCAGAACAGCATCTACATGAAGATTTGAGAGGCTCTTCAGACACGAACCTCTGAATAAAAGAAATTCATTATGCAACTGAGATGCTCATCATCTAAATAGACGCTTTCAAATGCTGAAAGTTTAGGCACTTCTTTTGTATAATTTTGATTTTCTCTTGCTGTTGTCAAGATTGTTTTAATTTTTTTTCTGTTTCTCATTTTTGCCTGTTTGTAATGTGAATTGCTGATAACAGCAATTTTAATGGTAAAAGTACAAAACAATATTCTGTGTTGTCAAGGAAAGGTCAAACTATTTGCATTCATTAGGAACATGGAGAGCTGTGCCGTCTGGGTTTCATTGGAAGGCTTATGGTTATTGATTTTCATACAGCTGTAGGAAAAAAATAATTAGAAGTATACTTCACTTATAGGCAGTGCAATTAGGTATAATTTCCCTATAACTACACAGGATAGCTGTGTTGCATCTATTCTTCTTTTCCAGACAGCTGCTCTTATAATAATTCCCATGTAACATTGACTGTGTATGCAGTGCTTTACAATGTAAATTTAGGTTTAGCAACTGGAGCATAAAGAAATACAGAAGTTATAACAGGGATCATGATAGTACAAACTGAGAGGAGACCAAACAAAGACCGAAAGAGCTTGCAGTCTAGGCGGTGTGTTGATAGACTCAGAGACACAGCATATGTGAGTGTAAGTGCAGTATCTTTATAATCCATTGTGAACCGCTTTGTTTGAAGTGGGAAGTTAATTATATTTTTCAGATTATTGAAAATGTGAGTTTCCAGACTGGCATTGGATATGGGGAAAATAATGTTTTTGATGCATACTCATTGAAATAATTCTAGAAATAAGTTAGAAGTGAGCGAAAAAGGTTTTAGGTTTGAGATAACATTAGTGTGCTTTGTATAAAAATAGGCAGTTAAAATAGCAGTTAAACTTAAATGGATGGTATGTTATTTTTTTTATTCCCATACTGTAGCTTGCTTCTCTCATCCCCACAAATGTTCAATTATTATTGCACAGTTAATTATGTTCGTCAACAAGGAAGCAACTTGAGTGGGTGAGAAATCAGGGAGAGAATTGCCACAAAGTCTTACCCTAATGATTTGTGGCAAGGTGTGCTTTTTCTACCATAAAATGCATAATTTGTAAACATTGGGAAAAAAATGTTAAGTACAGTATGTTCCATAAGGTAAGCAGTTTAATAACTTACTTTCACCTTTCTTATCCGTTAGGGAGTGCACCTGCCAACAGGCTTCTACAAGACTGCTTTCTGGGGTGCAGCCTTGTTGTGTGTGACGTGTTGTTGCTAAAGTTTCTTATGTGCTAATAGAGGGAACGTGGTTTTCATTATTTTTTGTATGATAGATCCCAAAGTATGAAGAACTAGCACAATGCCTGCGTGAGGAGCTGAATCAGGAGCAGTGTCGTCACAAGGAGCAGCAAAGGCATATTGAAAGGCTGAAGCAACACATTTCAGACATGGAAACTGAAATTGAAAACCTGAAGATCCAAAAGAAGAATGATGCTCAGATGGTAAAGATATTGATGAATCGTGTTAAGCACATTAATTTTCACATACTTCTACTGAAAACGTTCTTGGATTTTGAGTGAACTGCTACAATAGTGGAAACATGTTAATTGCCTCATCTCTGTAACATAGCAGGTTCACTGTATTACAATCTGTCTGCAGCAATATTGCAGAATTATATAATGTTTATTAGGGGTTGTGTCTAAAAATGTAAGTGAATAGTAAGGGTACATAGATTTGTATAACTTTAATGTTACTTACTCGCTCACTAATCTCAAGGTGGCCATGTTAGGGGAACTGCTCCTTTAAAGAACATATTCAATGTCATAACTAGTTTCAATGCATTTCAGTGGTTAAAAATAGAAGTGACTTTGCGTTGAAATTCACACATGCTTAGCCACATTTGGCTAATAGGGATAATGGAAATGATTCTAGAGAGGGGGGCGGGGAGTAGTTTTGTTGAGTGTTGGGGTGGTAAGGTTATGAAGTGGGGTAAGGAATGTATTTGCATATTATGGTTTAACATTTTTTGGTATTATATTTTACCATGAATTGCTAATCTGACTATCTAGGCCCACAAATGGTTTTAAGTTTAAAATGCATTTTCTATGTTCTGATTTTTTTTTTAGACTTTTATTCTTTTGATTAATGCCCCAAATCACTATTAGCCCCATTTGGGTAATAGGGATATTGGATATTAGTCTAAATAGGGGTGAGGGAGGGGGCTAGTTTTTTTGGTGAAGGGGGTACGTAATTTAGTCTGGTCTGTCCTGCCCCTTGATGATGTAGATAACCCAATATCGGTATCTACGACATGAGGGGGATACAATAGTACTATATTCAATATCTACATCATCAAGGGAGTTGGGCCGGAGATTGAAATCATTTAAATGTCCTGTCCAACCCACTTGATGACGTAGATGTGCTGAATATGGTGCTATAGTGTTCCTCCTCATGACGTAGATACTGATATTCAGTTTATCTACGTCATCGACGGCCAGGATAGGTACGGAGATTGCTTCAGAGCTGCTCGAAGAGACACAGACAGGGACTTCTTCTCTCTGGACTCCACTGCGCAACTCAGACTGGGTGACCTGGTAGGATTAATGCTGCGGGGGTCCCGCTTTAATCCTCTCGGGCCGCAAAAATGACTGTTTTGGGGCTGCTGACGGGCCGCGGGACAGTTAGTCTTGCTACATCTGTAGCTTCACAAATGTTTTCAAATTTAGACTTACAGTATGCATGTTAACATGTATTGTGCTCTCTCAGTATTTGACGTCCTAGCTGTATGGCTCAGAAATAATTGGATTTATCGCTGTTCTGGGCTGTGTTAACACCAGGAATTTCATAGATAAAAAGTACATTGCCACTCATTCAATAACATCTGATTTACTTTAAGATGCCTTCAACTGGGAGCACCCACCCCTACGCGTTTCGGCCAGATGCCTTCAACTGGGAGCACCCGCTCCCAGTTGAAGGCATCTGTCCGAAACGCGTAGGAGTGGGTGCTGTAGGCAGGATCCCCTAGTTTGTCCCCCCTTAGGGACACGTAATTATATTTTGAGCAGTTGCTCCATGCTTTTTCATTGACACAGAATTTCTTCATGCTTAGGTGGAATGCATTTCATGCCAGACAGTTTCTGGAGTCTGCTTAACCCTTTCTTTCACCCACAGCTTTGATTGTTGCACAGCTTTGTACAGCCTTCTAGGGATTATTACATATACTATTCCCATTGATTGTGTAGTGGGTGACCTGATATGATGGTTATAGCGATATCCTCCATACTGCAGCTATAAGTTTATTCTGTAGTAACTTTTTTTCCCCCTTTGCTTGAGATCCTACAGGGTTGTGATGTTCTCATTTGAGATATTATGTCCTAAATAGATTTGCATGTCAGTGAGCGATTGCCATGTTTTACGTACAGGGGATCTATGCCTGTTTTTAATTATTCTTTGTTCTGTGTTTTGTTCTATTATATTTGTTCTGTGACAGTTAATAAATAAATTGTGTATTTTGTAAATTCATACGGTATACTAGAGTGCTATAATTTTGGGCTCCTTTCTCTTCTTTTGTTTACACATTATCAGGCCCTTGTAGCACCACTGACATACTATTAAGTATCAATATTATTGCAGTCAGTATTTAGTTTCCTTCATTAGTCTGGGTCTGCTCTCTCTCTTAGCACGCATATATATATATTGTGGTTATTTTGGGGGTTCAATATGAGCTTATAGGGGTTCTGTATGTTTTATATATATATATTGTGGTTATTTTGGGGGCTCAATATGAGCTTATAGGGGTTTTGTATGTTTTACTTTAAGAGCTATTTAGAACTGCTGTACAGGTCCACAATACTGCTATCAGTAACCCCTTAGCATTACAGGCCCCTGTATTGCTGAACAGTTGCACTGATAAGTAACTTTTCTTAAGTTTATTATCACAGGTTGTATGTATTACAATATCTAAAGATACATTCCCAGTTGCCAACATTTGTTGGAGACACAATTTACAGAAAACATAACAGCTTTTTTTTTTTTAAACTGTCTATTATTTATGATATTCTTACCAGACTTGCACATTTTTGGGTATTGAAGAATTACTGCATAGTTCCACAATGAAGAATATTATGTTAAGATACAAACACACATTTCCATTGAAAATAAAATGAATCAAATACAAATCAAGCATCAGTACGTGGCAATGCGTGTGCAACATGTTTAATTGTCTAATCATTTCCGCTTTAGCTGCACACGCGAAAAAGTGTTCATTCTTGTAGAAATAGCTTTCTTATCGTCATACTTATCTTGCTATATATAAAACACTTCCAGAACAGTAAAATTCAGGAACGTTAATGAGTTTTGAATAATGCGATTCAGCAGACATTTGTAATTGTAAATGGAATTTCAGTACTTCCTTCGGTGTAAATCAAATTCTGTGTTTATAGGACACTTTTTAATCCAGATTTAATACACAATTATTGTTTTTTAATAATCCCAGCAATAGAACTGCAGCTGTGAGCTCACTAGTTTAAACAGCTGATATAATATGACTGGAGAAAGCCGTTTCATGTAGCTAATATTACTGCACATGTCAGAAGCAGAGACTTATTTTTCTCAGGTGTGCTTGAGAAAGTCTCCTAATTTTAATTTTAAAGGCATTGTGGAAATAAAGCATGTCATCTCCCTAGATATTGCAAAGTTTGGAAACATTTAAATGTTGTGTGATGACTTCCTACATTCTCTCACCACTTTGTAATGGCACATTGTTGATCACACCCCACTACGCCTGCGTTTTATGCATTGAATGTTCTTCAAAGCATTCCTGACCCTAATTGCAGCTGGGGCATTAGACAAAAATAAGAATATGAACCTGCTTGTTGTAACCAACCATCATGATTGGTCAATTAACACCATGACACTGACAACAGTTAAAAACACAGATGCAAATATGTTTTACCAATTACATGTATATGTTTTGCATGTACACTGAATTTCAATATACTCATACCTTTGCCAACATTGCAGTGACAACTGGCTGATATATTTATTGCCCGACTATAGGGCGACCCTGAATATAAGGCAACTGTGTATAAATAACCCATTTCGTAGCACCATCCCTCTATACCTGGGGTGCGCAAACTGGGGGGGTGCACCCCCCAGTGGGGGGGACAACAAGATTTTCCTGGGGGGGGGGGGCACGGCGGTTGCAGAGGCCCTGTGCTCTTCCCCAAGGCATTTAAATTAAATGCAGAGGGATTGCGTGAGGCCTCTGCAACTTCCCTTACCTTTTCTTCGGCAACGCAGCATCAAATGATGCTGCAGGGTAACGTGATGTTACGTTGCCATAGCAATGTGACATTGCGTGACCCAGTGACATCATTTGACGCCGAAGACAAGGTAAGGAGGGGGGCGCGCAGGGGGGAAGAGCAGGCACAAGGGTGCAGGGAGAAAAGTTTGCACACCCTTGCTCTACACCATCCCAAGCTTGCTTTAAATTCCATTTCTGGTATCTTTAAATCTTTTTTACGATTTCACGCCCTTTCAAATGGACAACTTCACGTGTTATGGGAAATCCTTTACCGCGCATCTCATGAATGTACTGAACAACATGTACTGCACCGACACACTTTATTCGAGCAAATACCCAGTATGTACCTGGCAGATACCTGGAATGCGCCGCTCCTCACCTCTGACAAGCCCCGTTGTGTTTGCCTTCCCAGCCTGGGTTCATGCCTGGCTGACGGGCGGCTGATCTGTTAAATGATAATGATTAGGATATAATAGGCTGCAATGCTTCGCGTGTCTACCAGATGGCATAAATTCATGAATTGTAATGCAGTATATATATATATATATATATATATATATATATATATATATATACTGTGCAGTATTGCAGCCAGCATGAATAAAATGCTTCAATCCCTGCCTGGAAAATACCTCAATGCACTCGGGCAGAAAACAGTCACAAACCTCAATACACCCGGGTATACCCGAATTCGTGGGACTAGCCGAGCTCGAATAAAGTGTGTCGCCAGTGTACATCAAGTTCTTCATAACAGCCCTTTTTAGGTTCTCGGAAGGCGTTTGTAGTAGAATGTGTATTTAGGAGTTCCTCCCTTTGTTTCAACCATTGCCTCACATTATTCTCCGTTATGGCAAATTCCTTAGCTGCGGCACAGTTGTTTGTGCTTTCTGCCGCACTTTCTTCGCAGTCCTCTGTTAATTTGTCCCTTTCTTGTTCCCTGTCTTTCAATACTAATTTTGTAATAGTTTAATAGTAATAAACCTGAATGTGTGTACAGTATGTGATTGTGACTTACACAGTATTCAAGAATTCTTCTCCTGGAAATATAAAATAGCCGATGGGGTCAGCTGTCATGCCAGTGGTCAAAAAGAGGAAACGTGATGTTGTGGTTTTTAATTACCGGTAGATGACTTTAGCAGTCATATTTGTGAAATGGGATTACCTGGTTCAGATTATGGGTGGGGGAGTAAAATATGGGAAGATTGCTATAATTAGAGGACATTGAATAGACAAATCTGTAGGTTTGATTCCAGTCTCTGCTAACTGTCTCCTTTCTCCTCTCTTCCCTTGGGAAGCTAACCTACAGATCACAGTGCCAGGATTTCACCACAATGCAGGCTGCTGTGTTAATAGATTACATAGGACCGAAAGCAGCTCATATGCTCCTTTTAGCCCTGTGTAAACTATTACCACAGCAACCGTCTTCACGAGTGCTCCCACATGCGCAGACAGCTGCTATTAACACACAAGCCGTCTCCACATGCGTGAACACTTGCGCAGGCGGTTACTGTGTAATTATATTACACAGGAGCAGCAAAATGTGTGGAGCCTGATTATAAGGCAAGTATGGACCTTTCAATTTAACTTTATTGAAAAAAAAAGTCACCTTACAATTGTGCAAAACCGATAATATACCAGCGTTATGTCTAATGATCTATACATATGTATTTCTGAGTTGATATAAATAAGCATTCACACGTGTGTGTATATAGGATAGATAGATAGATAGATAGATAGATAGATAGATAGATAGATAGATAGATAGATAGATAGATAGATAGATAGATAGATAGATACAGTCTCCATTTTTGCTGATGGCACTAAATTGTGTAAGGTAGTAAAATCAGAGCAGGATGTACCTTCTCTCCAGAAGGAGTTGACTGGACTGAGAACTTGAGCAGGTAAATGGCAGATGAGGTTTAATACAGATAAATGTAACATTATGCATTTGGAAAACAAGAATAAACAAATGACTTATAAATTAAATGGGGCAAAATTAGGTCAATCCTTGGTGGAGCAGGATTTAGGAGTGCTTGTAGACAGTAGGTTTAGCAATAGTGCCCAATGTCAGGCAGTAGATGCAAAGACAAATAAGATATTATCTTGCATTAATCGGGCTATGGATGCAAGTGAAGTAAGCATTATTATGCCACTGTATAAAGCATTAGTAAGACCACACCTTGAATATATCTTTACAGTAAGGGCAGTTAAAATGTGAAATTCATTACCTATGGAGACTGGCATGGCAGATACAATAGATATCTTCGAAAAAAAAGGTTGGACATCTTTTTGTACAGGAAAGGTATGTAGGGATTCACCAAATAAGTAAACATGGGAAGGATGTTAATCCAATGAGAAATCAGATTGCTATTATTTGGCAACGATGTTTCACTGGGTTTTTTTTGTTTGACTTCCTCTGGATCAAAATACTATAAATACAAATATATGATAAGTATCTGTCATCTACATTTAGCCATAGAATATGGGTAGATATACTGTAGATGTGGACTAAATGAGAAGTTCAGTTATAATGGAAAACAAGATTCAGATTCCAGTGTCAGCTCACCTTATGACCTTGGAAAAGTCACTTTATCTCCCTGTGCTTCAGACATCAAAACTTAGCTCTGCTTTGCTCTCAGGGCAGATACTCTTTGTGTTGGGCAAAATTATATGTACTGCACTGCTTACAATGTCACCTGTATATAAAAAAAATATATAATTTTTAGTTAGAGATATATATATATATATCTTTATATATATAAATATACAGTATACATTGTCTTTTCAAAGCTTAAAGAACATGAGAACCGCTTGTTAAAATTGGAGGAAGAGATTCGCCACACAAGGGAGAAATATAGCTGTGCTCGAGATGAGCTTTTAGAAGCACAAGCGCATTTGAAAATACTCCATCTGAACCTTACAACAGTAGAGAAGCAGATAAAACATCACACTACGCAGGTATTGATAAGGGGTTTGGTTGTTGGATATGGGCTGTTTTTTTTTTTTACTATTGTGTTTTGAAAAAAAAAAGATGCTATGCAACTGTACTGCACCTTAAGAAAACTCAGGTTGAACATTTTTGGCCATATAAAAACAAAAATCAGACATCGATCAATCTTAACATTTATGGAACATTTTGTACTGTAAAATCACATATACTATTATATAACTGTGTTTGGGTTAGTGATTTGTAGCAATTGTTATGTATTGCTGGACACAAAGTAAAAAATGCTAAGGTAAGAGTCTCGTTTTGTCAAATAAAAATGTTGGTTGTATTTATTGGTGATGGTCGCCAAATTGTTATTTAGTTTGTAGTTGCCTAACAATCTTACATCTCCATAGGCGTTGTTATCTGATTGGAGTGAAACCATTAGTACCTGTACCTGTGAATGTTTACTAAATAGAATATGGATGGGTTAGGGCTAGAATTAATATTTTGTCTCCTGATGTTTTATTTTGGAAATATTTACATCTCACTCTGTTATCTGTATTCATCACAATATAAATGCAAAACTTTTTTCTGGAGTAGGATTTTATGACCCACCTATGCTGCCCCTTTCTCCTTACTGTACCTGTTATGAAGCAATTAAGAGAAGAAAAAAAAATTAACACCTAGGTGTGCTGATCCTGAGCTGATGTATATATGAAGGTATTAAAAAGATCCTACATAGAATAAGTCTCAATGACTCATACGTGTATGCACGTATTAAACCAAATACACATAATAAAAGATGGTGATGAATAAAAGAGAGAGCCTAGGATATCATGAAAATCACTGATACATAAACCCTTAAATGATGATGTATTGCAGCAGCATGCACATAAATGTGAGATGGTGTAGTCAGTATGAAACTACTAAACACAGTTCATGTAGGAGAAGAGAGGGGTAGACTTAATGGGTATTAGAACAATCCGCACTGTCCTCTTTTCCAGATGGTATGTTGATCTATGAGTGCTGCCCCAAATCCAGGATCATCAATCCTTGTGAAACAACCTCCAAATGCAAAAGAAAACATATGGGGCGCAGACATAGAAGATAAAATATAAGTAACAATTTAATAATACATAAAGTAAAATCACTCACAGAAGTGTTGTGATTGCTGTGTGGTTGCCTGTGGCAGGAGATCCAAGTCTGGGCCAACTGCTGCTTTCCCTCCACTCTTCAGTCACCTTCTATGTGCCTGGAACATCAGATGTGGGAGCCCTTCGGTGTTGTGAGGGTGGTGGAAGCTCTATGGTGCGTGTTGCAGACCTATTCTTCCACAGGGGTCGTTCCTGTGCTCCATGTTGGCTCACCGCATCCTCCACTGGCGTCCTGGTCGTCGTGGCAACGAACCAGAAGTGACGACTTCTCTCCCGAAAATGGGGATTCCCTTCAGGTGCTTCAGCATTCACAGCCCTGCTTGTTACCGAAGCGCCTGAAGGGAATCCCCATTTCTGGGAGAGGAGTCGTCACTTCCGGTCCGTTGCTGCGATGACCTGGACACCGGTAGAGGACACGGTGAGCCGACGGAGCGCAGGAACAATCCCTGTGGGCGAACAGTGGCCGCCATGCACCATAGAGCTCCCACCACCCAAACAACACTGAAGGGCTCCCACATCTCAGAGGTTCCAGGCTCATAGAAAGTGACTGAAGAGCAGAGGGAAAGCAGCAGTTCTCTGGCATCCAGGGTAACAAGGGACTTGGGTCTCCTACCACAGGCAGCCACACAGCAATCACAAAACTTCTGTGAGTGATTTTACTTTGATGTATTATTAAATTGTTACTTATATTTTATCTACTATGTCTGCGCCCCATATGTTTTTCTTTTGCATATGAAGCAATTACTGTAACCCTATTTGAGGCTTTTGTCAGCTTCCTAACTCTAAAGAGTTCCCTTGTGCCTATCCCTAAATGTATTGAATTATTTTATTATGTTTGCGTTTATCACCTCTGCTACACACTTCATACTTTTTCATTGAAGAAATCATCTCATATGTCCTTAATTTACTTTTTGATTTTGATCTATATAGCACAATGCGTTATTATGACTCGTAAAAGTAATTTGTGTTCATGGCTTATTAGGGCCACTTCTATTAAAGACACCTTTCAATGTATGTATTTTGTATATCAATTTAAATTGTTCAAAAAGGTCATTTTATAGCTTGTACAGTAATAAGACCTGTTTTAATCCTATGGTTGTGGCTGCTGACACCAGGGAACTGCACATCGCTTCTGTTTGCCCCTGTGGGGAGGTTAGATGACTGGAGGATTACAAAACCTGTGCCTTTTATTATTTGTACAAGCTCCATTCAGTGATAAAAGGAAAGGAGAAAAATTCTATTCCCACTTTTGACGAGAAACTCCTTACAACTGTAACTTCACACATGGGACAGACATTGGCTGCTACTTTGTATATTCCCCATCATCAGAATGAGAAACTTAAGAGAATTGTTTAAAGATCGCGATCACAGTAAAAAGCAGCTCTGGGCTGTAAAAACGGGCTCAAAGTAGCCAGTGGTCGCTTTTGCTTTCTACTGCAATCACATAGTGATCTTTAAATAATCCCCTAAATGTAAAAAAAGAATTCTTGAAAGGTCTATTTCAGGCTACACTTTTTTTATGTTCCAAGGCTGAATTTTATGAGGAAACATTAGCGAAACTGCACGAAGATTTGGAGCATTCAAAGGAACAGTGCCGAAAATGTACAAAAACTCTGGAGTCTGCTGAGCAGAACATTTGTAATTTAAAAGTGGAAATAGGTTTAATACAAGGAAGTCACAAACAGACTGTTGAAAAGGTAATACTTGTTCCTTTCAACTTCCTACCAATGTTTGTGTTATCTTATCCGTGCGTAACATGAGCGGTTTTGATCCTACTGTATCTGAGGCACGATTGGCAACCATATATTTTATTTTTTCTCGTTTGTCCAAAATAATAATTTCACTATACTGTAATATGAGTTACATATTCATAAAACACAGGCTGTTGTAATTTGTTTTTAGTATCATGGAACTATTCAAAAACAATTGTGGAAATATTAACTAAAAAAATAGAAATACATTAACAAAATAAAAGGCCAATGTTCACCATGTGGTGCTATTCCATAAGACAAAAGTTGAAAAGCCTTATGGCATAGTACCGTTTAGTGAATATTGGCCTAAAGTTATTGCAATACTCCATTTTGAGCAATTAAGAAAAATTGTCCCTTTTTCTTTTGTTTATTTTTAATTTTTTCAGACGGCAAGTGCCCATACACATACTGTATATACTGTACTATATTTAATTTACAATCTGTTTCTTTTGGATTTTTTGTAGATAAAATGTTGTCGGAATAATTTTTCTACGTTTCTATTCAGTTTATACAGTAGCAAGTTTAATGAATTTATCTCTTGATACACAGTTATTGGATAAACTCAAATGATAGATGCACTTATTAGTAGTTAATTTAGCATTGTAATAATGAGTCATTCTGATAGTTGTAATTTTGAATTGTAATGTATTGTTATGTTTTTACAGTGGTTACATGTGAAAATAATTATGCATTGTGTTTTTTGGATTAAATCACATTAGTGGCCTATTAGCGTAAATACGACTGAATGGAACAGTTTTGGTTACCACTTGTAACCACTGTAAAATAAGTTATGTGGTACAGTACACAAAGGTAACCAAGACAGTTTTCTTATTTGTTTCTAAACCAACATTAAGTATGTGTTTTGTTTCCAGCTAAATGAAAAAACGAAGGAAGCCTCCATCTCCAGCGAGGAGCTAAAAAGGCTAAAGCACAATAATGCAAAATTAAAGGAAGAACTTTATGAGTATAAAGGGAAGATGAAAAAACTTAACACTGAAATGAAGAAGCTACAATATATAAAAGAAAATGCAGAAGAGGAGGTAACATTAATCTCTGGACATATGTTTACAATCAGTGTTTCTAAGTATTGTAATTTAAAGCACTCGACCCATTTATTCCTTTCAAAAAGTTA
The DNA here is from genome assembly GCF_040206685.1 of Ascaphus truei. NCBI lineage: Eukaryota > Metazoa > Chordata > Amphibia > Anura > Ascaphidae > Ascaphus > Ascaphus truei. The sequence continues at coordinate 88,644,746 of NC_134484.1, read as the reverse complement.
TATTTTTCACATCATTGTGAGATCCTCCATTGTTTATCTACTTAGCAGATAGAAATATTTTGGGGGCTTATTAAATATCTCTCCTGACAGAAGTAATTAAGATTACAAGTTACTGGCTTTTGCTGGGGTACATGGCTATATGGGTATCACACATATCTGTCCAAGAGCTGCCAAACACACTTTGCCACGCTTTGCAATGGTACAATGCATTACATGGTGAGTGCAGAGCATTTTACAAATACCTTGTTAAGCGATACTTGGACTGTAATGAGGCATATTTATAACTGTTTTGCAAAGTAAAGGATCTTTTCTTTCACCTCATGACCTCCGGTAATTTTAGATCGTATGGTGTTTTCTGTAGAATCATGACATAACAAGGAGTGTTTTCAGCCTCATAGAGTCATATCATTATAATGTAAGACAGAGAAGTTGATTCAATCATATGAAAAATAGGAACTGACTTGCTGTAATTTCTTGAAATGTACCTTCTGCACGTATTTCTCATATAGAGGCAGCAAGCATGGTAGTAATTAGTAAGCAGAGAACTAGGAATCACTCCTGGGTTAATTTTTGTATAGAATCACAGGGATTGGGGGGAAAAAACCTTAACCATATGGTGCCTAACAAATCCTGAATCTGTCTTTGGTTTTTATGCATTTCTGTTATCCATCGCATTGTTAATTTACCTCTTCAGTTACTCACAAGTTGCACACTGTTTTGACATGTAGGTGATTAACATCTGACTCTAAGGAGTCTGCATAAGTGTTTTTTAATAACTATATATTTTTTCAAAACTATATGTCCATTTTCTTTTCGTCACATATTGCATTGCAAAATCCTCACAGAAGCAAAAATATCAGTGATCTGAAAAAAGACTATTTAAAAGTACACCCTTCTGAATGCTCCTCAATGGTTACTCCAACGTTGAATACTCTGAAGCATTTGTTGGTTGAGCTACTATATAGAAACAGTGTTTATTGTTTATTCTGTGCTACGGTATTTGCTGTATTTGTGCTGTGTGGTATAAAAAGTTTGAAACATAGTGCTCCATGGCTGACGCATTCCAGTGCATGTTGCAGAGACTATATCTATAATGGGAAACATTTAGGATCCAGTGAGTTAACCCATTCAGTGCCAAAGAGTACAAAAGTTGTAATTTCAGCTTGTCAATTAAACTAAATCTCTCTTAGTTTCAACCACAAGACATATCTAATTATGAGTGATAATGGAGAAAGCCCTACTCTCTTCTCTCACTGTCCTCTTAAATCTTCTAACGTACTCTCCCAACCCTCCCCCACAATGTATTTGTTTCATCCTACAATCTTACACAGTGGTTCAGACTTCGAGCTGCAATTTCATTTATAGCGCTGTAATTTTTTTTTTCCGTGTAACACTTCATGTCACTCAATCCCAATCCTCTTCACACTCGCCTACTGTCCCCTTAAGGTATGGTAGCAATTCCCCTCATTTGCTATGTTCTGTTTCTGTATTATAGGGACAGTCAGATGGAATAGGGAAGAACTGGTTGATTGACATTATAGCAGAATTACAGCATGGTTCCTGAAATTGCAACCTGTACTGCAGTGACTCATGTTTGATGAAAACATGATGGAAGGAGAAAGAGGCCTTCCACAGTCAACTAATTAAAAACAGCTTTGCATTGCAATTGCACCAAGTTACACTATCAAGTTCAAAGTAGAGTTTTATGAGGTGTTCACAGAAAGCAATAATAAACATTTTCCTAAAAAAGACAAACTTTTCCATTACCCATGGAACTATATTGGTGTTAACTTTAATCTTTAGCTGCCTCGTTCACACTGTGCCTTGATTTATATCCGTTGTCCAAATATGCTAACAGGTTTAATCTGTAAGAGACTTTCTTAAAATCGGGCATCTATGTACGAACATCCCCACAAAATAGTGGTCTTGGCTGCAGCGGTCAATGAATTTCTCCAACACTTTTATTTTTATGGTATATGCAAGATGCAAACAAAAATGTGAACTGTTTTTACCTGGACTTTTTCATCCTGTGAATATACGGCATTGTGACATTATATTTTGGGACTAAAGGAAATCAGTGCAGGTGTAAATATGTTCATATCTGCTTTCTAGTTTCACCTTGAACACTGTGACACAGGCACTGCTACTCTATTGGGCTAAAAAAGTAGTAAGAAGAATGGGTTTGACATAGGTGAACGCGGTTCAAATCAAATTGTGAGCTTGAGCAAGACACTTTATCTTGATCACCCTGTGCTTCAAACGCTAACATTAGATTGTGAGCTCTTCAGGACAGGGGCTCATGTTGCCTGCATATACTGTACATTCTGTGTATAGTGCTATATTAAGAAAAAAAAAAGGGTGTGTGTGCCAAGCATGCACATTTTAAGGGAAACTTCTTTGTCTTTTATCACAGAAATTGTATTTGTGATGTTCTTAATTAAAAATCAAAACACAATTTCAGCGCCAAAACGCAAAGAAGTCTGACTTGGAACGCGTGTTTTAGCTATTTGCACTTCTATATTTATAGCAACTGTGAATTCCTTGTGTGTGTGTGTGTGTGTGTGTGTGTGTGTGTGTGTGTGATTGTGTCAGTCAGTGCGTGTGTGTCTGTGTGTGTGTGTGTCTGTGTGTCAGTCACTGTGTGTGTGTCTGTCACTGTGTGTGTGTGTCTGTCACTGTGTGTGTCAGTCAGTGTGAGTGAGTGTGTGTGTGTATGGTGTCCGTGTCCTGCTGCTGGTGCGCCTGTTCCTTCTGCGCATGCGTGGGAATGGGGGCAGTACCTATTAGGCTTGTGTGCATGCGCAATGATTCTGCCAGAGCAGCCCCCTGTCTCCTCCCCCGGCGGAGGTGCAGGGACACGGCCAGCCCTTGTCGGATCTCCCGGCCAAAGAGGAGATTTCAAGGGAGCCGGGGCTGTATTGTGCATGTGTGGGGTGACAATTGGCTTCTGCGCATGCGCGCCGCAGCTCACAACCCCTTCTTGGGCGCATGCAAGTTTAGTGTGGTCCGTGCAGCCTAGAATATCGTTTTTGTGCGCGTGCACCCATTAGTACCGTGACATCACTGACATTATGGTTTTTCGTTACTGTGAGGATTGGACCTCTGGAGTCCCGTGACGCATTGGGTGATGCCCCTCGTGCGTGGGCTGTGCGCAAACGTCACAGTACTCCTGCCGGGACCGGACCTAGGCTCCGCCCCCACACCGCATCCCGTGATGCAACGGAGGACGTTCTTGTCTCTAATTCACGCTAGCATTGCAATTCCAGGGGTACTCGATGGTTAATGCTATCAGCAACTACTTCTCACCTGTGGTGCACTATTCCCCCGTCTACCAGTGGACAGAATATGTGTGATGACTCATTGCCTGCTAGCCTTCCCTTTGGCTCCTTGCTCCTTATATGCTCAGCCAGCCCTGAGGCAAATTGGCTGAGCATAAACTTCTGTTTATGTTTCAAGTGCTTGCCTCAAGCATCCTGCTGCTCTGCTGTTGCTCTTGCATTCTGCCTTGATTTTCTGTTACTTTTAACCTCAACTTGTACCCAGACCGCTTACTTCTCTGACCCCTGACCTCGGCTTGTATTTGGACTCCCACCTTCTCTAATCCTGGACCCCGGCTACGCACACGACCATCCGACTTCTCCAATCCTAGACCACGGTGGGTATCACGACTATTCTGACCTCTCCAACCCTGTGTTACGGTTGTTCTCCCACCCTGTGTTACGGTAGTTATCCCACGCACAAGCCGAGAGAAGGGAAGGGACCCGATAGCGAGGTGGGGAAGCCGCAGGAGACACGAAAAAGGAGTAAGTTTCCGCGCAGCTGGGGGGCAGTGTACGTAGTCACGTGAGCGCGCCGCACGCCGGAGAATGCGTGACGCGTCCGGAGGAGCAGAGCCAAGCTCTGCGGCACGACTAGCCCAGCTGCATGTGCGCGCATGCTCTGACAGCAGAGCGGGGATGCGTGCGCTCTCAGGCACCAACGCGGGGGAGGTGGTGTTTGCCACTAGTGAGGAGCAAGGGAGGATAGAGCCCAGAGCACAAGGTCACAACAGAATTACTTCCTGGAGGACATCCAGCTTATTAAAAACATAATGCCAGAAACAGAAGAGTGCAGCAATACTAAATACAAAGTAATTGTTCTTTAGTTTAATCCTTTGGCCAAAGTATTATAAGCCTGCTACCACGTCAAGGTAAACCCTAATCAGCAGGGTCCTACACTACCCGCACGGTAAACTAACCTCAGTAGTAGAATAAGTGACTGTCCCAGTCTTCCGGAATCCAAAGGAGATGAGTAAGTGTCCCAGAGGAAGACCAGACAGGAACTGCATGTGATGGCAGGCACGCAAAGCATAGAGGACTGGGGTAGTACTTTGCAGGACCCAGGGCAGGTAGCAACTGACTGTATTTAAAAGGCAGCAGCAGCTGTTAGTAATGAGAAAGTCAGAGAGAGGCTTACTTCCTGTCAGCAGGAAGAGGGCAGGATTTTCCAGAAAGCAAGATGGTGTCGCTTGCTTCAGAATATTTGAAGACACTTCCTGTAGAGAAGACAAGGCAGGGGCGGAGCGGAGGCGAGACCTCTGCGGAAGCAAGGAAAGGTTCAGAACACAGAGAAACATCAGAGAACCTTGACTCGCAGCTAGAGGGCGGCACACGGCATCACGTGTACGCGCCGCGCGTGAGAGAATGCGCGACCGGGGGTGGTCCGGGCTCCGTGGTACGAGTAAAGGAACCGCGGGTGCGTGCATGCTCTGTAAGGAGAGCGGGAACTGAGATGCGGCAGGTAAGGAGGGAACACGCCGCAGGGGGCGAGTTCCCCGATTCCTTACACCCTGACCCTGCTAAACGACCTCTACTCTGCACTCCAGAGGCGATTGCGTGGTTGTAGATTGGTGTATATCATCCCCACCTCAGCCTCACCGTTTGTGGTGAGCACCCGTTACAGTATGCTCAGCCCCACAAACACGGACCCCACTGAGGTGGGTCGAGTTCTGCACATGCACTCTGACATGTTTAACCAAAGAAACAGCTGGGCCAGAATAGTCGGCGTATGGAGCTACTTCTACTTACAGTACAAGCCATGACTGACCAAACTAAAAGTACTCCTGTGGACCCTGTCCCCTCAGCGGTGTCTGCTCCCACAACCGTTCCCATGAACGGAGCCTCCGAACCCAAACTCCCTACACCCAACTGCTATGGCGGCGAACCTCTTGGTTGTCGCGGGTTTCTTAACCAGTGTTCTATTCCGTTTGAATTTATGCCATCACGTTTTCTATCCCAGCGATCTAAGGTGGCCTATATTGTGTCCCTACTGGTTGATGACACTTTGGCGTGGGCTCCACCCATCTGGGAACAAAGGCCGGACCTCACGTGCGACATAGGTCGCTTCACCAAAGAGTTCTGCAGAGTATTCAACACACCTGGACTCAAGGTAACCGCTGCCTCATCTCTCTTCCAAATTTTCCAAGGCAGTCCTCCTGTGGCCCGGTACACAGTCGAATTTCGGACCATAGCCACTGAGACCAGCTGGAACGATGAGGCATTGGCGGCAGCATTCTGGCAAGGTCTGTCCGAGAACTTTAAGGACGAACTTGCTGCACAGGAATGCCCCACGGAACTGGAGGAGCTCATCAGCCTATGCATCCGAGTGGATCTGAGATTACAGGAAAGAAGGGGCGAGAGAAATCGACGCAAGCAAAATATGCAGCCTCCCTGCAGCCACTACACAGAGGTTCTTAACCCCCCTCTTCCGGATCTGGAAGAACCCATGCAGCTCAGAGGCAACAAGCTATCGCCTGGTGAGAAACACTGCAGACGTAATGCCTTTTTTGTGGTAATGTTGGACACCAGGTAATTGCTTGCCCCAGAAGTCGAGAAACGCCAAGTTCCCAGCAACAGCTAGGAGGATCACACTGGGAACATTATCTACTTCTATCAAAATGCCAACCAGGCTTTTGATACCTATCACCCTAACCAGTGACACCTTCAAGGCCACAACTCGGGCCTTTCTGGACTTTGGGTCAGGGGGAAATTTCATGGATCAGGAGTTCGCAGAAAGAAAGAAAATCCCTTTGGCACGTAAAAGTCACCCGGTAGGGCTAGAGGCGATTGACGGTTGACCCTTACAACCCGCTTTTATTTGTCTTCAAACTATCCCTTTTCAGTTGCAGACAGGAGAGGTTCATACCGAAAGGATCCAATTTGATGTCATTCATTCTCCTACCGTCAACGTCATCCTGGGACTCCCATGGCTTCAACTACATAACCCTCGGATCGATTGGACAGAAGAGCAGCCTTTCCAATGGAGTTGATATTGCCTACAGAACTGCTCTGTGCCGTCCAAAGGCCTATGTTGGGTTTCAGTACCAGAGCAGGTAACTTCTCGCCTGCCTCAAATCTACTTTGCATTTCAGGATGTGTTCAACAAGGCTCAATCCGAGGTGCTTCCACCTCACCGGTCATTCGACTGCCCCATCGACCTTCTACCCAGTTCAGTGCCTCTGTGAGGATGTTCTTACCCATTGTCATCTCCTGAGGCCAAGGCCATGAAGGAGTACATCCAAGTGAACCTGCAAAGGGGCTTCATCCGGAAGTCCATGTCTCCTGCCAGGGTGGGGTTCTTTTTTGTAAAGAAAAAGGATGGATCTCTCAGACCATATATTGATTATCGGGGACTTAATAAAATCACGATCAAGAATCGGTTCCCTTTACCACTCATCTCTGAACTCTTTGACATACTACAGGGTTTCACCATTTTTTCTAAATTTGACTTAAGTGAAGCCTACAATCTTGTAAGAATCCAACAGGGGGATGAGTGGAAAACAGCGTTTAACACCCGGGATGGACATTACGAATACCTCGTCATGCCTTTCGGCCTTTATAATGCTCCCGCGGTATTCCAGGACTTTGTCAACAAGGCTTTCAGATATCTCCTGGACCAATACGTCATTGTCAATCTAGATGACGTTCTAATCTTCTCCAAAACCGCACGTTTACACTGGGGTCATGTAAAACAGGTACTCCAACGACTACGTTAGAATCACTTATTCGCAAAGTTGGAGAAGTGTCACTTTCATTAGACTACGACATCCTTTCTGGGTTACATCATCTCCGATATTGGCTTTGCCATGGACCCAGCCAAAGTGAAAACAGTTTTGGATTGGCCTCGTCCTTCGACCCTGAAGGCCGTACAATGGCCCTTAGGCTTTGCAAATTACTACCGAAGGTTCATACAAAACTGTTCATCAGTAGTAGCACCCATAACGACATTGACACAGAAAGGAGCTGATCCGGCACTTTGGTCTCCTGCAGCCCTTCAAGCATCCGAGAAGCTAAAAACAGCCTTTGTTTCAGCTCCCGTGCTCGTGCATCCTGATCCAGGACTACCCTTCACGCTCGAGGTGGACGCTTCAGATGTTGATGCCGAGGCAATCTTCTCCCAAAGGAAAACTCCACAAGCCAAACTACACCCCTATGCGTTCTTTTAAAAAAAATTCTCGCCTGCCGAACAGAATTACAATTGTGAACTGTTGGCTATCAAGATGGCCTTGGAGGAATGGAGGCATTTGCTCGAGGGCACTGAAAACCCTGTAACCATACTGACGGATCATAAAAAGCTCTTATACATCGAAGGCGCTCGCCGCTTGGATTCGCGATATGCCCGATGGTCACTTTTATCCTGCTTTAATTTTATCAGTTCATATCTACCAGGTTCTAAAAACTTGAAGGCAGACACCCTCTCCCGCCAATTTCTCATAGAAGACAGGGCTGAGGAGTGTCAGGAAACCATACTTCCCGCATCATGTATCATCTCTGCTAACACATTTGATTCTATGGATGACACCTCGAGAGGTCAGTCTGATTTTCCGGAGGGTCTCGAAGTTCCAGAGGGACGTCTCTTCACCGCACCAGCCTATCGTCGTAAGGTATTGGAATGGGGTCATTTGTCTATAAGCTTCGGTCATCCAGGTACAAGGAGAACTATTGATCTTCTGGAAAGGACCTTTTGGTGGCATGGGATGCGTAAGGACATAAAGGAATTTGTCACTGCATGTACTACTTGTGCCCAGAACAAAACTCCCCATAACAGGCCTCCAGGGTTGCTGCAACCCCTACCCGATCCCGGATCATCCATAGACTCATCTGTCCATGGATTTCATCATGGAACTACCTATATCCAAAGGTAGGAATACCATTCTGGTGGTGGTCGACCGATTTTTGAAGTAGGCCCATTTCATTCCCCTCAAGGGTCTACCCATTGCCCTCAAATTATCTGAAATCTTTATGAAGGAGGTGTTCCGTCTTCATGGGGTCCCCCAAGTCATTGTGTCAGATCGAGGCTCACAATTTATCTTTGGCTATCACCCTCAGACTAATGGCCAGACAGAGCGGACGAATCAATCACTTGAACAGTTCATCCGCTGCTTCATTTCTGATACCCAGGTCGACTGGGTAGATCTTGTGCCGTGGGCCGAATTCTCTCATAACAATCTACGTAATGAGTCGACTCAGGACTCACCATTCTTTTCCAACTTCGGCTTCCATCCCTCAGCTCTTCCTACTGCACGACTTGGATCCGGGGTACCAGCAGCGGATAATAAGATTCTGCATCTTCAAAAGTAATGGAGAAAGATTCAGGAGAATCTCAGAAAGGCAGTCTGCATGCAGAAGAAGCAGGCCGACCAGCATCGCCATTAAGCACCTACTTACAATCCGGGGCAAAAAGGTATGGCTGTCTACTAAGAATATCTGGCTGAAGGTTCCTACAGCAAAATTGGCACCTTGATATATTGGCCCATTTGATGTCATCGAGAAGGTCAACCTGGTGGCCTACCGCCTACAGTTGGCAGCTTCCATGAAAATTTCTTCAGTTTTCCATACAAGCCCTTCATCCAGGATTCCCAGTTTCCTGCCTCGACGTCTCCTCCTGGGCCTCTCCTGGTTGAAGGCCAGCAGGAATTCGAGGTTCAGACCATTCGGGATTCCAGGATTTCCAGAGGAAAGTTACAGTACCTGGTCCATTGGACGGGCTTTGGCCCCGACGAGCGTTCGTGGATCTCCAGGGACCATCTACATGCTCCTAGGCTCATTCGGGTATTTCAAAGGTTCCCCTCCAAACCATCCCTAGGATGCCCGGAGGTCGCCCCTGAAGGGGGAGGGGGGTACTGTGAGGATTGGACATCGGTCCCCCACCTGTGATGCGTTCTGTTTTTTTTATTTATAAAATGTTTTACCAGAAAGAATACATTGAGAAGCCTGCCTTGTTACTTCCAGCCTTGTTTAGCTGAAAGCCTGTCATGTTACAGATCTCAGCATCGCCTCAAATGTAACTGTGGTATCCCCCACCCGGTGGGAGATTTGGCCATTACTACGTATGTGGTGCATGATACCTGCTGGTAACAGGAGGGCTGAGCCGTACGCAGGTGGTATTGGGGACACAGGAGTAGGCTTCTGGGGTTCATACATATTGTTTAGCAGTGCAGCGCCTCCATCTGTCGTAGGCTCCAGGGAACTGAAGGGGATCTCCCACGGTAGAATAATTACCTCTCCCCACAGTAAGGTCACACACCAGGCAGGAGGCAGGAACGGTAAATTGTCCTCACTGTATAACAAGCACAGTAACAAGGTAGAATTCTGACCGATGCAGTCTCTCCGCTACCACTGAAGGATGGTCCCTGGACCTTCCCTACAGGTCAAGGACACCCACAGCAGTCCCAGCTCTCCCCTGCCCCTCTTGCAGGGGCAGAGGTATGGTACACACTCACTCTCCCCCGGATGGAAGAGGACCAGAGAAGGCCCAATTGTCAGGTTTGTGGCATTGTGACCTGCCCCTCTCAAGTAGGTAGAGGCACTCTCGATTTTGGGGCGGCACTGTCCTTAAGTACAGCCAGGAGGAGGCACCATGTCTGTCTCATGATTGGTCATGCCCAGGCCGGATGTCACCGGGTCCCGCTGTCACTTAAGTGCAGCTCCTCGGCAGGGGAAAACCCCATATAAACTACTGGCAACCTGATTGTACCAAGGCTTACTGCCAGTACAGGGCAGAATAGTAGCCATCAGGTGACCTGACTACACTAATCAACAATCTGGTTTTTCATATATTTTACAGTTGGACTTTTCTTGCTTTTCAGGTTAGGGAAGGGGTAAGGGAACAGACATATGAAGTAAGTTAAGGAAGGGGAAAGGAAGGGTTCAGAATTACACTGTGGTCATAGTAGTCACACTTTATAAATACATTGTTTGCGAGCCACATTTTAACAGAAAATATAGCTATTCTCCATGGTATGGTAGATACGTTAGCTATCTGAGAAGAGCCTGAATATTGGAGCGAGGATCACCATTCTATTTCATACTTCGATACAGAACCATTCAAGTAGACAGTTCTTTTTTCCATTGATGCTTTATTCCAGATTTTATTTTTAATGAGGGAGAGAGGTAGGGAAGCTATCATCTTCCAGTGTCCAGCAAGGGTGCATTTAGCAATAAATATGTTTGCAATTAAGATTTTGATGGTATTTGTCTATGTCTTCTATAAGTTTACCTAGTAGGGCAATACATGGATCTCTAGGTATAGTTAAGTTGGTGATTTCAAATTTCGTTTTAAGTGGGTGCGTTTGGGGCACGGTCACCAAATGTGGAGTATTGAGGCTATATGACCACATCCCCTCCAACAAAGTTGTGATGATAATGGTTATATTTTATGCAACCTCAGTGGGGTTGTGTAAGGATCCAGCGCAGAGACTGCCCCGCCAAGCTCCAGTCGCCTGATTTGGTTCCAGGTTCTCTCCTGCCTGCAGCAGCAAGCAGGCGTCTGATTCGCTGGTCCTCCTATTTAGACTCAGCCCTTCCACCAGGAAGTTGGCTGAGCATAAACCTTGTGACGGTTGCTGGTCGCAAGCACCCTGCCTAGTCTCATCCTGTTTTGCTTTGTTTACAGAGTATCTTGTTGCTGTCTGCTATCCTCGACGCCGGCTTTCTCTCGTCCATTCTACTCTCGCCTACCCACGACCCTGCTAGTGACCCCTACGATTTGTACCTCTCCAACCCTCGACCTCGGCTTGTCTACTACGATCCTACATTCTCCTATCCTGACCCGGCTATCCTCTACTACGAACCTGCACACCGGACGCGACCTCGCGTCTCTAGGTCGGTGTTTTCTAATCCCCACTTTCTAATCCCCACTTCGGCCCCACGGTCCTGTCAGGTTTGTGGCGAGCATCTGTTACAGTATACTCAGCCCCGCAAACATGGACCCCTGCTGAGGTTGGTCGAGTTCTGTCCCTGCACGCCAGCTTATTTCAAAACCTGGAACTGTACAGTGGCGGCCGCCTTTAACCTCCTGCGGCCGCCACCGCGGGCTTTTTAAAAACGCAAGCAGATATGGCGTTTTTTATGCTGTTTTCCCGCGCCGCGGGCGCTTTCAATGATAAGCGCCATGTCTGATGATGCGGCCACCACGCGGGAAACTCCGTGAGAAACGGAGCACATCCCCGCATTTTTACGGGTAAGTAGGAGGATAGGAGGGGCCGCAGCAGTACCTGTACCAGAACGAGAAATGCATGGATAATCTCCAGGCCTTTGTACAGTCTGCACCGGCTCCGGTTTGTTGCGAGCATACGTTACATTAAGTACCTGCGGTAAAGGATCTCTTAGGAGTTTTCTTTATTGGTGGTACAAATGGAAGAACGTGTGGCCGCTTCCCATATGTCTGGCCACTCTTCATGATCCAGCTCCTGACCCATCTCTCTCTCCCGCTGCATCATCTACCCATCCTTGGTGTCTAGGTCCTCAAGAGATCCGGGATCAAAAGACGATAAACCGCCAAGGTTATTTGCTTTATTGTGCATACATGTTCAAATTGTGTTTTTGTGCCAGGATATTTAGTCCACGAAGAGTCTTAAGTTACAAATAGCTGATAAATTCCAAACTGTGATTTCCACATTTCTCTTGGAACAAACTGAAGGTCTTAACCTTATTGTGGGAAATATAATCATCATAATTGGTAAGGCCAGCTATTCTCCAGGTAGAAAAGTTTTTATGTCAAGGGAAGAAGGGAGGAAAAGGGTGCTCCACCATAAAAAACTTCATCCAAGAATCAATAAATCTTCAAGGACCCCAGATAGACTAATGCGGAGTGGGTTTATATGAAGAATGGCCTGTGAGTCACTCATACGTAATAAAGCATTCTTATTGTATGAATAGTCCAAGTTCGAGTACTCAACTACAACGGTCAAAATATAAATATAAACTTCTTACCCACTCCTACAGTCTCTGGGGGTCCACTGTTACGTGCCAGCCATGGAGATGAGGATTCAGATACAAACAGAACAAAAAGCAAATAGCGCACTGCCCGGGAGTCAGGTGGTGAAAAAACATAAGTCCCATTTATTTCAGTACATAACTGATAAAAAACATCACCCCAGGGGGGGTAACAAACAGCCTCCTACGCGTTTTGGACGAGTAGGTCCTTTATCAAGGAGTAAGTCAAGTACTCCTTGATAATGGACCTACTCGTCCGAAACGCGTAGGAAGCTGTTTGTTACTCCCCCTGGGGTGATCAGTTATGTACTGAAATAAATGGGACTTATGTTTTTTCACCACCTGACTCCCTGGCAGTGCGCTATTTGCTTTTTGTTCTGTTTGTATCAGAAAAGTGTTTATGATTATGGCCAATTAGAAAGCAGGGATGGTGGAGAGCGGGGGTTAACAGGGAATTCTGACAGTTTAAAATTGTTCTATTATTATCCCAGATCTGGTGAAAGCGTCCATTTTTAAAATATGTAGGCTATATTTACTTAATAATGCTAAGCCATAATGTGCCTTAAAGCTTAGCACTGTTTTGTATACTGTATATGTCCCATAATAACTTTAATACACAAGAAAGGAAGAGTAGAGGCTCCACGGATTATATAAATGCAATAATTTATTGAAGCCAAATAAAGTGCCCAACGTGTCGGCTGTCACAGCAGTGGCATGCCACTCCTTGACAAAGGCTGCTGTGACAGCCGAAACGTTGGGCACTTTATTTGGCTTCAATAAATTATTGCATTTATAAAATCCGTGTAGCCTCTACTCTTCCTTTCTTGTGTATCTTGTACTTGGTTTGCAGCGGGCCTTCCCTCATCGAGTTAGAGAGTACCGGTATTAATATCTCAGATTTATTTAGATTTTTGGTGTGCAACATTTCCCCACATTACACCATAATAACTTTAAGAAATTTTCTCAACAAAAAAAAGATTTTAACAATAAAGATAATAGATGGCGTTTTTAAACATTTGTGTGCTACTTTTATTTTCCTTCTTTGCTCATCGTTTCACAAAATTCACAAGCAGGGTTTAATTCTTTTGACTAACAGAATTGTATAGAAATGTTTAGTCCTAAAACAGCAAACAGCATGTAGGAGTTGGAATAATGTGGTAGCACTCAATTGCGTACCATGTTCTCTGCAATTCATAACAATTGTTTTATTATATTAGAGATGTTTAATAGTTGCAGTGAGCTGGGCAAAAAACTGCTTTTAGAAACCAATATAGGGGTTCCACTGATACACAAACGAGAAATGTTTCTGCTCCATTCTTATTCCAACCAAAAAGATGGTGAATCTTGAAAGTTAACTAACTAAATATGTGATTTGGATACAAAAATATAAATCAAAGGCTGTTTGTTAGGAAACAAAACCAAAGTAAATAAATACCTTAAGATGGAATTGAATAGGCTTAGTTTGAAGTAGTACAGAATGTAAAGTAATTTCAGAAAAGATCACAATATAAATCCTGGTGTAACAAAATACATTTTCACACAAAATGAGAGATTTTTCCACAACATTATGATTTAAAATTGGAATAATTTTTTTCATGTAACCAAAATAGCAGCTAGTATTTTTTTTTTTTTTTTACAAAAATACATGTAAAATGTCAAGTATGCAGATAAACATACTGTAGCTGACTATGATATTTGAAGAATACACTTCAATTGTCCTCTATCGTAGGTGGTGGCAAAGCGTAGCATAATAAATGTACTTGATACTTCTAAATGAATTACGTTTAAAATGCATAGCTAATAAAAATGTTATTGCCATATCAAAAATTAAATTAAAATAATGTGTTCGTTATATGATAAACTATAATGCTGATATAAAATTTTCTCATTTTGACTGATAAGATTAGGGATAGCATTCATTCCTATGTTACCTAGGAGAGCAATGTAATGAAATCAGTGCCACTTTTATGGAAAAGAGTTCTCTCAAATTTCTCATACAAATGTGTCCTTTTATTTTCTATGATATCGAACTTAATTTAGGTCTACACATTAAACCACATATCATCATTTAATGAAGCTGCATGAGTATGATTAGGTCTGAAGATTATGAAGCAGATCAAACCAATGCAGTAATATAACAGAACCACTAACTAAAAACATACAATAAGCGCTTAACCTAAAATTACAAACCAATAAGGTAACAAGTGCCTAGTGCACTAAAAATACTCTAATGGGAAAAATCTATATAAATTGAACATAACAGAAGAATTCCTTATTGTGGGTAGCTCTAATTGGAATGGCTGCCAAGGGGAACCTCATATACAAGTTCTCTCAGGAAACTTGTTACTAAACAGTAAGCGAAAAAGGAAATGCAGTCCCCGGCGCAATATAATAAAGATATTAAAAATACCAATGTTCACTGTCCATATAGATATCCAAATGGAAAAAAGTCCCAAAAGTTCAATCCAATGGTGTAGTCCAGGTATACCTTCTTCAATGGCTGTCCTCTTATTATATAAAACAAACGGAACAGACCATTGCGCAGAAGACAGAATCAGTGGGCGCTTTCACTACAAAGACAGAAATGCCTACTTACAAGATATACTCTTGATAAATATGGTGGATAATATGGTGAACCCCATGTGGTGCTTCAGCCGCCTAAAATCAACTTCGTCAGGTAAGTTCATTTGGTGTATGGTGTGTGAACTTACCTGACGAAGTTGGTTGGAGGCGGCTGAAGCACCACGTGGGGTTCGTGGATCCAGGGAAGAAGTCGTTAGTTAAAGCACAGCTTGTATCCACCATATTTATCAAGAGTATATCTTGTAAGTAGGCATTTCTGTCTTTGTAGTGAAAGTGCCCACTGATTCTGTCTTCTGCGCAATGGTCTGTTCCCTTTGTTTTATATAATAGGAGGACAGCCATTGAAGAAGGTATACCTGGACTACACCATTGGATTTAAGTTTTGGGACTTTTGTCCATTTGGATATCTATATGGACAGTGCACATGGGTATTTTTAATATATTTATTATATTGCGCCGGGAATGCATTTCCTTTTCCGCTTACAATTCAGTGATATGTAGATATTCATAGTGTGCACATGTACAGTAGAGGCTGTGATGATGACTCAATAACAAAATAAAAAACAATGTTTGCTGTCATATTACCAAGCATACTGATGTCTATTGGCATTTAGGCTGTGTTAGAAAATAATGCATCAGGTTAGCAGCAGTGATGCAAAGTCAATAATTAACCTCTTCCCTGCTGAAAGGTCTTGGGAAGCAGTGGTCTGTGTATGCCTCGCCAGAAATAATGACTAAACTAATAAAAAAGATCCTAGACACTTACACATATACATTTCTAAAGCAAATGAGCAATGCTTTGTAGGCCTTGTAAGGTCTGCAGTAAATGAGTTTGCTTCTGCTGCCCTCATGAAAATACACAACTATTGACTGAGATGGGACAATTTGTCAAAGGTGTTGTTGTTGTTTTTATTCTTATTATTTTTTATTTGTATGGCGCCAACATATTCAACAGTACAGAATTCCAGAGTTGGGTAGCAGCACGGTAGAAGTCTTGGAGGTGGATAGTGAGGGAGGTGGAAATGCAGAGTATGAGCCAAGTATAGATTGCATGTTGAAGAGTATTTGGAAATTCGGTCAGAGAAGTACATACAGTTGGAGCGGTGTTATGTTTAGCTTTGTAGTTGAGCTCAAGTGTCTTGAATTTTACCCTATAAGGCAAGGGTGCTCAACGCTAGTCCTTAAGCCCCCCCCCAACACGTCAGATTTTCAGGATATCCCTGCTTCAGCACAGGTGGCTCAGTCTTTGAGCCTCTGATTGAGCCACCTGCGCTGAAGCAGAGATATCCTGAAAAACTGACCTGTTGTTGGGGCTTGAAGACTGGAGTTGGACACCCTTGCTGTACGGTATGGGTAGCCAATGTAGTGAGTTGAATAATTGTGCGGTACAGAAAGAGCCATTGGTAAAGCCCTGTAAATGAGACAGGGAGCGGCATTTCGAATGGACTGTAGAGGGAACAGACAGCAGCGGCAGAAGCAGCTTATGTCCAGTCTGGAGAAAATTAGTGAATAATGATGGGACAGGAGAATTTTAGTAATATTGCGAAGGTAAAAACGGCAGGATTTGGTGAGGTACTAAATATGCGGGATAAAGAGGAGGAAGGATCAAATATTACACCTAAGCATCTTACTTGGGGTTTCCATAGAATAGTGAGGTTCTTTTATTGCTATAAAATGCAACCCAGATTGCACTTGTTAGGCGGTCAGGCACCCTGAAATACAGAGGGGGGTCAGGTTATGTGCCCCTTGCAGCATACTGTAGCATACCTTTCCTGTTCAGCATCTCTATCAAGTGTAATTAACATAGAATCCAGCTTCCTATATTTGACCGCGATCTTTTAGTACTTACGCCATCTCAGACACAGCTTCTGTTTTGACACAGATGCAGAATATAAAACATATTAATTGTGTATCTCTATATCTTTATAAAAAAATACCCATATTGCAAGCTGTTTGAAGAGGAACCATGTAGGAGTTAATTACAGATGTAGCAGATGTTATTGCACCGGTTAACTAAAGATGTTGCATTAACGGTGGCGCTTTATTTAACAGTAGTGTTATTGCAAACAATATTTAAAGAGATAACACACGTTATTTAACATGCTATTTCATGTGTTAACTTTTGTTACCGAGGGTGTTAACGTCTGCTACATCTGTACTTAGGTTTACATTGAAGGCTTATATGCAATACTACAGTACTACTACTAAGTACATTTCATGCCGAAAACAGCATTTCTGTAATTTGATAGATTGCTATGTCTTAAAGAAGATACAATTCTAAACTGAGCAAACAATGTACCACCACCAATGTAATAATTCACCCCATACAAAGAGGACATTTAAAAAAAAATGTTTGATTGCTTTGTATGTTTTAATTAAAGTTTCATAAGTAGACTGTTTGTTACTGCTATGTTGCTGTACGCTGCAATCTGAATTTGCATTTCATTGAACTTGGATGTCTTTGTTTTTTTGCGAGTCAATTGTTTTCTCAAACCTTCACACACTTTTGCTTCCTTGCATATTTAGATGAAATCCAGTATTTAAAATCCAACATTGATTTGCCCTTGCTACTTTGTGGATACTGTAAAACCTGATCAGCGTTTTGTGCATGTATATACAGTATACTGTGCATAAATGTAAATAGTGAACCAGTTTATCAAAAGATATGTTAGTGACGAAAAAGCAAAATCTGAAATATTGCTTTGTTAGAATGCATTTCTTATAAACACAATGGCATTTTTTTTGTCTTTCTTAGAATTGCAGTGTGGGGCTTGCAGGGCTCTCTGCATGATGTTGTAATTGAACCATTGTTGTCGGTTACAAAATTCAGCGTTTGATCTCCTCTTCATAATAGTCAGTCTTTAATCATTTTCTCTCTGTTGCCTCATTTTGCGTTCTCAGTATATTACGCATGCTGAATACCATTATTGCCTTCAGTTATTAACTAGGGATGGATTTGGAAAAAGCAATTTTGTGCTGGCTTGATATTGCAGAATAAGCTGTCAAACATCATACCAGGTGACAGTGTGATGTCCTTCTATGGAGCTGTAGCACAGTGTGTATTACAGCTGGAAGCTTATAGGTAATCAGAGAGGATTACCAATGGCAGCTTTATTAAATATCTGTGCAGGTCTACTGTGACTGTGACCAGATAATGTGAGCTTCCAATATAGAAACAGGAAATTATTAATAAAACTGGATTGGCTGTTCAGAATGCCCTTGCAAAAGTTTATCTAATATTATTTTCCAGGGAGATGAATGTCAAGTATTAGATTCATTATTACTTAAGGTGCAAGCCTTTTATTCTTCGAAGTGATTTGCTTTTAATTTCTTATAATTCCCTAGATGGCTGATGATATTAGCATTGTCTTACAATAATGTTACTAGTCTCCTTTTCTAGTAAAGTCATTTTTAAACAATGTTGAACACTGTTCAAATCTAATGGTCAATCATATGGGTTGACATAGGGATTACAAGCATTTTTTTTTTTTTTTTGCAATGTGCAGCACCGTGTATAATGTTAATGGAAAACAACAGTGTGCTCACAGTACTGTGTTTATCAAGGAAGTTTATGTAAGTGTATTTTCTTTGTACATGTGCCCTGTGATCTAAATGGTGTTCTTTGTCAGATACTGAGGGGGGTAGGGGGGGTAGATGATGTGCTGGGGAAATGAAACAGTTGGGAAGAAAACAGGACATTCTAAATACCACAAGACAGGCAGGCTAAAGTTTGAAAGATTTGTATAGTCTATTTGGATACACCTACACTTTCTTTTTCTGGCAGCTGAAAAAAAAGCACCCAGAAGTTTAGCACTGTGAAATTTGACAAGCATTGAAACAAAAAAAGGAAGTGTAAATTTTACTAATCAAAACATCTGTACCGTGTGACCATTTACATTTTCCTATCAAGACATGAGAGAAATGTTAATTTCAGACGACTCTTTTTATGACCTATAATTACTGTCATTAAGAAAGCTCTGGAGACTTGCAGCGAGCTTTGACTGAAATACAGTTTGACATGTTCTATAATTAATGCTGAATTAACATGCTTCAGTATGTTCCACAGGAGAAAAAAAAAGTTTTATTTTTTTTCCCGAAGTAAAAAAAAAATACATGCTTTTGTCAGATGTCTGAGTGTATAACCGTTAACATGAAGTGCTGTATGTAACTATGATAATCATGGTAGATGTGTTAGGGCCATCTGTTTCAAGCAAGGCATTTTTTGTCTTCAGCCAAAGTGGAATGCATATCCACTGTTATGATAAATATGGACTTTTAATTATAAAAGGTACAGTGATAATGAACACATGCTGAAGGCTGGCAGCCTTAAGCTAAATTAAATAGAAAAGGTTAATGCATTGTCTTCCCCTAGTTGGTCTTTAGCCTCCCTGTATTCAAGATTTGAAATGAAAAAAAAAAACTAATCTTAAAGTCTTAGACTAAAATCCAGAGTACTTTCAGGCAATCAATGAAAGACAGAGAGAACTGTTACTGTGCTCTATGTATGTGCCGTGCTGTTTGCCAACTTTTCATTGAAGGGAGCTACTAGCCGAACTGGTCCAAAAAAGAGTAAGATACTTTGTAGGTTGTCATACCATTTAATGGACCAACATATCAATTGTACAAAGTTGTCTTGTGCACAAGCTGTTGAGACTGCACAGGTCTCTTCATCATGCAGTCTCAAAAGCTTATGCAAAAGATAATATTGTAGTGGTGCTTGAAATTAGAAGAGAATTGTCATTTTCTATTGTGCTTCTTTGTATAGTGATAGTTTTACTGGTCTAAGCAGAACATTTTCTAGATCATCAACATATTCTATTTGAGCATAATTCCCTATATAAAAACCTAAACTGAGCTAATTTGGTTATGAGTAAAATAATGATCCAGGTAGCAATGAATGCTATAAACACTATTTTGTAGTTCAAATAAAATCTGGGGAAAAAGAGATGGGTTTATGGTCTTTTGCTGAGACGTATAACATTGTAGCCATCCAAAGTGTTCGGGAAATGTATTTCTTATTTTTGTAGATACAAATGTATTTTGTGAAGTATTCAAAAGTGTGCTATGAATCCTAAAATCTATTACATCTATGAATAATGTATTTACAGTACTTTCACAAGATGTGGGCACCACACCTTTCCTGAAGTAAGGGCCTCTAATTAATTGTCCTGCAAGTTTATGCCTGTTATTCAATATGGTGTGATGTCATCTTCCAATGAATGGGATTGAAATATTCTCCAGCATGGGGAAGACTGTTTAACAGCATATCGAATTGTTGTGTACACATAGAGGGCTCTGTAACATTCATTGGGAATGTGTGTCTTTTTAGATGCCCTCTTGTTCTGCCTTGTTTGTTTCTGTCAGTAGTTAGACTTGTTGGTTCCTGTTTTTCAGATCCATTTTATAACAAGTTGCTTTTTAGAATAAAGTGTTGGGACACTGCCTGTTTTTTTACCAAACACACTCCCAACAATACCTCTGTGGCGACGAGGATGAGATCCTGCTGTTGTTAAGGATAGAGCAGCAATTAGGGAATTGTGCAGAGAAAGGAACCCAATCATATAGCAAGCAAGCATTCTGGTAAAGACCGCCATCGTGAAACCTTTGTCTGCAACATAACAAATGACCACACTGGGGCATATCAAGGAATTTTACGTAAGTGAACCTGCATAATGTTATCATAAAGACCAAGACTTTTATATTTGCTTGAGGCAAAACAGATAGAGAACCCAAAACAGAAAAGAGCTGTGCTACAGTGTGCAACAGTTGGTGGGGCCAATACATTAACAATTCTACGCTCAGTAGTCACGCCTGCCTTACCAAAGAGAAAGACTTATAATGAACCAGTAGCAATGCTAAAGGCACATTTCTCAACAACACCATCTGACATCATCCAGAGATTTCAGTTTCACAAACGGAATCAAAGCGCTAATGAGACCATTCCCACATATATGCTCGGCGCATCACTGAGCATTGTCATTTTAGTGATTTCTTAAATAAAAGGCTGGAAGGTTGCATGGTCTGTGCAGTTACAGATGATGCCCTGAAGTGCTGTATTCTCGCTGAGCCCAATTTGACTTTCACCATTACGCAGGAAAGTCCTTAGCTGTTGTGGCAGCATCACTGCACACCAAAGGAATTTTCATTGCAGCGACCAATGTAAAAGCTTTACGTCACAATCAGGAAGGGGATCAACACTTACATAATCAACACAAAAAACATTTTGTAACTGCAACTATGTGACTGCAAACATCCACTTTTAACTCAAATTCTGCCAGCACCAATGCTCTGCATGCAGACTCAAAGATGCAGAATGTCACTATGGCAGAAAAAAGGCCACACCAGGAGTATCTGCAGATGAAAGGCTAAATGTGGAAAGCTAATGGACTCTGTAAAAAAAAAATTGCAAGCTGTAGCATCAAGAAAACTACTGTAGATGCTGCATTAAAGCTCATAATGTTTTACCGCATTCAGAACATACGTGATATAGAACCTAGAGACTCCGAGATGATCACAACCATACACATCAACGACTCTGAGTGCAAAATGAATTTTTCTTCTGGGTCAGGAGTGTCAAATATAAGTGAATATATATTCCATAGTCCTTTTCCATATGATCTTCCCATGTTATCAAGACCTTCATTT